>NC_045455.1:75377531-75524653 GCF_002776525.5 Piliocolobus tephrosceles
AAAAACTAGCCGGGCGACGTGGCGGGCGCCTGTAGTCCCAGCTACTCGGGAGGCTGAGGCGGGAGAATGGCGTAAACCCGGGAGGTGGAGCTTGCCGTGAGCTGAGATCCGGCCACTGCACTCCAGCCTGGGCGACAGAGCGAGACTCCATCTCAAAAAAAAAAAATTACTTTTTAAAATTTTTGCTCAGCTCATAAGGCACTCACTTATCAAGCTTTTTCACCTTTCCAATTGGCTTCAAATGCCAAATGACCATAGAATGGTCAACATCGAGTTATTTAGCAACATCTTGTGTAATTGTAAGAGGGTCAGCTTTGATTATTGCTATCAGTTGGTCATTGTCAACTTCTGATGGCTGGCCACTACGCTCCCTATCTTCAAGGCTCTTGTCTCTTTTGCAAAACTTCTTGAACCACCACTGCACTGTATGTTCATTAGCAGTTTCTGGACCAAATGCATTATTGATATTGCGAGTTGTCTCCACGCTTTACAACCCATTTTGAACTCGAATAACAAAATTGCTTGAATTTACTTTTTGTCTAACATCATTTCCATAGTCTAAAATAAACAAAAAATAAACATCGAGTAATGTCATTAACAAAAGAACTAAAGTGAAAAATACTCACTAAAATGATGTATAACATTATTTAAGAATGTATTCCAATACCAAACGGCAAATTCCAACAATGCAAAAACTGCAATTACTTTTGCACTCACCTAAATAGAAGCTTCTAAGTGCTAGTGACAGTAAGTCTCTCACTCATTTTGTTTAAGCCCAGCTTTTTCCAATTGTGCACATGAATTAATTATTTTAGGCATTTTCAAAAGATTCCCATTTTGGGCTAAGGGTAAGGAGGCATGGACAACAACCTTGGCACCCCATCCCCTGCCACCTGCAGTCATACACCTGCCTACCATGCTTCTATCCCACCACTTCTTGCCTTAACGCCTGACGACCACTGCCAGGGCCCAGCGAGCGACCCAGGTGCAAGCCATCAAGTGTGTGGTGGTTGGAGATGGAGCTATAAGTAAAACTCGCCTAATAATCAGTGTTACACCCAATGCATTTCCCAATGCATTATCACTATTGTCTTTGACAATTATTCTGCTGCCAATGTTAAGGTAGATGGAAAGCCAGTGAATCTGGGCTTATGGGATACATCTGGACAAGAAGATTATGACAGATCATGCCCCCATTCTATCGGTAAACAGACATATTTTTAATATGCTTCTCCCTCATGAGTCCTGCATCATTTGAAAATGCAGGGTGGCACTCTGAAATGCAGAACCATTTTCCCAACACTCCCATCATTATTGTGGGAAGTAAACTTGATCTTAGTGTTGTTAAAGACACAATTGAGAAACTGAAGGAGAAGAAACTATCTGCAGTTTTTAGCCAGGAATAAGGAGACTGGTGCTTTAAAACACCTGAAGTGCTTGGCTCTTACACAGCGAGGGTTCAAAACAGTGTTTGATGAAGCTATCTGAGCAGTTCTCTGCCCACCTCCTGTGAAGAAGAGGAAGAGAAAATGCCTGCTGTTGTAAATGTCTGATCCTCTCATTCTTAGCCCTGCCCTTTGGAACTGTTATACATTTTGCTTAAAAAGTGGTAAAGCCTTCTCACTCAATGCTAAGTTTTAGTTCCAGATTAATTCTCCATAAAACCGTTTTGAACCAGTCACTTTAAAATTTTTGTTTGTTCTATAGGTAAAAGTTGAGACTCACATTCTGTTAAAAGTTAGCTCTAGGCCAGGCGCGGTGGCTCAAGCCTGTAATCCCAGCACTTTGGGAGGCCGAGACGGGCGGATCACGAGGTCAGGAGATCGAGACCATCCTGGCTAACACGGTGAAACCCCGTCTCTACTAAAAAATACAAAAAAAAAACTAGCCGGGCAAGGTGGCGGGCGCCTGTAATCCCAGCTACACGGGAGGCTGAGGCAGGAGAATGGCGTAAACCTGGGAGGCGGAGCTTGCAGTGAGCTGAGATCCGGCCACTGCACTCCAGCCCGGGCGACAGAGCGAGACTCCATCTCAAAAAAAAAAAAAATACAAAAAACTAGCTGGGCGAGGTGGCGGGCGCCTGTAGTCCCAGCTACTCGGGAGGCTGAGGCAGAAGAAGCAGAAGAATGGCATAAACCCGGGAGGCAGAGCTTGCAGTGAGCTGAGATCCGGCCACTGCACTCCAGCCCGGACGACAGAGCGAGACTCTGTCTCAAAAAAAAGTTAGCTCTAAAATGACAAGACTTCTTAAAGACTTATTTTTTTAAATCCCCTTAATATGGTTTGAATATGTGTCCCCTCCAAATCTTATGTTGAAATGTAGTCTCCAGTGTGGATCATGGGGGCAGATCACTCATGAATGGCTTGTCGCCATCCCCTTAGTGATAAGTGAGCTCTTGCTCCGAGTTCACACTAGATCTGGTTGTTTCAAAGTGTGTTGCACCTACCTCATCCTCCTTACTCCTGCTCTGGCCATGTGAGGTGTTGCTCTGTCTTTACCTTCCGCCATGAATGAAAGCTCACTGAGGCCTCCCCAGAAGCCACACAGTTGCTGAAGCCATGCTTGCACACTGCAAAACCGTGAGCCAATTAAGCCTCTTACCTTTATAAATAACTGTGCCAGGCCAGGTGCGGTGGCTCATGTCTGTAATCCCAGTACTTTGGGAGGCCAAGGCAGGCAGATCACGAGTTCAGGAGATCAAGACCATCCTGGCTAACATGGTGAAACCCCATCTCTATTAAAAATACAAAAAAATTAGCCAGGCGTGGTGGCGGGCGCCTGTAGTCCCAGCTACTCTGGAGGCTGAGGCAGGAGAATGGCGTGAACCCGGGAGGTGGAGTTGGCAGTGAGCCGAGATCGTGCCACTGCACTCCAGTCTGGGCGACAAGGTGAGACTGCTTCAAAAAAAAAAAAAAAAAAGACAATGTCAGCATTTCTGCATTTCCTAATTTTAGAAACTACAGTTTTCCCAAAGACAAAGGTCTTTAAATAGTTTAATGCTTAGTGTTCTTAGCATAACAATGCAACTTAGTGCAGAAGGTATTTTGTCAACTCTTAATCTAAGTAAGAAGAGGGGTGTGTTAGGCTGTTCTTGCATTGCTATAAAGAACAACCATGTGGCTTATTTATTTATTTATTTACTTACTTACTTATTTGAGACAGAGTCTCTCTCTGTCTCCCAGGCTGGAGCGCAGTGGTGCAATCTCGGCTCACTGCCAGCTCCGCCTCCTGGGTTCACGCCCATTCTCATGCCTCAGCCTCCCTAGTAGCTGGGACTACAGGCACCCGCCACCACGCCTGGCTAATTTTTTTGTATTTTTAGTAGAGACGGGATTTCACCATGTTAGCCAGGATGGTCTCAATCTCCTGACCTCGTGATCCGCCCGTCTGGGCCTCCCAAAGTGCTGGGATTACAGGCGTGAGCCACGGCCCCCGGTGAAATGCAGACATTTTCTAAGTAATTTTCAGATATGTAAAGCAGAACAGCCTCCTTAATGAAACATTGCCATTTAATGCACCAATAACTTATCAACCCATGTCATAATGAAATGAGTATAACAAACTCAGCTCTTTGGATCAGTCTTTCTTATTTTATACTGAATTTTTGTATAAAAAAAATTGGCTGGGCGCGGTGGCTCACGCCTGTAATCCCAGCACTTTGGGAGGCTGAGGCAGGTGGATCACAAGGCCAGGAGATCAAGACCATCTGGTCAACATGGTGAAACCTTATCCCTACTAAAAATACAAAAATTAGCTGAGCGTGGTGGCGCTCACCTGTAGTCCTAGCTACTCAGGAGGCTGAGGCAGGAGAATTGCTTGAACCCGGGAGGTGGAGGTTGCAGTGAGACAAGAACAAGCCATTGCACTCCAGCCTAGTGACAGAGCAAGACTCCGTCTCAAAACAAACAAACAAACAAACAAAAAAAAACCCACCGAGTTGGTGGCCTAAACAACAGAAATTTGTTTCTTAGCCTCTTGCGAGACTGGGAAGTCTAAGATCAAGGTGGCAGCAAGGTAGGTTTCAGTCTGATACCTTTTCTCTTGGCTTGTAGGTGGCCACCATCTCACAGGGTACTCACATAATCTCTTTTCTGTTTGGGCAGGGACAATGAGCAAGATCTCTGGTGTCTTTTTAGGAAGGCACTAATCCTATTATGTCAGGGCTCTACTCTTATGACTTCATCTAACCTTAATCACCTTAAAGGCCCTATCTCCAATAGAATCACATGTATTGGAGGGGTTAGGGCTTCAATATATGAATTTTAAAAATAAGTATTAGTAATATGAACATGATTATGAATATAAACAATTCAGTCTATAGCAGTAAGACTACTTTTTTGTTTGTTTGTTTGTTTGTTTTTGAGATGGAGTTTCACTCTTGTTGCCCAGGCTGGAGGGCAATGGCGTAGTCTTGGCTCACCACCACCTCTTCCTCCCGTGTTCAAGTGATTCTCCTGCCTCAGCCTCCAAGTAGCTGGGATTACGGGCATGCGCCACCACGCCCAGCTAATTTTGTATTTTTAGTAGAGATGGGATTTCTCCATGTTGGTCAGGCTGGTCTCAAACTCCTGACCTCAGGTGATCCATCTGGCTCAGCCTCCCAAAGTGCTAGGATTACAGGCGTGAGCCACCATGCCCAACTAAGACTAATTTTTTAAGGCAAATAAAGCTTTATATATAATACTCAAGTCATATAGATGAATACACAAATCAAAATAAAGAATTAAATAACTTTTTGGATAACTTAGGAGAATGACTTTATGTAGATCCTTTGGAACTTTTCCCCTACTGGAACATAAGCTCCATGTGGGCAAAGGTTTTTGTCTTTTCTGTTCATTGCTAAATCCTCATGACTAGAATAGTGAATAGCACATAACTGGTGTTCAGTATTTATTGAATACATGACTGTAGGTTTTCTTTTCTTTTTTGGAGCAGGGAGACCCTATATCAGAGCTTAGGAGCCACAGATCATTAAAGCAGATTGCCTTAATTGAATATTGGCTCTATCACTTACTGTTTTTTACCTTGGATAAGCTACTTTAGCTGTATGTGCCTTAATTTTCTCCTCTGCAAAATGAGTATTTTAAGGTTGTAAAAATTAGTTGAATTAATAAGGTAAAACCATTAGAACAGTATTTAGTACATACTACATAGAAATAGGTACCTTGAAGTTGGTTATAAATGTTAGATATAATTTTGCATATAGAGTTAATTCTCCTTCCTAGGTATGTGATTATAATCTAAGAAAATACTCTGTGAAGTCAGTAATATGGAACATTTTTTGCCTTTTCTTTCAGGAGGAAAAATTGAGGCATGGAGATAGAAAGACTGTAAATGTGATAGCCAAGGGCTGGATCTGGATTAGTCAAAGTAGGACAATATACTTGCATTTTCCTGCAATTGTTTATTAACTGGAGTTTTCATTCTTCACTTAATCAGTGGTTCATAAGCTATGAATCTAGGTTGAGCCCCTACATTCCCATGTGCAAAGAACATTATAAAATCACTAACGTGGAAATATACAGTCTTCTAACTTTTGGGTCCTGTTATTACTTTTAAAATACAAATTTATTTGTATTATCCTTTAGTCATTAGGTATTTTCTGAAGCAATGGAAGCTGAAAGTATAGAAACTACACGCAGAATCATCTACATTTGTGGATGATGAAAAAGGAGTCTTTATTTTTTAAAAAATCAGAAAGCAGTGCTTTAGGGGCTTCTAATATATGAGGAAATTATTGTAATTTCACATGCAATATGTTCTAAATCTTGATCTCTTAATCAGAATCGTAGAGAATCTCTCTTCTAGGTTTGCAGTTAATGGTGAAAACCAAAAGCTCCGCCTTTGGCTGTATAGTGGATGGAGGGGGTTGGAGGCTGCCGCAAGGTAAACTACAACTCCCAGGATTCTTTCGTGGGCGCTCTGGGAGATGTAGTTTAGTCCCGCCTTGGCCCCTCCCTGCCTCACACCATCTCCACCCCAGCTCTGGGCTCACGTTCTGGATAAGGACAGCGCGGGGGCGGTTGTCATCCGGTTGTCTCATGACAATTTCATTCTCGTTTTGTCATTTTTCTCAGTTAGCTCATTTTTGTCATTTTAGTCCATTGTTAGGCATGCTCGATGACTACTCCTTCGGAGAGCGGTCGTTGCGGAGGAGGGGCCGGGAGCGTGTGTTAACCCGGAAGAAGTGAACCAGGAAGTCAACGTGATTTCGGGTTTGTCGGGCTGAAATGTGGCGGGTCTCTGAAGGTTCCGACCTCAGTAAAAAGAGCTGACGTCTATTCTTCTTTTTCTTAGGTACTGTGCACAGTTCGTTCCTGATCTTCCCCGCCGCCTCCTGTATTACCTCTTTATGGAATCACTCCATATACTGAGTTACACAGCATGGTTTGCCCGTGCTGCTGCCCCGCGGGCTGTCGCTTCTGACCTGCCTACACTCAGAACTTTCCCCAAAGCATCAGAGTAATACTGTTACTGTCATGGGTAATGGAGAAGTCGTGCTGTTCTCAGGTGTAGTTAACCTTGGAGAGTAAACATCTTGTTTTTTTTTTTTTTCTTAATGTTGAGATTCATGACCTTGAAAATTATGCATTCTACTCTGTTCCTAAAATGGAAATTTTAGCAATAAGTATTCGTACAAACATGTATTTGTCATCCTTTTATTCTGCCTGTTAGCAAATGGACACACTTTCTCTGATGTGCTTGAAATATGGGGGTGGTGGAGCGTAACGTTTGTGGCAGCTGGCCATTGGTGCTTTCTTCCACGGTTCTTTTAATAATGTGATGCACTATCCTAAAATCTATCAGTAGAACTCTGGAAACTGAAAGTTTTAAAGACCATTCTGAATGTTTATTTCCTAGGTGATAAGTTAACAAGCTTATAGTGAACAAATGAGCTAATATATCAATGCACCTCCTAGCATAGTAGGATCACTGGAGAAAGTAAAGGTTGATTTTGATAAATGTTGATCCTTCTTTTTTTGAGTTGAGTCTCGCTATGTTGCCTAGGCTGGCCTTGAACTCCTTGGCTCAAGTGATCCTCCTGCCTCAGTCTCCTGGGTAGCTGGGACAATAGATGCATGCTACTGTGCGTGGCTTGACCCTTATTTCAACTTTGAACCTCAGAGTTTTAGGGGCAAAGTGTTTTTCTTAGAACACTTTATATTCTCCCTTTCTTACTCAGTAAGACCATTGTGTACTTTTGTTAGCTCTTGATTATCTCTGTTGGAGGGGAGGAGAACAAAATTATTGTACACAGCCAATTTCACCTAACCTGTAATTTTTTAAACTAATCTTTTTTTGTGATTATGAATGTATTCCATGCTATATGTGCAAGAGACTTGGAAAACACTGAAAAGTAGAAAAAATAGGAAGCAAAAGGTATTCATAATCTCACAACTAGCGATCATTTTATTAACATTTTGGTATGTTTCTTCTTTTTTTGAGACAGAGTATTGCTTTGTCACCCACGCTGAAGTGCAGTGGTGCAATCTCAGTTCACTGCAACCTCTGCCTCCCAGGTTCAAGTGATTCTCCTGCCTCAGCTTCCCAAGCAGCTGGGACTACGGGCACGTGCCATCATGCTTGGCTAATTGTTTTGGTATTTTTAGTAGAGACAGGGTTTTCCCATGCTGGCCAGGCTGGTCTCGAACTCCTGACCTCAGATGATCTGCCCGCCTCGGCCTCCCAAAATTGTAGGATTACAGGCGTGAGCCACTGTGCCTGGCACATTTTGGTATGTTTCTTATTTAACATTCTTTTCAAAAAATACTCTATGTACTTTTTTTTCTTTTTTTACATGTATAGTATATATTATAGAATATTTTTAAAATGTAATTGAGATTCTATTTTGTTCCTTGCTTTTCTTGCTTAATTGACACCACTTAATATAATTGTAGGGCTTTTCACCAACCCTACTTTCTTGATCTATTAATACTTGAACTTTTCTTCCTTTAGGATCTCAGCTAAAAGGGAAGCATTTTTGAAAAGTGATTGCAGAATTGAGAGTGAAAATTACTGAGTCCTGAACAGGCAACTTACATTCTAATACCAGCTCTGTCTCTATCCAGCCGACTGAATAGTCATGATTAAGTTACTTGACTTCCTTGGATATCTAGATCCTTAAAGTTAAATAATTAAAAAGATAATAATAATATTTTCTTCAAACTTTAGAAAATGACTCTGTGAACCACCTTCAGTTTGTATGTTTTCATAGCTTTCAAGAGCTTATTTACACACTCAATTCTAGATTCTGGATACTTTCTAGAAAATAACTGATTTAACTCGCTCAATTGATGTATTTGTTAGGTGTACTCCTACTCATATGCTTCAGTTAATTATATATGTTGAGCAGGTAGGAAGCAGTGCTGTTTTTATTTATTTTACTATGTTATTCACACATTTGAAGAATTAGGTTCTTTCTGTAGGCAGTTGAATTTTTTTTTTTTTTTGAGACCAAGTGTCGCTCTTGTCCCCCAGGCTGGAGTGCAATGGCGCGATCTCGGCTCACTGCAACCTCTGCCTCCTGGGTTCAAGCAATTCTCCTGCCTCAGACTCCCGAGTAGCTGGGATTACAGGCACCTGCCACCACACCCAGATACTTTTTATGTTTTTAGTAGAGACGGTGTTTTACCATGTTGGCCAGGCTGGTCTGAAACTCCTGCCCTCAGGTGATCCGCCCACCTTGGCCTCCCAAAGTGCAGGGATTACAGGTGTGAGCCACTGCGCTTGGCTGGCAGTTGAATTTTAAGACTGTGTTTGGAGCTGGCTGAGGCAGCAAATGAAACAAGATTTCTTGATGTTCCTTCCAGCTTTATTATGCATGTATCTTTAGAGCTGATTTTTTTTTAAGACTGTGTTTATTGTATTTCAGATGCTGAGATGAATCGTCACCTGTGTGTTTGGCTTTTTAGACATCCATCTCTTGGTGGTTACCTCCAGTGTCACATCCAGCTCCATTCTCATCGATTTAGACAGATACATCTTGATACAAGGCTGCAAGTTTTTAGACAAAACAGGAATTGCATTTTTCATCTGTTAAGTAAGAATTGGTCCAGGAGATATTGCCATCAAGACACCAAGATGCTTTGGAAGCATAAAGCACTACAGAAATATATGGAGAACCTGAATAGGGAGTACCAAACACTTGAGCAATGTCTGCAGCATATCCCTGTGAATGAACAGAACCGAAGGTCCTTGAACAGAAGGCATGCTGAGTTGGCACCTCTTGCAGCCATTTACCAAGAAATTCAGGAGACTGAACAAGCAATTGAAGAATTAGAATCAATGTGTAAAAGTAGGTAAAAGATACGTATGTGTCCTGCATAAGGGCTATTTTTATGTGTGTGTGTAAGTACAGATTTGATTTTCTAAGTCAAAGCTTTATTGAACTTAGTCTTTGTTTTTTTTTTTTTTCCCACAGAAGCAGGGTCTCACTTGTTGCCCAGGTGGGAGCACAGTGACTCCATCGTAGCTCACTGTAACCTCTAAGTCCTGGCCTCCCACTTCAGAATCCTGAGTAGCTAGGACTGCTGTGCCAGGGCTTTCCAAAGCGATGTGATCATAGCCACTGAGCCACTAAGGCTGGCCTGAACTCAGTCTTTTAAAAAACCTACAAGTAATAAGCTCAACACTTGGAAAGAACAGGACTCTGTACCCAGAGCGTTTGACCCACTTTAGCTACTAAAGATCAACTCTACTAAGTAACTAGGCTCCTCGTGGTACTTGCCATGGTCTTAAGGTCTGGGAGACAAAATGTTGGTCTTTTCAGAAGCTTTATTGAGCAGAACTTTATTGAACACTGTACCTACATAGTAGGGCTACACACACAGTTCCCACCCCATCAATGAGCTTCTATGGTCTAGTGAGAGAAACTTATTTAAGTATTGTTTATAATGTGAGACCTGCTCTACTAGAGGAAGGCATAGTTTCATGGGAGCAAAGAGGAGAGGGCACTCAAACCAGCCTGGGTTGATTGGGTAAAGCTTCCTGGAGGGGATCACGCATTAGTGAAGCCAAGAAGGAAGCTTTATATTTCTTTTTTTTTTTTTTTTTTTTGAGACAGAGTCTTGCTGTGTCACCCAGGCTGGAGTGCAGTGGCACGATCTCGGCCACTGCAACTTCTGCCTCCCAGGTTCAAGCGATTCTCCCACCTCAGCCTCCCAAGGAGCTGGGACTATAGGCGCCTGCCACCATTCCCAGCTAATTTTTTTTGTATTTTAGTAGAGACGGGGTTTCGCCAGGCTGATCTCGAACTCCTGACCTCAAGTGATCCAGCCACCTCAGCCTCCCAAAGTGTTGGGATTACAGGCGTGAGCCACCGTGCCCAGCCAGTACTTTATTTCTTTTCATTACTGAATTATATTCCATTGTATGGATATACCACATTTTATTTATCCATTCATCAGTTGATGAACATTGAGTTGTTTTCACTTTTTGGTTATTATAAATAATGATACTGTGAACTTGTGTATACAAGTTGTTTTGTGGGCATAGATTGCTGGTTCATGTGGTAACTCTATGTTTAACCTTTTGAGGAACTGCCAGACTGTTTTCCAAAGTGGCCATAACCATTTTACAGCTCTATACACAGTGTATGAGGGTTCATATTTCTCCACATACTTGCCAACACTTCTTATCTGCCCTTTCAATTATTGCCATCCTATGAATGTGAAGTGGCATCTTATTGTGGTTTGATTTGCATTTTCCTGAAGATTAATGATGTTGAGCATCTTTTCTGGTGCTTATTTGTCCATTTGTGTATCATCTTGGGAGAAATGACTGTTCAGATCCTTTGCCAATTTTTAAATTGAATTGTCTTTTCATTATTGAGTTGTAAGTGGTCTTTATATTCTAGATAAAAGTCGATGATCAGATATATGATTTGCAAAAATTTCCCATTCTGTGGTTTTTCTCTTCACTTTTTTGATACTGTCCTGTGAAGCATGGTATTTTAAAATTTTGATGATGTCCAATGTATCTTTTTTTCTCTTGTTGCTTGAGTTTTGGGAGTCATGTCTAAGAAAATCACCTAATCTAAGGTCACAAAGGTTTACATTTGTGTTTTCTTACAAAAGTGAAGTATTTTTTTATTTTTATCCCATGCATTTAGGTCTTTGATCTATTTGAGTTATTTTTGTATGTGACGTATTTATTTATTTATCATGATCTCCACTCACTGTAAGCTCCGCCTCCCGGGTTCACGCCATTCTCCTGCCTCAGCCTCCCATGTAGCTGGCACTACAGGTGCCCGCCACCACGCCTGGCTAATTTTTTGTATTTTTAGTAGAGACAGGGTTTCACCGTGTTAGCCAGGATGGTCTTGATCTCCTGACCTCATGATCCGCCCGTCTCGGCCTCCCAAAGTGCTGGGATTACAGGCGTGAGCCACCACGCGCGGCCAGCGTATTTATTTTTTCTTTTTTTTTTTTTTTAAGGGATGGGGCCTCACCAAGTTGCCCAGATTGGACTCAAACTCCGGGGCTCAAATAATCCTCCTGCCTCAGCCTTCTGAGTAGCTGGGACTACAGGCTATTTTTTATCTTAATTTTCTATTTTAGTATTTCTTAATACTGCTGTTGCCTCTACATTTTTTCTCTTATGAAAATTTTCCAAAATTTTTATACAGAAGTTGAGAGAGAAGT
The DNA here is from genome assembly GCF_002776525.5 of Piliocolobus tephrosceles. Classification (NCBI taxonomy): domain Eukaryota; kingdom Metazoa; phylum Chordata; class Mammalia; order Primates; family Cercopithecidae; genus Piliocolobus; species Piliocolobus tephrosceles. Next base: position 75,389,175 of record NC_045455.1, read on the forward strand.
TTAATGAACTAACCTATGATTCAACATTTATGCAGATTTTGCTATTCACTTTTAGTTTCTAGATTTTCTTCTGTGCTTCATCTTGTTTCATTTAGCCTTAGAGGTATTATGTGACATACAGGCCAGTCACTGTTATACCTGTGAAGTCCTGGATGTTTGAAACCTTCCATTTTTCTGCCTTCTATTGATGGTGTCACAAGTCTCTTACGTAGGTTTAATGGAGATATTTTTTACTCTTTTGCATAATGCCACACAAATTTGTAATTAATTAGTTTTGAGAAGGTTGCTTATATATAGTAGGAGTTTACGAAATGCATCTAATTAAATTGGCATAACTTCTTTCAGCCTTGGTTGTATCATGTATAATATTACATTGGATTACATCAGTTCTAAAGGCTCTGCTGCCTCTACAATTCTTCTATAATAATAGTAATAATGGCTACATTTACAAAGTCGGGCTTTACAAATATTATCTCATTTGAATGCTCAGGTAACCTTATGAGGTCGGATATATGATTATTCCCCCTCCCCCCGCTTTTTTTTTTAAGAGACAGAGTCTTGCTCTGTGGCCCAGGCTGGAATGCAGTAGCGTAATCACAGCTTACTTTAACCTTGAACTCCTAGACTCAAGCAGTCCTCCAACCTCAGCCTCCCAAGTAGCTGGAACTATGGGTGTGTGCAACCATTCCCAGCTTTTTTTTTTATTTTTAGTGTTGCCCAGCCTGTGTTTTCCCTCATTTTATACATTTTATAGATGAGGAAACTGAAAGGTTAAATTTGCAAAGGTCACTCAGCCAGCGAGGGGAGAAGCAAGAATTTGAACTCAAGCAATGAGATTCCAAAGCCTCTGCTTTTATCCACTACTCACTGGATGATTCAAAGTCCAGTAGGGTCTACGTCTGTGATGCATCTTGCATGAGTCCCTTTCTATTCCTTCCACTAATTTATATCTTCATTACATCTCTGACTTAGCTGATGACAATCAGTTCCTAACTTCTAGTCCTACCTCTAGACGTTCCAGTTCAAGTACAATCTTATTCATGTTACTCAACTGTTCCCATTGCCTATAAGTAGAGATTTCTTGGTTTGGCATTTAAAAGCCCCTGCAGAGTAACCCCAGCCTCTCTCTGTACTATGTTAATTCTCTTTGCATATTCTGCCTTCCAGCCAAAATAGACAACTTGCCATTCTTTGGATATATTTGTGCTGCTCCATGACTGTATCTTTGCCCAAATTGTTAACATACCCATTTCACCTTGTTAAAAGCCAGTCCTCTTACAAAGTTTGGCTGAGATGTCATACTTTGGCTTCAGTACCCTTTGCAAAACAAGTATGGTTACCTTTCTCTGTTTTGTATTATAATCCTTTATGTAACTGTCTTAACCTAAGCCCCTAACCCCATTGTCTGTTCTTCAAGGACAGGTCCTGTGTCTTACTCATTTTTCTATCTTCTGCAGCACTAAACATGGAACATAATAGGTTCTTGAATCTTTGTTGATATAATGAAATTGAATTAGACAGATTCTGCAGATTTACAGCAAATAATAAGAGACCACAAAAATAATTTTATATGACTACAAATCAGAAGGTTTTTCTGATACCTTTGAACCAGCAGATATCTATTAAGTAATGTCAGCCTGGTTTCCATTTGTGACATGTGCACAATGTGGTACTAGTGGTGACATTAAAATTCTACAACAGATGATTCATAATTAGAATTAGTTCTGATGACGCCTTAGCCAGGAAGCCCTCATTAAGTGCTAATGTCTGGTTTAGTCCCCTTCATTTATGCCCCCATGGCACACTGGCACTACCCCATCACATATTGTAATTATGTATATGTGTTTGCCACCAGACTGGGCCACTTGAGACCTGATGCCATGTTGTTTTTTCTTCCTTGTCTCCCCAGCAACTAGCAGAGTGTCTAGCAAAATGCTAAATGTTGAAAGCTTGAATGAGGCACAGACTCCCACCAGACCCTAATGACTTCCATGACTAGAGAATAATTTAAAAGAGTCTTCTCTTCTTTATAGTTATGATTCTTCATTTCTATTTTCTTTATAATTATTATTAAGGGTCAGAATTTTTTACCTCAACTTGTAGCAGTGCCCACTGACGAAGCCTGCAGTCCTCTAAAGCAGTGGAGTCAAAGGTCATGAGGTCTACCATCCTTGGTCAATAACTAGATCGTTATTATCTTATTTTGCTAGAGTTCCATGATTTAACTTTCTGCTTTGGAAATAATAGAAAAAGGCCCATTTTCTCCATACAGGACAGGTTACAAAAATGTATGTTTTGTCTGACACACATGATACTTTTTTTTTTTTTTTTAAGACAGAGTCTTTCTCTGTCATCCAGGCTGGAGTGCAGTAGCGTGACCTCAGCTCATTGCACCCTCCACCTCCTGGGTTCAAGCAATTCTCCTGCCTCAGCCTCCTGAGTAGCTAGGGGTACAGGCGTGCACCACCATGCTTGTATAATTTTTGTATTTTTAGTAGAGATGGGGTTTCACCATGTTGGCCAGGCTCATCTCGAACTTCTGACCTCAAGTGATCTGCCTGCCTTGGCCTCCCAAAGTGCTGGGATTACAGGCGTGAGCCACCACACCTGGCCATGATATGTATTTTAAAATACCATACTAAGCCAGGCACAGTGGCACGCACCTGTAATCTCAGCTACTTGGAAGGCTGAAGCAGGAAGATTGCTTGAGTCCAGGAGTTTGAGACTGTAGTGCACCATGATCGCATCTGAGAATAGCTACTGGCACTCCAGCCTGGGCAACATACTGAGTCCTCATCTCTCTAAAAAAAAAAAAAAAACAACGTGAACTGAGTATGAATGTATCAAGAGGTTTTAAGAATTCTTATTTCTGACTTCTCTTGGATAATATGGAAGTTGTAGCTGTGCTGGACCATGTCACAGTATGCTGAGTTACAGCTGCCACCTTTAGACAGGAAATGCTCACTCCAGTTTGTTCCAAAACTTACCTTATTTGGGTTTATATTTAATTAGCTAGTCCCTTTTTAAACCTATTTGATTAATCACTGATTTATATAATTATAGACCTTCAAATAATAAGCTTTGTAAATGTGGGGTTCTATATTAAGCATATTTTTGTTACTACTGTTAATAGATTGATTTGTTTAGAGATTAAATGTTTTAAGCTATTTTACCTTAAAACACACACACACAAGGTTTTGGGAGGCACGATTATATTACTTTTCACATTGAGCTTTTTGGAAATGCTTAGCAATTAATTGTTAATTGACATTTTCCAAGTATTCTAAATGTTCCCTTGTATAATCCCTTGCATTTGCAATTGAAATAAAACTTAGTAGCCAAAGAGGAACATGGCTACTTAGGAGTTTCTCTGCAAGTATTTAAAAACTTTATCATTATTTCTGTTTCTGGCTTTTAGGCCTAAATAAACAAGATGAAAAGCAGTTACAAGAACTTGCACTGGAAGAAAGGCAAACCATTGATCAAAAAATCAACATGTTGTACAATGAGGTAGGTTTTCAGAGGTAGACTAGTTTCAGTAGTGCTGTATAAAGGAATATTGTTTTTGCTAGACTCTGCTTTGTGCTCAAAATGGTTTCCAAACACTATTTTAAGTGTTCTCTTATGATAAGTGATCAAGCTGGTCTCCTATAATTTGCTGCAGAATGAGAATGAAGAAATTACGGTGTCACATAATAAAACAAAGACTCCCAGGGTAAAAAAAAAGAAAAATTCAAAGTTGAGTCTGTTAACTTGTTAAGCAAGAGCATACATGCTGGTAAAGAAATTTAGTTCACCACAGGGACGAGTCAGAGGGTTTTAAGAGTGAGACGTGGAGGAGGAGTTCATGGTGACTGTTAATTAAGGATTGGAAATTTGCACTCTGGATAGAATGGAATGAATCCAAAGGTGTAGAAATAGTTGGTTAACACACATCTTTAGTTAGGTCTAGTAAAGGTGTGGTATACTGGAACCTCTCAGGATTCATGATACTATATCAGCATCAGCTGATATCTCCTAGACATGGAAATGGAAGATTTCCCTTCCATAGTGGTCTCTTTTCCTTCTTGCTTAATGGATGGTTTGTCTACAAAGACAATGAAGAACATACTACGGTATACCATGTTTCCCTCTGTCACATTTGCCATCTTCCTACCTTCAGTCTTTCTTACTCTGGGAATCCAAAAGAGGGACTTTTTGAAAAGTTAAGGGGGAGGTTACATGGGATATCAGTTATTTCTATTACGCATTGAACCAGTTAATCAAAGGTAGAAGATGTCTGACTCTTAGTCTGATGTTCTCTCCCATAGACTATATCCTTTCTAGCAAAGATGGAGTATTTCAGAAATTGGCAGTAGGGAGAATCATGACACATAAGTACTTTTAGTTTGATTTGAAAAACTTTTTAGTAATAGTGAAATTACTTCCCTTTTCTTCCTAAGAGGAAAGTTGGTTACCTTCTTTATTAGGAAGCCCTTTTTTTTCTGGTCACAGCTGAGAAACTCATTTTGAGCCTTATCTTGGGAGCCCTCAACATAGTCTTTAATTAGAGCAACTCTGCTGAGAAGGCACAGCATGGCTGGTGTCCGCTGTCAGTTACAGCAGGAGATAATATGAAATCATTTCTCAAATTGAAGACTTTCAAAGCCTTGCTTAATTCATTAGATGAAAGAAGCTGCTGTTCAGAACTAATTATAAGAGCCAAAATCTGAAGAAAATTGAATGGAACACCCTGGACTTTGATCTGAACTTCTGCATTCCAGAAAATTAAGATAATCTGATAACAGTGCAGAAAATATACTGACAAGTAACTCCATTGTTAACATGAATTGATCACCTATTTTAGGTCTAATTAGTTCTACTTATTATAGCATTTTTGGAATACTCTATTTGGGATACTGTGTGATTTTGCCAATTATTGATTTTTTCAATGTTTTTGGGGCGTTTATTTAAATTCAGTAATGGTATACCGGGGAAAATATACACACAAATGCTGATTTTTATTCCAGCTTTTCCAGAGCCTTCTGCCAAAGGAGAAATATGACAAAAATGATGTTATTTTAGAGGTGACAGCTGGAAGAACTACTGGAGGTCAGTAAATTTATTTTATTATTTAAATGATCTAAAAAGTCCTTGAATTTTACCTTATTTGATAACACTAACTTTAAAAAGTCCATTAAAGGTATTTAGGGGAAAGGGCGCAGGGTTTGAAACATGGTGGGTGATGCAGACCAGCATCAAACTACCAACACTGTAGAGGAGCCCCTGGATCTTATCAGGCTCAGCCTAGATGAGCTAATTTATGTGAAGATGAGAAATGACCGAAAGCTTTGAGGCAGATTACATGCTTATGGTCAACATTTAAATATGATCTTGGGAGATGTGGAAGAAACTGTGATTACTGTAGAAATTGATGAAGAAACATATGAAGAGATATATAAATCAACGAAACGGAATATTCCAGTGCTCTTTGTCCTGGGAGATGGCGTTGTCCTGATTGCCCCTCCACTGAGAGTTGGCTGAAACAAAGAATTTGTCCTGTATGGAAAACAGGAGACTTTGTACAGTGGCCTTTCTAAATGTACAAAACATTCAAAAGAGAAATTTGCATACATTTTGATATTAAGAAATAATTCTGGAGATTCTTCCACGCCTGAAATGAGTTGATTTGCAGATAACTCACAACTTCTTAAGCAAAATGGTATTTTCATTTTTCTCAAGCTCTTCCAATAAATATGACCACCAAGATGCAAAAAAAAAAAAAGTATTTACATTTGGAAATAGTTATTCTTTATTTCCTAAAGGACCTAGTCTTAAGGATGGCTTTCTGAAATTTGTTCTGACTAGTTTTCATATTTTCTTTTAGGTGACATCTGCCAACAATTTACCCGAGAAATATTTGACATGTACCAGAATTATTCGTGCTATAAACACTGGCAATTTGAACTTCTGAATTATACACCCGCAGATTATGGTAGGCATATTGAGGAATTTACCCGTAGCAGATTCTGAAAATTATTTTACCTCTGATCTTGATTAGAACCATATTGTCCCATTTTTTAAAAACTTTTGGTGTATATCTACTAAACACTGTGACATAGGCTCATCAATCGCAGTGGCTTACTATTATAGTACAGTTGTTAGCTGGGAGAAGAGAGTGGAAATGAGGGCAGCGTTTGCTTAGGGAGAAATATGTGAATTAGAGAAAATTCCCCTGAGGAACTTAGATACGTATCTTGCCTCAAAATCATTTTTCTCTGTTATTGAAAGCAAAGGTATATTAAGGTTTTTACTTTAAATAACTTTATTTATAAAATAATAGAATAAGTATTACTAATTAGACTAAGTGGCTAATGTGTTTGATTTTTATGAGAATGCAGAAAAAGTTAATCATTTGTCTTTATTTTCAAGAAACTTCTGTTCTCTTTTGGCTGATAAAAATTTATACAACGGCTGGACTCTATGGCTTATGCCTGTAATCCCAGCACTCTGGGAGGCCCAGGTGGGTGGATCACCTGAGGTCAGGAGTTTGAGACCAGCCTGGCCGACATGGCAAAACCTTGTCTCTACTAAAAATACAAAAATTAATTGGGCATGGTGGCATGTGCCTGTAATCCCAACTACTCGGGAGGCTGAGGCAGGAGAATCGCTTGAACCCGGGAGGGGGAGGTTGCAGTGAGCTGAGATCACCCCAGTGCACTCCTGCCTGGGCAACAGAGTGAGACTGTCTCAAATAATAATAATAATAATAATAATAATACAACGTAGGCAAACAGTGCAGTTCTTTACCTTTAAATACTCAAGTATATTGATTCAAAACATGTGATGATAATGATAATTCTCTCATTTGTCCCATTCTTTTTTTTTTTTTTTTTGAGACAGAGTCTCACTCTGTCGCGGCCCAGGCTGGAGCGCAGTGGCCGGATCTCAGCTCACTGCAAGCTCCGCCTCCCGGGTTTATGCCATTCTCCTGCCTCAGCCTCCCGAGTAGCTGGGACTACAGGCGCCCGCCACCTCGCCCGGCTAGTTTTTTGTATTTTTTTTAGTAGAGACGGGGTTTCATCGTGTTAGCCAGGATGGTCTGGATCTCTTGACCTTGTGATCCACCCGTCTCGGCCTCCCAAAGTGCTGGGATTACAGGCTTGAGCCACCGCACCCGGCCTGTCCCATTCTTTTAAACCATTTGAAAGTTTTCCTCTGCTTGGTTACGCAGTGATACATTGTAGTAGACAGAGGAGTCATCAATAATGAACCACAAACTATCAAAGTGGGGAGAGAGGATTCATGTAAGTTGAACAGTAAAGGGAAATAAGAACCAGCATACAGCCTAAGGAAGTTGTACTTGGTATAGATTTCAGATACAACCAGTGGTCAGGAAAGGGAGTTTTCCATGAGCACAGAGGGAAGAAACAACCTAAGCAGCAGCATGCTGGTGGGAGAGGTCTTGGTGTGTCGGGGAGGGAGTGGGGAGGCCAGTTTACCCATAGATTGTCAGGGAAGTAATCTCTGAAGTATGTTTGAGTGGATAGATTTTGAACAGCTTTGATTGATGGGCAGTAGGAAGCTGTTGAAAATTGTATTAAAGGATGGATGGAAAGGCTAGATTTAGTGCAGACTGCAAAGAGGTTATTACAGTAATCCAGATATGACTAAGAGTTAGAATGGGAAGTAGAATTATCTGTCAGAGACTTTCAAAGGATGAATAGGCATAATTTGCTAAGTAACTAGATGTGAGAGGCAATGTTGCTTATCCAGTATGTCCTGTGTGCACAACTTCACATCCTCATGAAATAGGTATTACTAATCTCATTTTACAGATGAGAATCTAGGCTCAGAGAGTAAGTAACTAATCCAGGACCACACAATAAGTAATGGCAATCCTGGGATTAAATTTTAGTCTGTTTGATCCAGAGCTGCACTACATCCCATGACTCTATTCTGACACAAAGAAGATGAGCCACAGGGAGTCTAATCTTTCTAGCTGAGAAGACTGTAATACTCATTCATGCCGTTGAATGGAATAGAAGTTGGAAGGCAGAAACCATTTGGAAAGAATAATGATGAATGGTTTTTGAATTATTAAGGTTGAGGTTATAGTAAGCATCCACTTAGAAACAGTCAGTAAATAGGCTGGGCACAGTGGCTCACGCCTGTAATCCCAGCACTTTGGGACACTGAGTTCAAGACCAGCCTGATCAACATGGTAAAACCCTATCTCTACTAAAGATACAAAAATTACCTGTAATCTCAGCTACTCGGGAGGCTGAGGCACGACAATCATTTGAACCTGGGAGGCGCAGGTTGCAGTGAGTCGAGATTGCACCAGTGCACTCCAACCTGGGCAACAGAGTGAGACTCAGTCTCAAAAAAAAAGAAAAGAAAAGAAATATTCGGAGTAAATATTGAAGTTGAGTAACCAGATCTTTGGTGAGAGAACAGAACTCAGGCAAACTATTTGATACCTGTTAACTCAGAGACAATGTCTGATACTGAGAGGATAAGTGAGGGAGAGTCTGCAGAAAGAGAGCATTCACGGCAACAGACTTTGGAGAATGGCCACGTTTAGAAGGATAGACCAGTTAGCAAAATAAAAGGAGGATTCAAGATAAGCAGAAAAAGGATGAGGACAGTAAAATAGTATGGAAGCAAAAGAGGAGAGAGTTTCAAGGAGAATATAAGAAGAAACAGCAGCATTATGAAAAGGAGAGTAGTGGAAAATATCCTGAGTGAACTCTGATAGGTGTATTTTCAATGAGACTTTCAAGAATAAAAGGGAGATGACCTCAATAACAGGAACAGAGATTCTGTTCCAGGTTTGTAGAGCAGCCTAAACAGTGGTTGGGAAAACTTTCCTTTAGACATACTAACTCACTGGCAAAATAAAATAAAAATATTTTGAAAAGTTAAAAGCCTCCTTTTTAACAAAAAAAAATTACAAATATTTGACTCATATACCTTTAAAATTAAAGACTAAGGGCTGGGCGTGGCGACTCATGCGGCTCATGCCTGTAATCTCAGCACTTTGGGAAGCCAAGGCAGGTGGATCATTTGAGGCCAGGAGTTTGAGGCCGGTCTGGCCACCATGGTGAAACCCCATGTCTACTACAAATACAAAAATTAGCGGGGTGTGGCAGTGCATGCTTGTAATCCCAGCTTCTTGGGAGGCTGAGGCATGGAAATCACTTGAACCCAGGAGGCAGAGGTTGCAGTGGGCTGAGATCGTGCCACTGCACTCTGGCCTGGGCGACAGAATGGGACTCCCATCTCCAAAAAAACAAAATAGGAAAGAAAAAAAAATTAAAGACTAAGAATAAACCTTTATTCATTGAAATTATAAGATAATTTCTAAAAAATTGATTTATTTTTTGGTTTTTTTTTTTTGAGGCAGAGTCTCGCTCTATCACCCAGACTGGAGTGCAGGGGCATGATCTTGGCTCACTGCAACCTCCACCTCCCGGGTTCAAGTGATTGTCAGGCTTCAGCCTCCTGAGTAACTGAGGTTACAGCCACGCGCCACATCAGCTAATTTTTTGTATTTTTAGTAGAGACGGGCTTTCACTGTGTTAGCCAGGATGGTCTCCATCTCCTGACCTTGTGATCCACCCACCTCGGCCTGCCAAAGTACTGGGATTACAGGCATGAGCCACCGTGCCTGGCCTAAGAAAATGATGTCTTTATTAGAGGCAGTTAGGAGAAGAAAATGATGTAGATAAAGAGAGGGCAAAAAGCACCTACCTTATGTACATGTTATATTACATATGTGTGCACACAGATATATTTTTTTTAATGTTTAATTGAAATGGAGAGGAACTCATAGATAACCACAGAGATTCACATAGCACTAAAAGCTAAAGTTGAAAAGAAACTGTTTCATGTACAAATTCATACGTTAAGTGACTTTCAAAGTCATATCATTTTATGGCAATAGGTACAGTTAGAGACAATATTTAACCATTTCAGAAATAGTTCAAACTAAATGATCACAAGATAGTCTATGGAAGCAGTGGAGGGTAATGGTTCTAGATATGTAGTGTAGGTCTGACACTATCGATCTGTAAACCTGGTATCTAATGAATTGAAATATTTTCCACATTAAAGGGAATCTATGAAATATATTGCATGATCTCCCCAGCCCTCGACTGATGAATGTTTATAATTACGTTTTGGTATTCTCTACTCACGAGTTGAATTTGGGGAGGGGTGGCTTACTGGAATGTAGTTGTGAATTTTATGTGTCCAGATGATTCACCTTTCACCACAACTGTGAGAAACATATTTGTGGGGAGCCCCAGCATCCTTCAGGATCTCTGTGACCACTCTTCTGTCTAGGTCACACCATACAGTGGGGACTTTGGTCACTGAATTGGGAAACCTAAATGTAGTAGGAGTAATTTGATCCCAGGGTGGCAGGGGCCAACTGGTGGTACCTCACTGCCAAATGCCAAGTAGTAGGCGTAATTACCGTGCCAGACAGCAGAGTCAAAATAGCAAGCAGAGACCGGGCGCAGTGGCTCACGCCTGTAATCTCAGCACTTTGGGAGACTGAGATGGGTGGATCACCTGAGGTCAGGAGTTCGAGACCATCCTGGCCAACATGGCGAAACCCCGTCTCTACTAAAACTACAAAAATTAGCCGAGTGTGGTGCGTGGCTCTACCCTCAGCTACTCAGGAGGCTGAGGCAGGAGAATCACTTGAACCCGGGAGGTGGAGGTTGCAGTGAGCTGAGATCGCTCCACTGCAGTCCTGTCTGGGCGACAGAGCAAGACTCTGTCAAAAGAAAAAAAAACCAAGCAGAATAGTCTCACTTCTGCAGACTTACAGCATTGATCATGGTGTTCCTAGAAGTGAAATAGATAGGAAGCCTACTACTTGATCTGTATAAGAGAAAATTTCTAGGTCAAGTAAGCAGAAGTCTATCCTGAACCATAAAAACCGAGAATCACAGCTGCTCAACCAGTTTCCAGACTTGAGCCAATTTCCAGACCCAAAATACCTTGAGTGAAGGGGAGTGTGTAATCCCCTTGAGGAGACACACCAGGATACTGCCAAAACTTTTCCCCAGCCTCCCCAAAGGGATGTATAGCCTTTTAATGTGGTAACTATACTTTGGAGAAAAGAAAGTAATCAGAACTTTTGAGGACTTCTAGTCACTGTCTGTAAGCCAACACTAATTCTAGGACATTCACAAATGTCACTGTGATCTACTAGTCAGGATAGGGGCTTGTGTGGAGGTCGGGTGATCAATGAGTTTTAGCTCATGCCCATCTCACAGTGGGCCCAGTGTGAGAATAACCAATCCTGTGGTTATTTTCCCAGTTCCAGAATGCAAAATTGGAATAGACATACTCAGCAGTTGGTAGAATCCCCACACTGGTTCCCTGACCTATGGAGCAAAGGCTATTACGGTGGGAAAGACCAAGCGGAAGCCACCAGAACTGCCTCTAGGAAAATAGCAAACTAAAAGCAATACTGCAGTTCTGGAGGGATTGTGGAGATTAGTACTACCACCAAGGACCTGAAAAATGCAGGGGTGGTGATTTCCGCCACATCCCCATTTAGCTCCCCTGTTTGGCCTGTACAGAAGACAGGTGGATCCTGGAGAAATGATGGATTATTGAAAGCTTAAACAGGCAGTGAATCCAACGGCAGCTGCTATACCAGATGTGGTTTCATCACTTGAGCAAATTAACATATTCCCTGGTACCTGGTATACAGCTGTTGATGTGGCAAATGCCTTTTTCTCCATCCCTGTCAGTAAAAGCCACCAGAAGCAGTTTGTTTTCATCTGGCAAGGCCACAATACACCTTCATTGTCCTCCGTTAGGGTATATCAGCTCTCTAGCCCTGTGTCACAGTTTATCTCATAGGGAGCTTGACAGCCTTTCTCTTCCACAAGATTCAGACTGATCCAGGAAAGCCAATGGCATAGTTCCAGTTACGACTGATACCTCTCGACAGCTAAATGTTATCAACACTGTACTAAATGTTCTGCATGTATTTATCTCGGTTATGCCTCACAAAAACCCTTGGAGAGTAAAATTTCAAGGCTATGTTGTGTGTCTGCATATGTCTTGAGGCACTACTCATATACTCTTCAGTGTGATGTTTCCCCCTTCAGGTGTGCAGTGCTGTAGCCCTAGTTATATACTATTATTATTTACACATACGGAAACCAAAGCATGGAACTAACTTGCCTGTGGGCAGACAGCTAGGAAGAAGAGACGCTTGAATTTTGAACTCAGGTAGCCTAAGACTGGCTGTTTCAATCTATACCAAATAAGTCACAGTCTTCTCTTATAATATTCAAGTATTTGCACATGACATGAAGTAAAGGGGATGGAGGAGTAATTTTAAAGTACAGTGTGAATGTGAGATGGGGAATTTAAATTTGTTGTGGCGTCACTCTGTTTTAGTTCCTGGATAATCTTTCATAGTATGTCCATCCTACCACGCTGAATATGAATGTTAAACAATTTGATTTTTCATATCATCTGTCCCCTAAATGCATGTCAGCTTCTTTATTTGGTATGAAGATTATTATCCAGTAATATGTTTTATTGCTAGAGGAAGATCAGCTATGATGGACTTACCTAAGAGACAGTATGCCAGTCTCTTATAAGACACCTTCCTAAGGCATTTTCAAGGGTAATCTAAAACTATACTTAATTTTTGTCTAACATGCTGACTTTAGAAACCAAATGGGTTAGGGTTACTATATCTTCATTAGAAATGCATTAGGAAGATGGCAACTGCAGTAGCAGCATAGTTTTCATTCTCTCTGAATCCCCATGCAAAAACACATATAGCAACTAGATAGCAAAACCAAAAACCCATGGATAGCATTGACAGCATTCAGTTGCAGGGTATACCCACAAAACCCTAACACAAACCACCAATTGCCATAGAACCTGCATGGTCTAAGCATCTGTGCAGGAGGAAGAAGGAAGCAATGGGGTGGCATCTGCCAGATCTGAAAACTGGAGAACCCCCTCGTAACTCATGGTTATTCTCTGGAATTTGGGAGCCAGTTATGAACATGAGCTGGAGCTGGGAGGAGTTTTACGCTCTCCAATAATGAGTGAGGGTTCAGACTTTAGGTAAGGAGATTGAAAGAGGCCAGAGCAGTATAGCCCCCCTGACCTCTCAAAACAGATCCACTAGGGCGCCCTTCCAAAACAGGCCCCCACACTGAGGAAGGACTGCTGGGAGGAGACTCAAAGTTGAGCAGGACAGGGATAAAGAGGGAGGAAGGGAAAAGAAGATCTAATCCAATGTCAGGGAGAACAACCAGGAAGTCCCAGAAAGCAGGCTGCTGTTTACTTGAACATTACACAAAGTCACAGAAAAGAGAGCTCTGTGAAGTTAGAAGAGCCTTCCTGGACTCATTCTAAAACATATGGAAAAGTAATCTCACATGAAAATAAACCATAGAAAAGTATTAAGGTCAAATTCCATACAAAGTTTTATGAGAAACAAGAGAATAAGGAGTAGAATAATACCCCTACAGACAATGAAAGCACATTAGAAAGATATGACTACAAAATAGGTCAAAACTACAATCTACTATTTCAAAATAAGAGGCTGAGCACGGTGGCTCACACCTATATTCCCCAGCAATTTGGGAGGCCAAGGTGGGAGGATCGCTTGAGCCCAGGAGTTTGAGACCAGCCTAGGTCCCACATGGTGAGATCTTGTCTCTACAAAAAATTTTAAAAATTAGCTGAGCATGGTGGCACACATCTGTAGTCCCAGCTGCTCCAGTGGCTGAGGTGGGATGGCTTGAGCCCAGGAGGTCAACACTGAAGTGAGCCAAGATTGTGCCACTGCACTACAGCCCAGACAACAGAGTGAGACCATGTCTTCAAAAAAAAAAAAAAAAAAGCAATATGAAGTGTCAAAGAATCTGGTAAATCAGGAGTAGAAATGAAATGACAGACTCAGGAAATAATGAGAAAGCAAAGAAAAATCATTTTAGATATGAATAAATTAGAAGAAACATTTGAGCACATAAACAGAACATTTAATGCCTTAAGAAAGTAGTAGTCAAAAAGGAAAATTTATTTTTGAAATCAAGAAGAAATGAAGACAGATAATAAAGGAGTGAAGAAAAATGACAAACATTGTTGACAGGCAAAAAGATTGATTAGAGGATAAAAGTCAGAGCAGATACTATATTAGTTATTTATTGCTGTGTAACAAATTACCCAAAGCTTAGCAACTTCAAAGCAACAAACATTTTTTATCTCACAATTTATAAGGGTCAGGAATCAGCTGCTTTTTTGAGTGGCACAGGGTCTCTCATGAGGTTGCAGTTGAGCTGTTGGGTGGGGTTCTTGTCATCTCAACACAAGACTGGGGCTTCAGGGCCTGCTTCTAATCTCACTCACGTGGTTGTAAGCAGATACCAGCTTTTCGCCATGAGGGCCTCTCCATAGGGCTATTTCCGACTTAGCAACCTGTTTCTCCCAAGTGAGTGATGCAAGATGGAGGCCCTGGTTCTTTGTAATCTAACCTCAGAAGGTGACTTAGTATCACCTCTGCCATACCATATGCTGTTGATCATACAGACCAGCTGGGAGGGAACTGTAAGGGTATGAATACCAGCAGGCAGGGATCCTGGGGGGCCACCCTTGAGGCTGCCTATGATAAATACATCTATATTTCCAGAGAACTCTTCTGGAATAGAAATAAAAGATTTGAGGCCGGGCACAGTGGCTCAAGCCTGTAATCCCAGCACTTTGGGAGGCCGAGACAGGCGGATCACGAGGTCAGGAGATCGAGACCATTCTGGCTAACATGGTGAAACCCCGTCTCTACTAAAAAATACAAAAAACTAGCCGGGCGAGGTGGCGGGTACCTGTAGTCCCAGCTACTCAGGAGGCTGAGGCAGGAGAATGGCGTAAACCCGGGAGGCGGAGCTTGCAGTGAGCTGAGATCCGGCCATTGCACTCCAGCCTGGGCGACAGAGCGAGACTCCGTCTCAAAAAAAAAAAAAAAAAGAAAAGAAAAGATTTGAAACCATGTGCACATCTGAAAATATCCTGCTAGAACGACCAACACTAAGCCATAGGCTAATAAAATGTTTGGACTTACAAAAAAGGGAAAAGATCCATTAGACATGTAGAAACAAAGACCCTGAGACTTATAAGGGAAGGATTAGATTTCCTTCAGACTTTTCGGTAACAGCACTTTGTGCCAGAGAGAGATAGAGTTCACTGAAAGAAAGAAAGAAAGTTGAGTTAAGGATTTTATAATCAGCAAAACTGACTTATAAATGTGAAGGGAGCAAATTGTTATCATTATGCAAGAATTCAGGAAATACTCTTCCCATGGTCCCTTTCTGTGGAATCTACTAGAAACAAGCTTCAGACAACTAAAATGAGAGACAGCAAAATAAGGAGTGGGGGTGAGCATGAAATATTCAGTTAGATGAAGAACTGGGACTAATTGAGGGCTAAGGAGAATGAATTTGTTACATAAGGACTGTATGATCTGACAGTGTAGATATAGTACAATCATTTGAAAAATGGGAGGCAAATGGCAAGAGCATATGCAAAAAGGTTTTAATGTTTGTAGTAATTGTATTAGTAGAACTAGTATTAGTATTCTGAGACTGTTAGGTGTGTAGTGTAATATAAAAACAGATGAGTAATTGTGGGATATTTTAATTCTAATGCCCTCTCTTTGAGAACCAAGATTCTTGGTGTGGGAAGAAACACAATAAAAGTGTAATAGAAAAGAGGTTGAATTTAACTTGGAAGTGTCAGTTGTAAAAACTCTGAAAGGTCTGAGATTTTACCCTACTTGCACACTAACAAGTTAGCCTGCTGCTGTTTCATGGGTCAGCAGTGAAGGACAGTTTATTACTCAGGGTTATTGCAATAGCCAGAGTATCAGCATTTTTGTGCCAGTTCCCTGAGCCCAGAGTCCCACAGGGCAACAACTAAGAAGACCAGATGATACCTGCGCACATGGTAGGTTGCATTATAGGAGAAGAGCACTGAACTTAAGGAAATTGAGTCTTTTTTTCTTTTTTTTTTTGAGCTGGGGTCTCACACTGTCTCCCAGGCTGGAGGGCAGTGGCATCATCACAGCTCGCTGCAGCCTCAACTGGGCTCAAGCCATCTTCCCACGTCAGCCTCCCATGTAGCTGGGACTACAGGCACGTGCCACTACGCCTGGCTAATTTTTTTATTTTTATTTTTTTAAAATTTTATTTATTTATTTTGAGATGGAGTCTCGCTCTGTCACCCAGGCTGGAATGCAGTGGCACGATCTCAGCTCACTGCAACCTCCGCCTCTCAGGTTCAAGCGATTCTTCTGCCTCAGCATCCCGAGTAGCTGGGACTACAGGTGCACGCCACCACGCCCAGCTAATTATTGTATTTTTAGTAGAGACGGGGTTTCATCGGGGTTTCATCCTATTGGTCAGGCTGGTCTTGAACTCCTGACCTCCTGATCCGCCCATCTCGGCCTCCCAAAGTGCTGGGACTACAGGCATGAGCCACAGCGCCGGCCATAATTTTTGTATTTATTGTAGAGATGAAGTTTGACTGTGTTACCCAGGATGGTCTTGAACACCTGGGCTCCCGCTGCCTGCCCACCTCAGCTTTGCAAAGTGCCGTGAACCACTGTGCCCAGCCATTTTTTTAATAGGCAGTAGGCATGCCTGCACATTGCTCTAGAAAGTGACACTATCTCTGTCTTCCAAGGCTGTGGAAACCTATGCTTTGCTTGGGAGGGACACATTATTTCCAAGGCTGTTCACTGCACAAACCACCTTTAAAAGATACTTTAGAGGGAAATAGCCAGCAATGCTTCATTTGTAAGATGTGCAAGAACACAAGAGACCCATGGAAAATTGTGTCTCAACATCACATGAATTCATGAGGTTATTTCCTATCTCTGGCCCCTGAAAAGGCTTAGAAATAATAACCAAATCCAGTAGTAGTGGACAAACCTAGCCTGGTTCTCTCAAACCAGGACTTCTTGGAGACATGGCTGATTCCAGGTCTAGGGCAAAAAATGTTCAAGATCATCCTGGCATATCTTGTTATGCCATACAAATGGGGCATGTCCCATATAAATGGGGCATGTCAAAAGAATTCAGAAGTTGATTTGAAGAGGCTCTATGGGCCAAAGATGGGACTAGTTGAGCTTTAATAATAACTGTACTTGGTTTAAACATGCTAGATGTGTTTCAATCCTTGAGTTCATAATGATAATTTAAACTTTTAATTGGTCATCTTCAGAGGATTAAAATGAACCAGTTCAGTGTATTACAAAAAAAAAAAAAAATGTTGGTATATTGGTAGAACTGGTAAAAGGGACAGAATCAAACATTTATCTTGCTTTTCCTATGTAATTGTGTCACTAGGTAATCAAATGGTAGACAAGGAGAAGTGTCTCTTTATTTTAACTAATAAGTGAGAAAGAAATGATAGAATTAGACTGTCACCATTCAGTGTCAAAGGCTGTCAAGACTGTAAAAAGAGAGACATCCAGACACCGTACACCTCCTTTAGTCTTGCCAAGGGGCTCGAACTGAGGTCTGATCCAGTGTCTGCATCCAGCTGCCTAATTGCTGCCAATACAGACGGCAGCAGAACAGGGTGACTTGCACCAAGAATATGCAATCCGCAAAAACAGACTGCTGGAAATTCTACAGGTCAGCAGCCCACGCCCAACAGATCATTTGGAGGAAATGAAAGCAATGGATGATAAGCATGTGGACTAACAGACTAAACAGATACATCAAACATTTTTAAGTGGGCAGGACTAAACTGTAGTGCTTAGGGCTACACGTTTAGGTAATGAAATTATGGTAAAGAAAGGAATAAAAGTCAGGATAATGATTACTCTTAGGGAAGAGAGAGGATTATGACTGGAAATGGCATTTGGGAGGGCTTATGGAGTGACTAGCACAGTTCTTTTTCTTGACCCGAGTGGTGGACATTAAACCATATATTTGATTTGTGTGTTTTTCTGTCTTCATATATTATTGTATCATAAAAAAGATTTTTAAAAAAAATTAGGTAAGAACAAGTGGCCGGGCATGGTGGCTCACACCTGTAATCCCAGCACTTTGGGACCCTGACGTGGGCAGATCATGAGGTCAGGAGTTCAAGACCAAACTGGCCAACATAGTGAAACCCCGTCGCTACTAAAAATATGAAAAATTAGCCGGGCCTGGTGGCGGGCACCTGTAATCCTAGCCACTGAAGAGACCGAGGCAGGAGAATCGTTTGAGCACACAAGGCAGAGGTGGCAGCGAGCCGAGATTGAGCCATTGCACACCGGCCCTGGCGACAGTGCAAGACTCTGTCTAAAAAAAAAAAAAAAACAAAAAAAAACAAGCTAGCCTAGGTGTTAAGATTCTTTTGTGATACTCTTCCCACTCCACAGATAAACAAGAGCTGACTTTCAATAAATTCTTGAAAACTTGGGAGGATCTGTGGAGTTATTCAACATTATGAAATTATTCTACTATTGAGCATTTTTTAATATATGATACCATATTAGCCTAAGAATACACAGGGTAGTTCAATGCAGAAAACATCCCAGTATTATTTTTTGTTCAAATAGTATTTTTCCCTTATTATAAAAAGAAAACTTGTTCATTATAGAAAATTTGGAAATAAGAAAATATATTATTCTATTCCCCAGACATAACCAAATAATATTTTGGTATGTTTCCTGTTGTTGCATCACTAGCTCCTATAATTAATTAATTAATTAAATTTTGGTATGTTTCCTTTTATATTTTAATATATATACATTGGGAAACTGTAGTTTTGTTTATACTTTATATCTTCTTTTCTTCTTCTTCAGAGGCCCTTGTTGTCCCATGCTTTATGTTCTCATCTCAGGCTCTGTACTCACATTCAGGCCTTCAATTAAGGACATTTAGGATCCTGATCTGTTTCAAAGGAGAATTCATTACTATTTCTGGACTGTTGTTCCCCTAGGTGGACTACATCATGCAGCTGCCCGAATTTCTGGTGACAGTGTCTATAAGCATTTGAAGTATGAGGGTGGGATTCACCGAGTTCAGCGTATCCCCGAGGTGGGCCTGTCCTCAAGGATGCAGCGCATTCACACAGGAACAATGTCGGTTATTGTCCTTCCTCAACCAGATGAGGTAACCTCAGCAGGAGGCATGGAAAACTCACTCCATGTCAACACGTATTGTGCTGGGAAGCCTTAGCTTCTAGGAAAATCTGTCTTTTTTTTTTTTTTTTTGAGATGGAGTCTCACTCTGTCGCCCAGGTTGGAGTGCAGTGGTATGATCTCAGCTCATTGCAACCTCCACCTCCCTTGTTCAAGCAATTTTCCTGCCTCAGCCTCCCGAGTAGCTGGGATTACATGCACATGCCACCATGCCTGGCTAATTTTTTTGTATTTTTAGTAGAGACAGGGTTTCACCATGTTGGCCAGACTGGTCTCGAACTCCTGACCTCAGGCAATCCTCCTGTCTTGGCCTCCCAAAGTGGTGGGATTACAGGTGTGAGCCACTGCTCCCAGCCGGAAATCTGTTCTTTTCATGGCTACAGATTGGACTTGATAGTCTCTAATGGGAAATCTTTAATTCTCCCCCAGGCAAAGTTGCCCCTCATCACTGACCAAGATGTTTTGTTTGCTTTTAAATAGAAGTCACTAATTTTCAAAAAATGTTTCATTTAATGTTGCTGCCTAAATTTTATCTTAAGAAAGAAAATGAATTCCGGAGATAATATTTCAAGGTCAGTGGTATAATATCAGTATACAGCCATCTGCTCTATATTTTTCTTTTCCCTAACCTTTTTTTTTTAAACATATAGAAAATTGAAAGGATACCATAATGAAATGTTATAACCTTCCCCTGAGGTTGGTTGTTTACATTTTCTCACATTTGCTTGATTCCTATGTATATGTATATACATTTACTTAAATGAACTGTAAAGGATACAGCAGACACCATGAGACCTTACCTTCCAAATCTTTCACATACATCTCCTAGGCATTCTCCTATATAAGTGCACTACCATTACCTAGGAAAACTAAGCATAATTGTGTGATATCGAATATCTAGTACATTTAACAGTTTCCCTAATCAGTCCCCAATTTTTTTATAGCTGTTTATTTATCTATTTTTGGAGGCAAGGTCTCACTGTGTTGCTCAGGCTGAACTTGAACTCCTGGGTTCAAGGTGATCCTCCTGCCTTAACCTCCTGAGTAGCTAGGACTACAGGTGTGCCACTACACCTGCATATAGTGATTTTTTTTTTTTTTTTAAACCAGGATCCTGTCAAGTTTCACACGTTGCAATTAGTTGCTATATTTCTTTAAGTTTGGAACAGTCTCCCAACTTTTTATTATTATTATTTTTTAATGGTAATGACTTTTGGAAAAGTCTAGACCATTTGTCTTGAAGAATGTCCCACATTCTGGATTCCTCTGACTGTTCCTCGTGGTACTCTTTAACTTGTTCCTTTATCCTCTGTATTATGTTGAAAGTTATATCTAATGTTCCATTCCGTGCAGGTTACACATTTTGAGTGAGAATACTTCATAGGTGTAGTTATAGGCAATTTGCCTCTTATCAGAAGACACATAATGCTAGATTGTCTCACTTTTAGTGTGCCTTAGTTTTAGTAGTTAGTGAACATGGTGACCACAGAAATATCTCCATTGTAAAAGTGTATTTCTCCCTTTGCAATTACTAAGTAATTTCTAGGGTACATATATCCTGTTCCCAACTACCTTTCATCCATAGTTTTAACATCCATTGGTGATCCTTGCCTGAATCAGTTCTTTACTTTGGGGTTGCAAGATGATGATTTTCTAATTCTGTCATTCCTTCCATATTTATTAACTGGCATTCTTCTGTAAAGAACTTTCCTCCCTACTACCTTTTCACCTTCTAGCCCACACTTTCTTGTGTTCTTTTTCTAGTGTATGATTTCATTATAAACTCATATATCAAGTTTCACATATTAACCTCATTATAGACTCATGGATTCATGTTTTAATTCACTTATTTATAGTTACTATTCTTCTTTATGTTCAAATAGTCCCAGATTTGGTCTATAGTAGCCTTTTAGGGTACCCCTTTTGTCCTTTTGAAATGATACCATCATTTGAGTGCATCTATACTTTTGGACACACTTAGATTCCCAGGCCCATTTTGTACTATCCTGCCTCATACTTAAGTCAGCCTGGTTCATTTTAGTGGGGAATGTATCTGGAAATCAAGATCTAGATAGTAGGTCTGTTCATTGTCATTAGTGTTGTTACTTCTAGACTCGTTCAGTGGATATAGCTAGGAAATACATGTTTTGAAATCACAGTTTCATATTATTACTACCAATTCAAATTTAACATTACAGAAATTTTTTTCACCCCTCAACTTCTTGCATTTTGTATTTACATCTCTCCATTATACAAAAAATCTTGTTTCATAATCATTTTAATATGTTTATTTGGTTTATTATATACTATATATAAAATAGTTTCAAAATTACAACATCAACGTTACTAATAGTAAACTACTGAGTAAGTTTAAGATTTTTTCCCTTAGAATATATTCTACCAAGAATGTATAGTCAGGCTGGGTGTGGTGGCTCACGCCTGTAATCCCAGCACTTTGGGAGGCCGAGGCAGACAGGATCATTTGAGGTCAGGAGTTCGAGACCAGCCTGGCCAACATGGTGAAACCCTGTCTCTACTAAAAATACAAAAAAATTAGCCAGGCGTGGTGCCGTGTGCCTATAGTCCCAGCTACTCAGGAGACTGAGGCAGGAGAATTGCTTGAGCCTGTAAGGTGGAGATTGCAATGAGCTGAGATCACGCCATTGTGCTCCAGCCTGGGCGACAGAGTGAGACTCTGTTTCGAAAAAAAAAGAATGCATAGTCAGAGCACTATGCTCAGAGACCATCTGAAATAATTTTTTTCTGTGTGGTTATGTTATTATGATAAATATTTTGGTTCATTTATTTCTATTTTTATTTAATTTTAGGCTTTGATTTTTCTTTTCTCTTTTACTTAATTTTATTTTCATATATTAAACATTTACATGGTTAAAAAATCAAAACCATAGAGTTGTCTTGCTTCCATCCTTATTTCTTCTGCCCCATTCCCACTTACCTTGTTTTTATTTTCATTTTTTTTTTTTTTTTTTTGAGACGGATTCTCACCCGGTCACCCAGGCTAGAGTGCAGTGGCCCTATCTTGGCTTACTGCAACCTCTACCTCCCAGGCTCAAGTGATTTTCCCACCTTAGCCTTTTGAGTAGCTGGGACTATACAGGTGTGTGCCACAATGCCCGGCTAATTTTTATATTTTTTGTAGAGACAAGGTTTTGCCATGTTGCTCAGGTTGGTCTTGAACCTCCTGAGCTCAAGTGATCTGCTTGCCTTGGCCTCCCAAAGTGCTGAGATTACAGGCGTGAGCCACAGTGCTGGGCCCTGTTTTCATATTCTTGAAAATTAAACTCATTTAGTGGCATCTCACTATTCTAAAAGTACAAGGTTATGTTCTCTTAACTGACATTTAAAATGCTCTATCTGCCCTAAGTCACCATTTCTGTATCCAGAATTTCCCAAAAGTCATTAGATCATTTCTGTAACATTTGGGAGAATGTGGCATATGATATCCACACATTTTCTATGTAACTACTTAATACACTATAGCCACATGAAATGGCAAGTCACTCTTACCTCTTCAGTACTTATTGAAGTCTTAAGGCAGCCAACTCTAACATATATTAACAAAAGCCATATAATCTTTTTCTTCACTGTGTTGCAGTCACTTGAGAGGAAACATACAAAAGAATAATTAGCTGAACAGTATCTTAGATTCCAGCCTTGACCCAGTTACTAGTTACTTTTCAAAGAGAAAAGTCACACTTGCTTTGTCATTCATCATAATAAATGATGAATGTGGAACAAAATGTTAGCTCTCCCCTTAAAAATAGCATATTTGTTGTAGGCTGGGTGCAGTGGCTCATGCCTGTAATCCAGCACTTTAGGAGACCAAGGTGGATGTATCATGAGATCAGGAGTTCGAGACCAGCCTGGCCAACACGGTGAAATCCCATCTTTACTAAAAATACAAACAGTGGCGGGTAGTGATGGCACATGCCTATAATCCCAGCTACTCGGGAGGCTGAGGCAGGAGAATCTCTTGAACCTGGGAGTCAGAGGTTGCAGTGAATTCTGAGATCATGCCACTGCACTCCAGCCTGGGCAACAAAGCAAGACTATCTCAAAAAAAAAACAAAACAAAACAAAACAAAACAAAACGTATTTGTTAACTATTTGTGTGTGTGTGTGTGTGTGTCTGTGTCTGTGTCCGTGTCTGTGTCCGTGTCTGTGTATAAGTTTCCAAAGGCTGCTGTAACAAATTACCACAAACTTAGTGGCTTCGAATAGCAGTAACTTACTATTTCACAGTTCTAGCAGCCAGAGGTCCAAAATCAAGGTGTCAGCAGAGTCACGCCTCTCGGAAGGCTCTGGGGAGACTCCGCCCTTGCATCTTCCAGCTTCTGGTTGCTCCAGGTGTTCCCTGGCTTGAAACTATACCACCTTCAAATTCACATGGTCTTCCTCCTTTACTGTCTCCTCTAGTTGTTTCTTATAAGGACTCTTGTCATTGGATTTAGGGCCTATTCTGATAATCCAGGATAATCTCATTTAACTCAATTACCTCTGCGAAGAACCTTTTTCCGAATAAGGTTCCATGAATTAGAACATTAACGTATCTTTTTGGGAGCCACCTTTCAATCCACTAATAAACACACACATACACCAATGTAGTTGATTTTCAGTATTCCCAGTAGTTATGTTCTGTAAAGTTGCAGCAAACACTAATTTAGTAGATATTGAACCACTTGGGAGTAATGGTTCAGTATTTGTTAAATCAGTGTTAGGAACAATGGTTCAATATTAACTAAATCCAGCTGAGCGTGGTGGCACACACCTGTGGTCCCAGCTACTCAGGAGGTTGAGGCAGGAAGATTGCTTAAGTCCAGGAGTTCAAGGTGGCAGTGAGCTATGATTGCACCATTGCACTCCAGCCCAGGCAACAGAGTGAGACCCTCTCTCAAAAAAAAAAAAAAAAAAAAATTAGCCAAATCCATAAACACACACAGATACACACACACACACTGAGCTCACATAGCTTATTAAATTCTAAAAATAACCCATCCTGGTAGATTCTCTATACTTTACAAAAGAGAAAACGAGGCCTAGGAGTGTCAAGTGACTTGCCTGATGCTGCTCCACTAACAGGTGCTAGAGTTCATATTCAAATCCAGTCCAACTGGCCCCAGAGCCAGAGCACTGCTCTGCCCTGCCCCCTACACCTCCATTCTCTGGTCATTCTGTAGGAGAGCTGCCACAAGAAGGCAGTGTTACCTTGTCCTACTTCAGCTGGCAATGGGCAAGTGTGGAGCAACTCATATTTTTCACTGCCCTATGCATGTCTGCAAATGACTGTGGAAGTGCCTTAGGTGTTGATTCAAGGATACAAATAAATTTTAGTGAGTAGGAAAATTTGCAAATAGACATTCTAACAATAATGAGAATCAACAATATATAGTATATATGTGTGTATTTTATATATTTTTGGGGGTTTCTTACATGTAACTTTGGGATGATGAATGATGAAACTTTTGATGGATTGAAAACTCAGTGATCTCATAACATCCTAAATCAGTGCTTAAAAATGGAATCCCAGGGCCAGGTGTGGTGGCTCATGTCTGTAACCTCAGCATTCAGGAAGTCCAAGGTGGGAGGATCGCTTGAGGCCAGGAGTTCAAGACCAGCCTGGGCAAATTAGCAAGACCCCATCTGTACAAGAAATTTTTAAAATTAACATGGCATGGTGGTGCGCACCTGTAGTCCTAGCTACTCAGGAGGCTGAGGCAGGAGGATCACTTAAGCCCAAGAGTTTGAGGTTACAGTGGGTTATGATTGTGCCACTATACTCCAGCCTAGGCAACAGAGAGCGATCCTGTCTCAAACAAACAAACAATAGCATCCTATTGGAATGGGCAGTTTATTGCTCTTTCTTTGGTATAAGTTACTTCTCTTAGTCTAAAGGCTATAACTTAAAACAGTATAGTTTATTTGAAAAATCTTGGAATCGATTTCATATTAAAGTATTCACGGAGTGTAGAATTATGCCATCCCTTCTATTCTAGGTGGATGTGAAATTGGACCCCAAGGATTTGCGAATAGATACATTTCGAGCCAAAGGAGCAGGAGGGCAGCATGTTAATACAACTGATAGTGCTGTCAGACTTGTCCACATCCCCACAGGTAAGCAAGCCCATTTTTCCATCTTACTCAGCATTTGGAAGGAAATAATCCTATGTGAGTGTCTGGTTCCTTGCATAGCTCTTTAAAAATGTCACTGGGGTTGTGGATAAGGATGGCTATTGTGTTCATGGTCCCCTTCTGTTTGGAAAGATTCCTTTCTGAAAAGATGCGGACAGTGAGCAGACCTGTTCAGGGAAGCTTCCCAGGTATGCTGGACAGGAGTGAGCAACCAGAGGTGCCCCAGCCTAAATACAAACGAAACACAGAAGCAGCCTTGGACAGGCCACTGCCGTGGATCTTATGTCACCTTGTAGCATGATGGCTAACTCCATTAGGCTTTGCTGCACTGATGCTTTTATTTTGAATATTGATAATTTTGGTATACTCTGAGGTAATTTTGCGGTCTGTAATGTGATTTTAAATATTCCTACCATTTTTCAAAATAAAAATGTTTAACTTCTTAATTTTTTAAAATTAATTTTTACATTTCATGTATATGGTTTTAGAAGTCTCATGGCAAAGTCCTATAACAAAAAAACCAACAGCTGTCTGAACTTGTTCCCACCCTCTTCCTACTTCCTCTACCTTCAGTTCCCATTTCTTAAAGATAACCACTTTAGATTCTTTTAGCTCACTTCTCTAGCGGCAAAATCCAAATAAGCCTCTTTTAGCTATTTCTTCTGGTAATTACCTCAGTATTCCTAAATAATAGGCAAATAGTGCTCTTCTGACCAACTATAAAGGTTATATATTTACGCCTTAATGTTGTAGATGAGAATTTTGCCCTTCCTGTATACCTTTTCCTCTTCAATATTTGTCTTTTGGCAAAATTAATTTTCACTGTGTTCATATAATGAATAGATAGTGTTTGACGCTGAGCCCATTAGTATATAGTCCTATGATTTCATTTCCTAGAGTTAATAATTACCTCATTGATTTTTCATTTGCCTACTTTTCTTTGACTCTCAGTCTGCCTGCATCTTCCAAAAGCTGTGTAAAATGAAGTCACTCTGGCGCTCTCTGGAGACTCCCTGACAGAGCACCCCATCATCTTGCGCCAGTGTGGACAAGCTGCTCCCCAGGACATTCCACAGGGGTTGTCCTGGTCATCAGCAGGTGGGGAGTTCCTTTCACCTCTATTCTGTGTTGGATCCTCCCATTTCTTGGGTTCCATAGTGTCTTTTTCTCTTTGTTACTCTGTCATTTTAACAAAGCTCATCTTTAAGTGGCTTCCTGAGGAAAGATTTGTGACATGTAAGTATTTCAAGGCTTTGGAGATCTGAAAATAGCTTTATTCTAACTTTACACTTCATTGATCATTTCTTGGAAATAACTTCCCCTTAGAGCACTGAAAATCTTTTTCATTCCTTGTATTTGTTGCTTTCAGTTTAGAGACTCATGCCTTTCAGCTCTGAAATACTTTCTTCAATAATTTCTTGCATAACATTTTCTTTATTCTTCCTGGGATTTCTATTAGTTAGATGTTAGACCTCTTGAATTTTTTTTTCCCCTCATATTGTCTGTCACTTTGTTTTTTAGTTATTTTTCCTACCCTTTTTCTGATTTTAAAAAATTTATTTTTTTTAACTTTTGGGAGCTCTTTCTTGTTCTCAGAATTGTTTTCTCATAGCATCCTTTTCTTATTTGTTGATACTTTTCTTTTCTTTTATTGCTCAAGGATATTAATTTTAGTTTCCCTGATGTTCCCTTCTGCTTTCTGCAGTGTCTGTGTTTCTTCTGAGTTTATTTTTGTTTCATGCTTGCTTTACTTTTCTTTTTTTCTTTTTGAGACAAGGCCTTGGTCTGTTGCCCAGGCTGGAGTACAGTAGTGTGATCACAGCTTACTGCAGCTGTGACTTTCCCAGGCTCAGGTGACCCTCCCACGTCAGCACCACCCCCCCGCCCTCTGTTCCTGGTAGCTGGAACTACAGGCACTTGCCTGGCTAATTCTTGATTTTTTTTTTTTTTTTTTTTTTTTGGTAGACACTGGGTTTCTCCACATTTCTCAAGCTGGTCTCCAACTCCTCGGCTCAAGTGATCTGCCTGCCTCAGCATCCCAAAGTGTTGGGATAACAGACATGAGCCACTATGCTCGGCCCATTCTTACTTTCATGTTGGAAATTTCTAGGAATTCTTGTCTGTCTGTACATATTTAAGAGTCAGGTTCTAAAGCTCTGAGTGCACTTATCCACATACCCACTAGTGAGTTCCACTGTAGATCAGTTAGAGTGTTAATCAGCTTTTTTATTAGAGACCTTTTCTCTTGCGAGTTTGTTTTCTCCTGAGAAGGATCTTCCAGGATACAGCTGAGAGTAAGGTCAAGGTCTCACCGTTCAATAGCAGTCGTTTACTTAATCCTCTTGTCTTCCAGCCCATGTTCACACTTGCCCTCCCTTGTAACTAGTCCCAGGTCTAGAATTTTCCTGATTTAATTATCCAGAAATATACCTCCTGCCTTCTGCAGATTGAGGAAGGAGACTTGAGGATCTATTTGTTATTATAGGCTTTCTGTATTTAGCCCTAGCTCCTCAAGCCTGACTTTTGAAATACCTGGTGCCTCTATTTCTGAGCCTTTCTGGCACTTAGCAGGGCAAATTGGCCAGTTTCTGGTCAGCATGTCCCTCTACAGGGAATTAAGTGTCACCTTCCTTCCAGCTGCTAAGTCATTTACCATTCTTTCATCCACTTTTTGTCTTTAATAGATCATGTTTGGGGATTATATACTTTTATTTCAGATGGAGTTTGTGTTTCTGTGTCTTGTTCTTGTTGTAGTGTGATTTAAAAAAAAGGCGGGGGGGTGGTGGTCAGGCACAGTGGCTCATGCCTGTAATCCCAGCACTTTGGGAGGCTGAGGCAGGTGGATCCCCTGAGGTCAGGAGTTCGAGACCAGCCTGGCCAAAATGGTGAAACCCCGTCTCTACTAAAAATACAAAAACATCAGCCAGGCGTAGTAGTGTATGCCTATAGTCCCAGGTACTGGGGAGGCTGAGGCAGGAGAATCAGTTGAACCCAGGAAGCAGAGGTTGCAGTGAGCTGAGATTGTGCCATCGCACTTCAGCCTGGCCAACAGGAGCGAAACTCCATCAAAAAAAAAAAACAGAAACCATCTTGAAGTTAGACGTCATTATGATTGCTCGTATTGTTTGTTATATGAAAAGCTAAAACAACCTAAATATCCAACAATGGGATAATTTCATACTTTCTCTTAAGTTTCCTTTATTGAAAAGGAATTCCATAGAAAACTGTTAAAAAAAAAAAAAAAAAAAAAAAAAAGGCTGGGCACAGTGGCTAACGCCTGTAATCCCAGCACTTTGGGAGGCCAAGGCAGGTGGATCACCTAAAGTTGGGAGTTCGAGACCAGCCTGACCAACATGAAAAAACCCCGTCTGTACTAAAAATACAAAATTAGCTGGGTGTGGTGGCGCATGCTTGTAATCCCAACTACTCGGGAGGCTGAAGCAGGAGAATCGCTTGAACCCGGGATGTGGAGGTTGCGGTGAACTGAAATCACACCATTGCACTCCAGCCTGGGCAACAAGAGTGAAACTCCGTCTCAAAGAAAAAAAGAAAATAATATACGCATGAGCAAAAGAACATAAAACATCTGTAATAATAACCCAGTAACCATTGTTGGCATATATCTTTGGTATACATCCTTTCAAATTATTTTCTGTACGTATAAAAATATGCCATTTTTTTCCCAAAAAATGAGGTTATACTTTTTTTTTTTCCTAGACGGAGTCTAGCTCTGTCACTCAGGCTGGCATGCAGTGGCCAGTGAACCTTGGTTCACTGCAACCTCTGCCTTCAGTGTTCAAGCTATTCTCCTGCATCAGCCTCCCAGGTAGCTGGGACTACAGGTGTGCACCACCACACCTGGCTAATTTTTGTATTTTTAGTAGAGACGTAGTTTCGTCATGTTGGCCAGGCTGGTCTCAAACTCCTGACCTCAAGTGATCCGCCCACCTCCTCCTCCCGAAGTGCCAGGATTACAGGCATGAGCCACCATGTCCGTCCTGAGGTTATACTTTTTGTAACTTGCCATAATTTATTTCAACAATCCATAAATTGTTGGATACTTAATGTGTTTCACCTAAACCCTGTATTGTTGGATATCATTCTATATTATACATAGTCCTGATCAGTAATAATTAGCTTAAGATGAATTAAAAATTAAAATGGGTAAAAAATTGGGTAAAAGGTGATCAAAACTCTGACAAAATAAACCAGAATACTTTAAAACTTAAAGGTTATAAAACTACCCCTTGTAGTCATAAATTGCTGACTTTACAAAAAGTGACTTACAGAGAGTAGAACTGTGGTTATTAGAGACTAGGAAGGGTAAGGGGGAGGGGAGCATAGAGAGAGGTTGGGTAAGGGATACAGAATTACAGCTGGATAGAAGGAATTAGTTCTGGTGTTCTATAGCACTATAGCATGAATATGGTTAATAGTGATTTATTTATTGCATATTTTCAGAAAGCTAGAAGATTTTGAATGTTCACAACAAAGAAATGATAAATGAATTTTGAGGTGATGGATGTGCTAATTACCCTGATTTGATCATTCCACATTGTATCGAAATACCACTCTATATCCCATAAATATGTACAATTATTACATGTCAACTAACAATAAAAGGAAAAGAAAGTGACTTATCATTGTGCTGCCAGACTTACCTTGGGCCAGTTATCTTTTAACCACTTAGATCTGAGTCTTTGGTTTTAAAGAGGCCTGAAGTCCTGCCCCTCAGCCCTTCCCTTTAGGCAAGGAAGGCATGTCAAGACCTAACCCTTAGGAAGCCACGCAGTTATAACAAAGTGATTTCTTCAGCCTGCTTCTTCCATATTTTGAGGATTGCCATAGTTTCAGCATCTGCTTCAAGGAAAACTCAGCCTTTCTTCCATTTCTCCCATTCTTTCTTCCATCCCAAGACCTTAGACTAGGAACTGTCCCTGCTAGAATTCAAAGTGAGAACTATAGCTTCTATTCTTCTATTTTTCTCCATGCCCTGGACTCTGAAGAATCATATTTTTTTTTCTAACCACTGCTTCTATATGAGTCCATTTTCCACCATTGGAAGAGTTATTCATAGGGGTATGGTTAAATATTTATACAGGGGAATATTACCTTTCTTGGGAAAATTTATCCCAAGATAAGGGTGAAGATAAATGAATATTTTGTGCATTAAAGTGGGCTTTTTAGTTTATTACCAGTTGGCGAGTAAAAGATGGCCTCTGTAATTCTTTGTCTTCTCTTCTCTTCTTTTTTCTCTCTCTCTTCTCTCTTTCTCTCTTTCTTTCGACTGGGTTTTGCTGTTGCCCAGGCTAGAGTGCAGTGGCATGATCATAGCTCACTGTAACCTCGAACTCTTGGCTCAAGCCATCCTCCTACCTCAGCTCCCTGCGTAGCTGGGACTATAGGTGCAGTTACCACGCTGGCTAATTTTTTGTATTTTTAGTAGAGACGAAATCTTGCTGTGTTACCCAGGCTGGTCTCAGAACTTCTGGCCTCAAATAATCCACCCGCCTTTGCCTCCCAAAGTGCTGGGATTGCAGGTGTGAGCCACTGCGCCCAGCCCTCTTCTATTATTCAATATATCTTCCCTCCCTCTACATCTTCTGTTCTTAAGGGAGTACTCATTATTAAATACTCCTCTATAGAAAGTATATAATAAAATACATAATCAAGTGATTCCGTTAGTAATTACTGAGCTGGAAAGTAATAGTTTTGATCTAAAAGTTCTAACCTGAGTGAGTAGATAGGAATAATACAGGTGCTTAGGCAAAAATCAGTACAGATCAGCTGACAAGAAGAGGAATGTGGAGGAGAGCTCCTGAAAGCCTGGCCGTCTTAAAATGGAAATGTTCATATTCTTTGGGGTAATAGGAAAAGGATACGAGAGTCAGGGAAACTCCAGACAAATACCTGGAAGATGAGGGCCAGTCAGTGCCCCAGTCCAACCAGATGGCCGCAGTAAAGAGGTCAGGAAGTGATTAAACAGTAGAGGTGAAACCTCAGTGCCTTACTAAAAGTATTAGCAGGTAGTGACTGTAGCTTCTTTACACAGGGAGAAAACATAGTTCAGAGAATAGAATTTTATAGAAATTCTTTAAATCTCCAGCAAAATATTTACCACTGTATCGGTGCAGATAGGCCAAGCTAATGGGGCTTTTGGTTTTTAGTTTTTGTGATTCAGAAAGAAAACCCCTTTCTCCTCTAATGTACTGAGGAGCGGGATTAGACATGGACCTCAGAGTGGTAGCTACGAAGTTAAGAACAACACAGCCTCAAAAAGTGATCATTTCAGGTCAGGGCTGGATTTGGGCCAGTAACTGGACTACACAGTGGGCCAAACCCACCCAAATGCAGAAGCTGGCCAGCCAAAACTTGTGTGTGGTTAGATGTATTGATTAGCTGGACCCCAGAACTCAGACTATGCAGAACAAGTTAGAAATTTAGAACTTGGACAACTCAGAAACATTCACTATACATTCTTCTTTTTAAAGACTCTGAGTAGCATCTTTTCATTGGCTTTTTTCTATAAAGGTTTTTTGTTTTTGTTTTTTGGTTTTTGGTTTTTTTTTTTGACGGAGTCTCGCTCTATCACCAGGCTGGAGTGCAGTGGTGTAATCTCGGCTCACTGCAACCTCCGCCTCCCAGGTTCAAGCGATTCTCCTGCCTCAGCCTCCCAAGTAGCTGGGACTACAGGTGCCCGCCACCATGCCTGGCTAATTTTTTGTATTTTTAATAGAGATGGGATTTCACTATGTTAGTCAGGATGGTCTCCATCTCCTGACCTCATGATCCGCCCGTGTCGGCCTCCCAAAATGCTTGGATTACAGGTGTGAGCCATCGTGCCTGGCCATTATAAAGGTATTTTTAAAACCTCAGCTCTGTGTATATTTGTGACTGAAAGGGGAAGAGGCTAGTTCTTGAGTTGGACAGAGAATAGAGCAGCACAGTATACGGAGCAGCAGTAGTTTGCTGTTTGTTGAGCTGCAGAAATGCCTGGATGAGCTAGGAGGAAGAGGCCAAGCTCGGGGACTGCAAGGATAGGTAACCATCTGTAGATGCTGCTGCTTTCTGGGTGCCCATACGGAGTTCTCATTTACATATCAGAATCTAAAGAGCCAACTACAGCTATAATCATAATGCAGCTAGTTTCTGAAGTGTGCTAAACCTAAATTGTTTTTATCTTTTGTGATATTTTCCTGATTAACCTGTCTCATTTAACTGTTCCTTGGTTCTATCTTAATTTGGTGGAAGCTACAGTTTACCTTCTGATCCTTGTTATTTTTCAGGGCTAGTAGTAGAATGCCAACAAGAAAGATCACAGATAAAAAATAAAGAAATAGCTTTTCGTGTGTTGAGAGCTAGACTCTACCAGCAGATTATTGAGAAAGACAAGTGTCAGCAACAACGTGCTAGAAAACTGCAGGTAAGATTTACTTGGTGTAATAATTTAGTGACTGTTTAAAGAAAAGTCACTTTCTGTAGAGAATGTAGTGTTTGTTCTTGCTTAAATGGGAATGTTTTAGAGCATAGAGAAATGCGCTCCTCTGTAAATAAGCTGTAACTCAATGCAAATGAACGGATGGGTTATGGCTGAACTTGGGCGTACCAGTTTGCAAGTTAGTAAATGAAAGATGTATAAACTAAAAAGTATTTCCTAGTTGTTTCCCTCTTGTGTTTATATCATTACTGTCTTAAGAGGAAAATGGTTTAAAAGACAAAATAATTCTTTGAGAATTAAGAACGTTTTTGATTTTTAAAAATTAAAACCTATGCTTGTATTATAACTCTATGTGAGATCAAATACAAATCGCACTGCAAAAAACTGGGAACAGTGAATCCTACTGATGGAGACTAGGGATAAGAGGTAGAAAGGAAATTTATTTTTCATTATATATCGTTTGGTACTTTTTGAATTTTGTGCTATGTATGGTATAGTGTTACTTATTTAAATAGATAAATAGATGAATTCTAAGCAAAATGAATAAATGTCATTATTGTAAGTAAACCTAATATATAATTTAAATTCTTTTTTTTTTTTTTTGTGACGGAGTCTCGCTGTGTCGTCAGGCTGGAGTGCAGTGGCGTAATCTCAGCTCACTGCAACCTCTACCTCCCGGGTTCAAGCGATTCTCCTGCCTCATCCTCCTGAGTGGCTGGGATTACAGGCACATGCCACTACACCTGGCTATGCTACAGTAATTTAAATTTGGAAGATTTTGTGGCCTTTTAGGATAATGAATTGTCTAAACCTAAGCATTATACTTTTCATCTCGATGTGTCCTAGCTTTTTCACACTTTGGTGCTTCTGGCTTTCTTTACCTGCGTGCTAACTTGCAGGTAGTAAAAGTGACAGGATAAATAATATTAACACTGTTAGTGATAATCCCCAATTGTAGAGCATTATCAGTGTATGCACTAGCCGACAGGAATGCTCATTTACAAACCATAACTTATTTTTGTTTTTAACAAGCAAACAATATACCCTGAGTACACACCATTACTTCTTGGCAAATAAGTGAAAACATAAATACCATGAACTCTGCCACATTTGAATTTTAAAAAGACATTTGGATTTACGCTGTTTAACATTTTAGCACCAGAGGTTCCACCAAGTAATTTTTTTTTTTTTTTTTTTTTTTTTTTGAGACAGATTCTCTGTCTGTCACCCAGGCTAGAGTGCAGTGGCACGCTCTTGGCTCACTGCAACCTCTGCCTCCCGGGTTCAAGCGATTCTTGTGCCTCAGCTTCCTGAGTGGCTGGGGTTACAGCCACCATGCCTGGCTCATTTTTGTATTTTTTGTAGAGATGGGTTTTTGTCATGTTGATCAGGCTGGTGCCGAACTCCTGGCCTCATGTGATCTGCCCACTTGAGCCTCCTGAAGTGCTGGGATTACAGGTGTGAGCCACTGTGCCCAGCCCACAAAGTAATTTTCAAAATAGGGGTTCAAGATTGGCTTTATACAAATTGTTCATGTGTGTCTTCTTCAGTAGTCTGATTGATGAGCCAAAAAAGATGTCACTGCCTCTTGAATAACTTATCCACCTACCTGAAATGTTTTAATAGGGATTTCTAAGGCTTAGAAGTTTTTTTCTTCGATCAAGATATACACTTGGCTTTTATACAGAAGGCATTATGCCACATTCCCAATCCTGGGTCCACTGATCACCTAACAAGCTTTCATAGATGCCCAGGCCCCACCCCAGAAATTCTGATGTAACTGATTTGGAGTGAGGTCCTGGCCATTAATATGGTGCTTTGGGAGAGTGGTTTCCAAACTTGGCTGATTGTCAGAAGAGATGATCTGGGAATGTTTTCAAAATACATAATTCTGATCCATTATATCTGAGGTTGGGCTTAGGAATCCATAATTTTAAAAAATTCTTCTAATGGTCAGGAGTTTAGTTTCATATCGTTTGCCTTAGGGTTTAAGACAATAAGTTATAGAAATATCTTCTTTTATTTTAAAAAGCGAAAGCATTTGAGACAGGGTGTATATCGGGTGTTGGGGAGGTGGAGGAGATGAGCAAACCAGGAAGAATGCAAATAACTGTAGCATGAGACAAACTGTGGTGTGCCATGAAGAACATTCCAAGTACAATGGGTTTCAGAGGAAGAAGAGAACATATTTCAATTGCTGGGACCAGAAAGGCAGAAATGGTAGGAGAGTGTTAGGGAAGGGCATCCCTTGAGATGATGTTTTATAGCACAGATAAGAGAACACACATAATAATGACATAGTGTTACTGGTGGCATTATGGAGAGTCACATAATTTTCAGAAATAACATTGGGAAGATTGGCCATGTTACAAAGTACCTTGAATGCTGAGTTGAGTTGTGTCTGCTCAGTAGACAAGAAGGAACCAAAGAAAATTTATCAGAAAACTGTACTGTAGGAAGACTAAGCAGAGCAGCACAAAGTGAGCAGAAAAATGGGAGATGAATCAGGAGATGTTTGCAGAATTGTAGGTGAAAGTAATGAGTCCAGGAGTGGTAGTAGAAATGGAAAGGGCAGGATATAATAAGAGACCCATGAAACCAACTGGAAATGGGCAGCTGGAGAACGGGGTGAATTGAAGATGGTCTGTCCCCCCGTGTGCATCTGTATCAAAGCCTGGCATAGTAAACTGAAACCCACAAAATGTTTGATAAATTGCAGAATGTCAGAATTTTCTACTTGGATAAAAGGGAATACATGGTGCTGTCATTTATAGAAACCAGGAGGAGAAATTGATTGGAGTGGAAAGATGATTAATTTGATTTTAAGTATTTTGAGTTTGAAATATCAAAGAAACATTCCTTCTTATTCTATAACTGAGCTCTACAAACCTGTAGTGTTAAACATTAAGTTCTGCCCATTCTTGTTCTTTGTCATTTTGTATATATGACTTTTAGAAAATATCTAAATTGTTGAAATAGTAATTTGCCAAGTGCTTTTTCCATTGTAATGAAGACATTTGTAAAGGTAAAATATAAATTGCTTTTTGTTATGGCACAGGTGGGAACAAGAGCCCAGTCAGAGCGAATTCGGACATACAATTTCACCCAGGATAGAGTCAGTGACCACAGGATAGCATATGAAGTTCGTGATATTAAGGTAATACTACTGAGTATGCTTTGTGTACCTTTGATTTCAGAAGAAAACATAGTCAAATTCTAGAACCTATATGTAGATATTACCAAGTATATCTAAAATATTTCCAAGTAATTTAAATCATTAAGCCACCCAAACACTTTTACAAACACTTTTATTAGTTTGCTGGTTAAAAAAATAATGATCTTTATGCCATTTTGAAACAGTTATCTTTTCTAAATTCCAAATTCTTCATTATGCAATCACAATGTATGAACATATATTCAGTCTGCATATATACATGGGTATTGGTTTTCAATTGCCAGGTAACAAATTACCACAAATATAGCAACTTAAAGCAGTACCCATGATTAAAGTATCTCCTGATTTCTGTAGGTCAGAAATCCAGGAACAACTGAGCTTAGTTATCTTCTCAGGATCTCACAAGGCTGAAATCAAGGCATGGCCAGGCTCCATACTCTTCTGGAGCTTGGGGTCCTCTTCCAAGGTTACGTGGTTGCCAGCAGAATGCCATTGCCTTGGATTGTAGGACTGAAGTCCCCATTCCCTTGCTGGCAGGCAGCAGGAGGCTGCTTTTCAGTGCCTAAATACTGTTGGAAGTTGTTTCCCAGTGGCTCCCTCCAGAGACTCTCTCCCACTTTGAATTTCTTCTTGCAGGAATGACTCAGGCCTTTTTAAGGGCTCACCCGTTTAGGTCAAGCTGACCTAGATAATGTTCCTTTTGATTAACTCAAAGTCAACTGCTTCGTCACCTAGGCACTAGAATGATACTCTGTCATTTTCACAGGTCCTGTCTGCACTGAGAGGGAGTTATTCACAGTGTGTACACCAGGGGGCATCTTAGAATTCTGCCTACCACAATGTGTCTTCATTAGATTGAGGTGTTACAGTTAGGCTGTTGGGGAAAAGACTTGGTCAAGATTGTTCGAACATTAACCTGTTTAAATCGCATCTAGCAAAGACCACTGACATAAATATATAAATATATTAATGATGAAGCACAGGAAAATGTCTGTTTTGTTGCCACTGAAGGAGAACGTGAACTGGTCCCATAAAGGACTATGTGGCAAAGGCAGCAGACAGAAAGCTTTGATCTTTTTTCCTTGGTGCCATATGATACCTAAGGCTTCTTTCACTTGGCTCTGTCCCATTCTATACTCAAAATCAAAGTCCTAGTTTTACAAGGGAAATATACCTTGTAAAAAAGTTCTGTTTTTACAAGGTTACTATGTTTGTCAATTTCTGTATGTCTTACGCCACATCCTCCATCAGGATCCTCAGCAGGATAAGGCTATCTTACATAGGAACATAGTAGCCATGTTGAAAAGGAGGAAAATATTTGCTAATTTCCCTTTCCTCAGGAAACACACAGTATTAACCAAACATGTTTGGCCATATTGTTCTAATTACACCATGTTCTTTCAGTTGTTTTTCTGGTAGTGGTGACAATTTTTTCAGAGATAGCCACATTCTTATGACCAGTAATATCTTTTAGATGGGCCCATAGGTGCATAGTATAGTATTCGGTTGTGAAACAAAGGGAAGATAACTAACTGGCTTCTGTAGTTATAAAATATCTGACTTTGGCCTAAATAATGATATATCACTAACCAAACTAGCGTGCCAGACTCAGAAGTCAAAAGGAAAATAACACTGGTAAGGTCTAATAATCACTAACTAGTCTATTGGAAGGAAGGAAGACATTCCATAGTGGTGAAAGGAAGAAAGTTCGAAAACAGCATGAAAAAAGGTAGCTGTAGTAAAACATTAAAATCTGTGTGAAGGACAGTAAAGAGACTATAGACAGTAAAGAGTGAATAATTGGCCGGGCGCGGTGGCTCACGCCTGTAATCCCAGCACTTTGGGAGGCCGACGTGGGCAGATCACGAAGTCAGGAGATCGAGACCATCCTGGCTAACACGGTGAAACCCTATCTCTACTAAAAATAAAAATAAAAAAAAAATTAGCCAGGCATGGTGGCGGGCACCTGTAGTCCCAGCTACTCGAGAGGCTGAGGCAGGAGAATGGCGTGAACCCAGGAGGCAGAGCTTGCAGTGAGCCGAGATCGCGCCACTGTGCTCCAGCCTAGGCGACAGAGTGAAACTCTGTCTCAAAAAAAAAAGAGTGAATAATTTAGGAACCAAATCACAGATGAAGCTGGGAAAGTGATAAGGATCTTAACCCCAGGGCAACAGCTGTTGGACAAATGGAAGGGGTAGATAGGAAAGAATGTGAGTGTCTTTGGAATTTTTGCCTAGCTCTCCTCCCCTATTCTAGAACTTGCCCTTCGTACCACATCCACAGTTTTTGACGGAGCTGCTACATTCTTAAATGATTGTGATCCTGACCCAGGACAAAAGTGGATTTTTTTGGAGTGGACACCTAAATAAGTCCCAGCCCGTGAGTTTCTTCCCAGGATTTTAAAATCAGAGAGGGAGAGGATTATTCTCTCTCTTGGTGGCTGAAACTGTAATATATAAAGCATATAAGAGGTTAGAAGCCACATTTTCAGCCACCAAGAGAAAACATCTTCAGTGAGAAAAGAATGAAATTGATACACGGAGAAAAGCAAAAATGAGAAATAGAAAGAACCCTGATTATATGAGTCCCTACATTTATTTATTCCCAAGGCTCAGTCTCATTCCGCAGGTGGTAGTCGTGGCCCTGCACATTCCACATTCCTATCCTTGGGTTCTGTGAGATCACCTGGTATTCTCATTATGACTTCCTCTGTAGGTAACTTTCTTACTTTTATTTATCTAGCTAATAAGCATAGACTACCATATAATGTATTGTTTCACAGTTTTATTCTGTTTCTCAGTGTCCTTATGCAGATTTGTTCACATCAGCCTTAACTCCTGCTCTATATTCCAGTTACACTGGAAATTTCCCCTGGCCTTAGAGATTTAAATGTACTTTGTGTTCCTGTTTTGTTTGTTTGTTTGTTTTTGCGACAGATTGTCACTCTGTTGCCCAGGCTGGAGTGCAGTGGTGCAATCTCTGCAGCCTCTGCTTCCTGGGTTCAAGCGATTCTCCTGCCTCAGCCTCCTGAGTAGCTGGGATTACAGGTGTGTATCACCATGCCTGGCTAATTTTTCTGTGTTTTTAGTAGAGAAGGAGTTTCACCATGTTGGCCATTCTAGTCTCGAACTCCTGGCCTTAAGTGATCCACCCGCCTTGGCCTCCGAAAGTGCTGGGTTTACAGGCTGAGCCACCACGCCCAGCAGTTTTCCTGTCCTAATACTCATTCTTTTTTTTTTTTTTTTTTTTTTTTGAGACAGTTTCCCTCTTGTTGCCTAGGCTAGAGTGCAGTGGTGTGATCTCAGCTCACTGCAACCTCCACCTCCCGGGTGCAAGCGATTCTCCTGCCTCAGCCTCCCAAATAGCTGGGATTACAGGCATGCACCACCATGCCTGGCTAATTTTGTATTTTTAGTAGAAATGGGGTTTCTGTATGTTGGTCAGGCTGGTCTTGAACTCCCAACCTCAGGTGATACGCCTGCCTCGGCCTCCCAAAGTGCTGGGATTAGAGGCATGAGCCACCACGCCCAGCCTCTAATACTCATTCTTTTGATGGAAATGCCCTGCTCATTTCTATTCGGGAAAATACTATTCTCTTTGTAAAACCAAATTCAAAACTTTCTGGCTTCCTGAATCTTTCCCTGATGCCACCTTCCTGTCAAAATTCATGGCTCCTTACAATCCTTCCTTTCTTCTCCTTCATTTTTTAATTTCTTGTATTGTTTTGTGATGCTCATGTATTTGTCTAGCTGTTCTACTTAGCCTCTGAAAGTTAGGAACTATGACTCATTCATCTTTGACCTTTGTATCTCTTGCACTCTGGTTAATCCAGTTGAATCTAATGTGTTTGACTCTCAGTAGAGGGATAATCCTTTTTACATCAGTTCCAAAGATG
This sequence comes from Piliocolobus tephrosceles, assembly GCF_002776525.5. Lineage (NCBI taxonomy): Eukaryota > Metazoa > Chordata > Mammalia > Primates > Cercopithecidae > Piliocolobus > Piliocolobus tephrosceles. The sequence continues at coordinate 75,429,004 of NC_045455.1, forward strand.
ATTACCTTGGCAATACTGTAATTGAGCACCAGGTACACTTTTTTTTCTTTTTTCTTTTTAAGATGGAGTCTTGATCCGTCACCCAGGCTGGAGTGCAGTGGTGCGATCTCTGCTCACTGCAACCTCTGCTTCCCGGGTTCAAACAATTCTCTGGCCTCAGCCTCCTGAGTAGCTGGGACTATAGGCACCCACCACCATGCCTGGCTAATTTTTGTATTTTTCATAGAGACGGGGTTTCACCATGTTGGCCAGGCTGGTCTCAATCTCCTGACCTCAGGTGATCTGCCAGCGTCAGCCTCGCAAAGTGCTGGGATTACAGGCATGAACCACTGTGCCTGGCCTAGTCACACTGATTTTAAAAGCAATTTCATATTATGCTGAAAATGATATAAACCTTAATTTTAAAGTTATATCATAATGCTTTTGCTTTCTGTTTAATTTCAGAGTGTTTGAGGTTTTACTATGTGCTAGTACTCTGGGGAATACAGAAATAGTAAGATATATTCTTTACCTTAATTTGAGAGATATGTGTCTACACTTACCTAAAGTTCAACTTTAAGACCATTCAGGAAAGACTTAACTATAAGTTTAGTTCATAACTGTATCAAAACTTTAAATGTTTTGTGTTCCAGATGCCAACATTAAAGTATTTTCATTAAAGCCAGAGTCTAAATTCCAAGCATTTCTAAAATGGCAATGTACAAATTCATTAATCCCAACAGCTTTACTACACAGAATTTCTGTTATACAGGAAAAGTTCTTGAAGTCATTAATTTAGTCATTTTTCAGAGAACTGTAGAGAAGACTTCAGGGAAGTCAACTGAAAACAGTTTTCACCCAGTGGAGTTATTTAGTGGTAAACATGAAAATTTTTTTTCTCAACTTTTTATTTCAAAATTTTTCAAGTTTACATAATGTTTAAAGATTGGGTCAGCTGGGCACAGTGGCTCACACCTGCAATCCCAGCACTTTGAGAGGCAGAGGTGGGAGGATCGCTTGAACTCAGGAGACCATCCTAGGCAACATGGCAAAATCCTCTCTCTACAAAAAATACAAAAAAAAAAAAAAAAAATTTAGCTGGGTGTGTAGCATGTGCCTGTAGTCCCAGCTACCCAGGAAGCTAAGGTGGGAGGATTACTTGAGCCCAGGAGGCAGAGGTTTCAGTGAGCCGAGATCACACCACAACACTCCAGCCTAGGCGACACAGCAAGAGCTGGTCTCAAAAAAAAAAGATTAGGTCAGTCAACACAATACAGACTATACCTAGATTCAGCAGTTGTTAATATTTTACTGTGTTTTTCCTTCTCTTGCCCCCACCATCTCTGTCTCTATAAACCCATGTTGCTCTAAGCAAACTGCAGACCTCAAAGACACTTCACCCCTCAATATTTCAACAAAAATATTTTTCAGTTACACAGAACTTCTAGATCACCATGTTTTTGGTTTAAAAATAAAAAACTGTCATAAACCACTTACAGATGAAATAATCTAAACTTAGAGGATTAGCCGAAGGGTAAGCTGGAATGGTCAGGGGAGGTTTCCTCTCAGCCTCCCCAGAGGAGCTGGCAAGGAGCAGTGTGCGCATTAGTGCACAAAATGCTTGTGGAACAAAATGCTTGTGGAATTGAGACCTTTCAGTCTTTTTCCTTTGGGAAATAACATAATGTGAGTGAAAAGGGTAGAATTTTCAGGACAAGAATAAAAGCAATTGTTTTTAGGGTACAATAAGAGAAAGAATTCAGCAAACCTATTCTCCCGAAGATGGTTTGAGAGCCTAGAATGGTGGTGTCATAAAAGCCAATCAATGGAATTTTAAAGGGAGGGAGGTGGTCAATTTCAAAAGTCCATCTAGATATCTTTGTTTTGTTGTCTCTGGAGTTGTTAGGAAAATCCAAATCTCAGAAGATTTATTGTAAAATAAAATGCTAACTGAATTCTTCTACAGAGTGGGGATCTTCCCAAGTCAGCAATTGTGTTCATTGTATTGTAGGACATCAGTAGTGCTTTATTGTTATTAAATAATGACTGCAAAGAAATGAAATAAACGGCCGGGCGCGGTGGCTCAAGCCTGTAATCCCAGCACTGTGGGAGGCCGAGACGGGTGGATCACGAGGTCAGGAGATCGAGACCATCCTGGCTAACACGGTGAAACCCCGTCTCTACTAAAAAAATACAAAAAAACTAGCCGGGCGATGTGGCGGGCGCCTGTAGTCCCAGTTACTCAGGAGGCTGAGGCAGGAGAACGGTGTAAACCCGGGAGGCGGAGCTTGCAGTGAGCTGAGATCCGGCCACTGCACTCCAGCCCGGGCTACAGAGCGAGACTCCGTCTCAACAGCAACAACAAAAAAAGAAATGAAATAAACACTGAAGTCTTTGCTTATATTTCTAATCATCATAATACCTCTCTCTTAATAGCTCTCTCTTTTACCAGGTTTCATAATAGCTCTCTCTTTTACCAGGAATTTTTGTGTGGTGGGAAGGGCCTGGATCAGCTAATTCAGAGACTGCTTCAATCAGCAGATGAAGAAGCCATTGTTGAACTTTTGGATGAACACCTTAAATCAGCATAATAAATACTGACTTATTATTATTTATGATTATATAAATGAAATGGACCTATATCAAGAGGCAGACTGAGGTTTGGAAATCTTTATGAATACTTGTAAATTACAGCTATAAGAACACATTACACATAAATATATGTTTTTTAATGAATTGAAGTCACATTTCCTAACCTAAGGATTTATTTTAGGTTTCCTGTAAAGTACAATCCAACTCATCAAGTAGAAAATAAGCATGCATCACTGAAAAGAGAAAGTATTGAGAATTGATTGTGTGATTTAGGACAGGTCACTTGTTCTCTTTATATGCCTTTTTTCCCCTGCCATCTATGAATTAATTTAAATATATTTTTCATCTACTACTTCAGGAAAATATGGTAAAATTTAGTGAAATATGAATGACAGGCTTACTTATAAACCTTTTATTTTAAAGACAACGTACTTTGGCCTACAGTGGTTGCTTATGCCTGTAATCCCAGCGCTTTGAAGGGCCAAAAGGGGAAGATTTCTTGAGGCAAGAATTTGATACTAGCCTGGGCAAAATAGACCCCATGTCTACAAAAAAATTCAAAACATAAAGAAAAAACATAATACTGTTAATCATGTTAAAGTTAAGACTTAGACTGCAACTTTTTTTTTTTTTTTTTGGGACGTAGTCTCGCTCTGTCGCCCAGGCTGGAGTGCAGTAGCGCGATCTCGGCTCACTGCAAGCTCCGCCTCCCGGGTTTACGCCATTCTCCTGCCTCAGCCTCCCTAGTAGCTGGGACTACAGGCGCCCGCCACCTCGTCCGGCTAGTTTTTTTTTTTCGTATTTTTGGTAGAGACGGGGTTTCACCGTGTTAGCCAGGATGGTCTCAATCTCCTGACTTCGTGATCCGCCCGTCTGGGCCTGCCAAAGTGCTGGGATTACAGGCTTGAGCCACCACGCCCGGCCGACTTCAACTTTTAAATAAAAATTATGAAGAATATGAGTCACTCAATAGCAATGAGCATCTAGGTGCAGACTGTAAAGCTCTTTGATTGCTGTATGAGTTCCACACTATATAAACAATAAGCTGATATTTTAAATAGACTCTCTGCTTGACTTCCATTTCTTTTTTTTTTTTTTTTTTACTCCTGGCAAGCTGGAGTAAAAATGTTACTGTTTGCTGGCTTAACTTAATGAGCATCAACAGACGTGGTGTAATATGAGTAATACACTGAGATCAGTTTTGTGCAGTATTATATAAAACCCAGTCCTTATGTTAAAGAGCTTGCAGTTCACTGAAGGATTTAAACATGTAAATCACCAACTAATACAAAGTGGCATGATGTATTTAGTAATTGCTCCGAAGAAGTTTCAAGTTAAAAAGAGAGTAATGGCTGGGCATGGTGGCTCATGCCTGTAATCCCAGCACTTTGGGAGGGAGACAGGTAGATCACCTGAGGTCAGGAGTTCAAGACCAGCCTAGTCAGTATGGTGAAACCCCATCTATACAAAAATACAAAAATTAGCTAGGCATGGTGGCAGGTGCCTGTAATCCCAGCTAATCAGGAGGCTGAAGCAGGAGAATCACTTGAACCCAGGAGGCAGAGGTTGCAGTGAGCTGAAATCGTGCCATTGCACTCCTGCCTGGGCAACAGACCAAGACTCCATCTCAAAAAATTAAAAAAAAAAAAATAAAAAGAGAGGAATTATTATTTTAGATACCCCTTAGAGAAGAATTTATATGCCAAGAAAGACTAGAGTTTTAAGGCCAGTGGAATTGTTTGGATGTACACATTAGAGAGAAATGTTTCCCCTAATTTTTATTTTGAAAATATTCAAGCATAATGAAAAGTCTAAAATAAATAAATAATTTATTTATTTTTGAGATGGAGTCTCGCTCTGTCGCCCAGGCTGGAGGGCAGTGGCACGATCTCGGCTCACTGCAACCTCCGCCTCCCAGGTTTAAGAAATTCTCTGCACCAGGCACAGTGGCTCACACCTGTAATCCCAGCACTTTTGGGAGGCTGAGGCGGGTGGCTCACGAAGTCAGGAGATCGAGACTATCCCGGCTAACAGAAGAAACCCCATCTCTACTAAAAAAAAAAATACAAAAAGTCAGCCGGGCGTGGCGGCACACACCTGTAGTCCCAGCTACTAGGGAGGCTGAGGCAGGAGAATCACTTGAACCTGGGAGGCAGAGGTTGCAGTGAGCCAAGATCACACCACTGTACTCCAGCCTGAGAGACAGAGCAAGACTCCGTCTCAAAAAAAAAAAAGAAAAAAATTCTCTGCCTCAGCCTCCCAAGTAGCTGGGATTACAGGCGTGTGCCACCACACCCAGTTAATTTTGTATTTTTAGTAGAGATGAGGTTTCACCATCTTGGCCAGGCTGGTCTTGAACTCCTGACCTCGTGATTCACCCACCTCAGCCTCCGAGAGTGCTGGGATTACAGGTGTGAGCCACCACGCCCAGCCAAATTATTTTTTTAGAGATAAAGTGTCACTCTTGCCCAGGCTGGAGTGCAGTGGCATGATCATAGCTCACTGCAACCTTGAACTTCTGAACTCAAGCAATCCTCCCACCTTAGCCTCCCAACTAGCTGGGACTACAGGCAGGCACCATCATGCCCAGATAATTTTTTATTGTTGTAGAGATGGGGTCTTGCTATGTTACGCAGGCTGGTCTTGAACTCTTGGCCTTAAGTGATCCTCCTGCCTCAGCCTTTCAAAGTGCTGGGATTACACATGTGAGCCTTTGTGCCCAGCCACAATAAGTTTTAAGAAATAGTTCAATCAGGAGAGGCCTGAGCAAGATGGCTGAATGTAGAAGCCTTTACCAATCATCCCCCAACGCAGCAACACTGATTTAACAACTATTTACACATACAAAAAGCACCTTTATAAGAACCAAAAATCAGGTAAGCAATCATGGTACCTGATTTTAACTTCATATCACTGAAAGAAGGTAGGAAAGATGGTCTTGAATTGGTAACGCTGCTCCTCCCCTGTTCCCCCAGCAGCAGCAGGTGCTGTGCCCTTGAGAGACGGAAAGCCCAGCAACTGTGGGACCCTGCGTTGAACTCAGTGCTGCCTGGTCACAGCAGAAAGCAAAACTGAGTTCAACTCAGCAGATGCCCATCCACAGAGGGAGCATCTAGACCAGCCCTAGCCAGAGGGGAATTGTCCATCCCAGCAGTCAGAACTTGAGTTTCAGCAAGCCTCAACACTGTGGGCTAAAGTGTTCTAAGGTCCTAAATAAACTTGAAAGGCAGTCTAGGCCACAAGGACTGCAGTTCCTAGGTAAATCCTTCTTCTGTGCTGAGTGCAGAGCCAGTGGACATGGGACACCAATTGGGTGGCTAAGGAAGTGCTTGTGCCACCCCTCCCCCAACCCCAGGCAGTGCAGCTCACAGCAGCAAAAGTGATTTCTTCCTTCTGCTTGAGGAGAAGAGAGGGAAGAGTAAGGACTTTGTAATGCATCTTGGATACCAGCTCAACCACAATAGGACAGGGCACCTGGCAGAATTGTGAGGCCCCCATCCCAGGCCCTAGCTCTCAGACAACATTTCTAGACACACCCTGGGCCAGAAAGGAACCCTCTGCCTTGAAGGGAGGTATTCAGTCTTGCAGGTTTCATCACCTGCCGACTAAAGAGCCCATGGGCCCTGAGTAGCCAATAGTGACTCACAGGCAGTATGCTGTGGGTCTTGAGTGAGACTCAGACATGCCAGCTTCAGGTATCAGCTTGGCCATAGTGGTGTAGAGCACCAACGGGCTCTTGGGGTCACCACGTCCAGGCTCTTCGATAGCATTTCTGGACCTGCACTGTGCCAGAGGGGAGTTCACTACCCTGAAGGGTGAGTTCCAGGCCTGGCAACATTTGTCACAGCTGACTGAAGAGCCCTTGGGCCTTAAGCAGACATTGGTGGTGGTCTGACAGAACTCGCCATGGGTCAGTGGTGGTGGTGGCCACAGGGAGAGGCCCCTCTGCTTGTGGAAAGGGGAGGGAAGAGTGTGAAGGATTTTGTCTTGTGGTTTGGGTGCCAGCTTAGTCACAGTAGAATAAGACACAAGGTAGATTTGTAAGGTTTTTACTGCAATCCCTGGTTCCCAGACAGCATCTCTGGACCTGCCTGGGGCCTGGGAGAATTCACCATCCTGAAGAGAAGGACACAAGCCTGGCTGGCTTCACCACCTGCTTATTGTAGAGCCTTACAGCCTGTGCAAACATAGGCAGTAGCCAGGTGGTGGTTACAATGGGCTTTGGGCAAGACCCAGTGCTATGCTGGTTTCAGGTCTGCCTCAGGGCAGTTCCACTGGTGGTGGCCACATGAGTGTTTGCATCACCTCAGTTCCAGGCAGCTCAGCACAGAGAGACTTTGTTTGGGAGAAAATAAGAAAGAAAACAAGAGTTTCTGCCTGGTAATCCAGAGAATTCTTCCTAATCTTATCCAAGACCACCAAGGTGGGACCTCTATGAGTCTGCAAGAACTATAGCATTACTGAGCTTGGGGCCCTAGTCCCTCTGTATACCTGGAAAACCTTCTCAAGAAGGGCAGGCACAGATTGCAAAGCCCAGATTGCAAAGACTATAATAAATTCCTAACTCTATTGCCCAAACATCTACAAGCATCAACACCAGCCAGGAAAACATGACCTCAACAAATGAACTAAATAAGGCACCAGGGACCAATCCCAAAGAAACAGAGATGTGACCTTTCAGACAGAGAATTCAAAATAGCTGTTTTGAAGAAACTCAAAGAAATTTGAGATAACAGAGAAGGATTTCGGAATTCTATGATATAAACTTAACAAAGAGATTGAAATAATTAAAAAGCAGAAATTCTAGAGTCGAAAAATGCAACTGACATACTGAAGAATGTATCAGAGTCCAGTCCCTTAATAGCAGAATTGAACAAACAGAAGAGTTAATGCGATTGATAACAATCTATCTGAAAATACACAGAGGAGGCTGAGTGCTGTAGCTCACACCTGTAATCCCAGCACTTTGGGAGGCCAAGGTGGGTGGGTCACCTGCAGTCAGGAGTTCAAGACCAGACTGACCAACATGGTGAAACCCTGCCTCTACTAAAAATACAAAAATTAGCCAGGTGTAGTAGTCATGCCTGTAATCCCAGCTACTTGGGAGGCTGAGGCAGGAGAATCACTTGAAGCTGGGAGGCACAGGTTGCAGTGAACCAAGATCGCAACACTGCACTCTAGCCTGGGCAGCAAGAGCGAAACTCTGCCACACACACACACACACACACACACACACCACACAGAAAAAAAATACACAGGAGAGGAAAAAATCAGAAAGAATGAAGCATATCTATAAGATCTAGAAAATAGCCTGAAAAGGGCAAATCTTAGGAATGATTGGCCTTAAGGAGGAGACAGAGAAAGAGATGAGGGTAGAAAGTTTCTTCAAAGTGATATCACAGAACTTCCCAAATCTAGAGGAAGATAACCAATATTCAAATACAAAAAGGCTGTAGAACACCACGCCAATCTAACCCAAAGAAGACTACCTCAAAGCATTTAATAACAAAACTTCCAAGCTCAAGGATAAAGAAAGGATCCTAAAAGCAGCAAGAGAAAAGAAACAACATACAATGGAGCTCCAGTATGTCTGGCAGCAAACTTTTCAGTGGAAACTGTACAGACCAGAGAGTGGCATGACATATATAAAGTGCTGAAGGAAAAATCTTTTACTCTAGAATAGTATGTCCAGCAAAAATATCCTTCAAGCATGAAGGAAAAATAAAGACAGAAAAACAAAAGCTGAGAGATTTCATCAACACCAGACCTGTCCTAAAAGAAAAGCTAAAGGGAATCCTTCAATCTGAAAGAAAAGGAGGTTAATGAGCAATAAGAAATAATGTGGGGCCAGGCACGGTGGCTCATACCTGTAATCCCAGAACTTTGAGAGGCCAAGGTGGGTGGATCACCTGAGTTCGGGAGTTCAAGACCAGCCTAATCAACATGGAGAAACCCCGTCTCTACTAAAAAAATACAAAATTAGCCAGGTGTGGTAGCACATGCCTGTAATCCCAGCTATTCGGGAGGCTGAGGCAGGAGAATTGCCTGAACCCAGGAGGTGGAGGTTGTGGTGAGCCAAGATTGTGCCATTGCACTATAGCCTGGGCAACAAAAGTGAAACTCTGTCTCAAAAAAAAAAAAAAAAAAAAATCATCTGAAGGTATAAATCTCACTGGCAACAGTAAACACATTGGAAAACAGAATATTATAATACTGTAGTTGTGGGTTGTAAGTTACTCTTAAGTAGAAAGACTAAATGATGAAGCAGTCAAAAATCATAACTACAGTATTTCAAGATATAGTGCAATAAGGCATAAAGAGAAACAAAAAAAGTTAAAATGTGAAGGAAGACAGGAAAGAAGGAAAGAAAGAAGGGAAGACCACAAAACAACCAGAAAACAAATCACAAAACGGCAGAAGTAAGTACTTATTAATAATAACATTAAATGTAAATGGCCTAAACTCTCCAACAAAAAGATGCAGAGTGGCTAAATGGATGAAAGAATAAGACCCAATGATCTGTTGCCTACAAGAAGCATTTTTCACCTATAAAGATACATATAGACTGAAAATAAATGGATGGAAAAACATATTTCATGCCAGTTGAAACAACAAAAAAGCATGAATAGGCCGGACGTGGTGGCTCACGCCTGTAATCCCAGCACTTCGGGAGGCCAAGGCTGGGGGATCACAAGGTCAGGAGATCGAGACCATCTTGGCTAACGCCGTGAAACCCAGTCTCTACTAAAAATACAAAAAATTAGCCAGGCATGGTGGCAGGTGCCTGTAGTCCCAGCTACTCAGGAGGCTGAGGCAGGAGAATGGTGTGAACCCAGGAGGAGGAGCTTGCAGTGAGCCGAGATCACACTGCTGCACTCCAGCCTGGGTGGCAGAGCAAGACGCTGTCTCAAAAAACAAACAAACAAAGAAACAAAAATGGTGTATAACAGGTTTGAAACAAGTTAGCTGCTATCAAATAATGTGGAACAGAAGTCACGCCCTAAGGCAGCCCGCTCACTAGGTACCCTCCAACTGAGGTAGGGGAGAGTGGACCCATAAAAACTCTTATGGCAGCCAATGACTAAAGGCAATGTGGAATTGTATTAGTCCATTTTCTGTTGCACATACCAGAATACCTGTAACTGGGTAACTTATAAAGAAAAGGAATTTGGCCAGGCGTGGTGGCTCATGCCTGTAATCCCAGTACTTTGAGAGGCCAAGACAGGTAGATCACTTGAGGCCAGGAGTTTGAGACCAGCCTGGTCCATATTGCGACATCTCTACTAAAAATAGAAAAAAATTAGCTGGGCATGGTGATGCACCCCTGTAATCCTAGCTACTCAGGAGGCTGAGGCAGGACAATCGCTTGAACCCTCGAGGTGGAGGTTGCAGTGAGCCAAGATCACACCACTACACTCCAGCCTGGGCGACAGAGCAAGACTGTCTCAAAACAACAACAGGAAAAGGAATTTATTTCTTACAGTTCTTGAAGCTGAGAAATCCAAGGTCAAGGGGCCATGTTTGGTGAGGGCCTTCTTGCTGGTGTATAATTTGCAAAGTCCCAAGGCAGTACAAGGTATCACATGAGAGGGGGAGTTGAGCCTGCTAGCTCCGGTCTCTCTCCTTATAAAGTCACCAGTTCCTTTCCCATGATAACTCATTAATCCATTAACCCATTATTCCATTAATCCATTAACTTGTTAACCCATTAATCCATGAGTGGATTAATCCATTCATGAGGGTAGAGCTCTGTGATTCAATCACCTACTAAAGGCCCCACCTCTCAATACTGCCACATTGGGGATTATGTTTCAACATGAGTTTTGGAGGGGGCAGTCAAACCATAGCAGAAATCATTTTGAATACAGAAATAAAGGCGTGAACAGTTTGTAGACTCTACTTAAAAATCAAAGTAAAAACAATACTGACGGGCCCAGGCCGTACAGCTGGCAGTGCCTGATAGCCTACCTGACGCTGAGTTGGATGGGGTACAGCATAGGGAGCAGTAGCTGGGTGAGGTAGGGGAAGGGAGTTGGGGTTATCACTTACAAATGGCACTGAAGCCTAAACTCTGAAGTGAGTAGGTGCTTTGCTTTCATGGGCCTCTTTATGAAGCAAAGTATGTAAAAGTTGCCATCAAGGACAAACAAGTGAAATACTTTATACATTACGGTGGTTGGGATGAAAATTGGAATGAATGGGCTCCAAAAAGTAGAGTACTCAGGTACATGAACACCAATCTGTAGAAACAGGGAGAACTTGGAGAAGCAAATCAGGAATAACATTCATAGGGGAAGAGGAGAGGGGCTGCCCCAGCAAAGAAGACATCTGGTCTGCAAGGGAAAAATGTTGAAATCACGTGGAAATGGAAATGGAGAAGTACCAATGACATACCTCAGCCTCCTCAAAAGAGCCCCAGTAGATGCCGCTGTTGAAAACATTCATGAACAGAGTTGAAGTTAAAGATTTCTGAAGAACTAAAACATGTTTTGTTGATGAGTGAGACATAATGACCAAACAAAAACAGCTTTATCTTCCTGCTGGGAAGATTGTGGATTCTATTGTAGAGGATTATGTAAATTACAAGAAAACTTGAGGGACCACAGATAATAAGGAGTATGTTACTAATACAGTTGTAGCAAAAATGGAAAATACTTGAATATAATGCTAGGCACTCAGATACTTTACAAATTTGAAAGACTGCAGCATGCTGAAATCCTTGAAGATTACCCAGAGGCACTCAAGTTCCAGGTGTATGGAAGACCACATCTGTTGATATAATTTGTATGAATTGGACCAATGTTGGCCCAAACACCTCTAGAGGAGAAGAACCTTGCTTTATGACTGAACTATCGTCATAATAACCTCCTGGTAAAGAATTCTGCAATTTTATTTAATGCCAACAGTTATAAAGTGGCTGTTCCTGAGAGGATAATTACAGTACATAAAATGCACAGGTCTGAAGAGTAGTTTACTGAGTTTAGAAATTGCCTTCACCCATGTAACCACCAGCCCAATCTAGAAGAAAACATTTGTATCAGCCCTAGACATTTCCTCATGTTCCTTTCTAGTCAGTCTAGCAATTTTCCACCTCCCTACTACCCCTTACCAAAGAGAGGAAGCCTCTATTATGATTTTTATTCGTCAAAGCTTATTTTCAGTGTTCTGGAACTTCACACAAACGGTCATACAGTGTGTACTCTTGTATATCTGGCTGCTTTTGCTCAACATAAAATTTTTGAGAACCATCCACATTATTGTATATCACAGGTTGTTTTTTTCTTATTTCTGAGTACTTTTACACTGTAGGAATATGCTGATATGGTTTGGCTGTGTCCTCACCCAAATCTCACCTTGAATTGTAGCTCCCATAATTCCCACGTGTTGTAGGAGGGACCCCGTGGGAGATAACTGAATCATGGGGCAGTTTCCTCCATACTGTTCTTGTGGTAGTGAATAAGTTTCACGAGATCTGATGGTTTTATAAGGGGTTTTCCCTTTTTGCTTGGCCCAATATTTTTTCTCATTCTCTCTTGCCAGCTGCCATGTAAGATATGCCTTTCACCTTCTGTCATGACTGTGAGGCCTCCCTAGCCACATGGAACTGTGAGTCCATTAAACTCTTTTTCTCTATAAATTACCCAGTCTTGGGTATGTCTTTATCAGCTGCATGAAAACGAACTAATACATTTGCTACAATTTTTTTCATTCTCCTGTTGAGTATATTTGGATTGTTTCTACTTTTGGATGCTTTGGATAAAGCTACTGTTACCCAGCATAATGCTTAGTGACCTAAGTGAATTTCTACTCTACCCGAACTCTGTTTATGCCTGAGATCGGAAGTTCCCCATTGTGACCAAGCTGGCAAAGACTGGTGGGATCCAAGATGTCAGTTCACTTGACCTCTGAAGAACTTCTGACTTCATTATGATCTAATCTCTATGTTAAATGACACTCCTGTCAGCTGCATGACAGTTGACAATCACCATGACAATGATCAGAAGAAACCATAAAAGGACAAAAAGTAATGTGGCACTCTGGTTTCTGAGTTCTTCACACATGCCAAGAAAAAACACAAATATTCCCCCCCTTGCTTTTTCTTTTTTGAGATGGAGTCTCACTCTGTCAGCCAGGCTGGAGTGCAGTGGTGTGATCTGGGCTCACTGCAAACTCCGCCTCCCGGATTCAAGTGATTCTCCTGTCTCAGCCTCCTGAGTAGCTGGAGTTACAGGTGTCCATCACCATACCCAGCTAATTTTTGTATTTTAGTAGAGATGGGGTTTCACCATGTTCCCCAGGCTGATCTGGAACTCCTGGGTTCAAGCGATCTGCCCGCCTCAGCCTCCCAAAGTGCTGGAATTACAGGTGTGAGCCACTGTGCCCAGCCCCACCCCTTGCTTTTAATACCCATCCTCTTCATTAAAGATGCCTTATATCAGGGCATCGGGGCTGGGAAGCTCTCAGAAGCTGAGAAATTGATTTGTGAGCCATGCTCCTGCTTCTCATTTCCATGGCCATGGAATAAAACCTGCACTGCTTGATGCTCATGTCTTGGCTTCATGACATAGAACAGGGAAAAATCTCATCTTCACAGGACCAGCTTTGTCATTAACACTATCATGAAGATACTTACACAATGTTTTTGTGGATATATGTTTTCATGTCCCTGGGGCACTGCCTGGGAGTTAAATTACAGGGGGTTTAATATTAAAATAAACTACAAAAGAGTTTTCTAATGTGGTTATACCAATTTATACTCTTATTATTAGCATAAGAGAGTTCCAATGGCTCCATATCTCCACCAATATACAGTATCATTGATGTTTTTAAGTTTAGCCATTCGGGTATTCAGTGTTTTCTCATTGTGAATTTAATTTGCATTGGCCACTGGGTATACATGTTACCAATATTTTTTCCCAGTCTATGGTTTATCTTTTGTTGTTTTCACTGCCTTTCTGTAGGCAGCAGCTTGTAGTTTTGTTGAAATTCACTATGTCTTTTTTTTATGACCTGTGTTTTTGGTGTCCCAAGAAAACTTTGCCAACCACAAAGCTATAGTCTTCCATAGTCTTCTATGTTTTCTTTTCTTTTTTTTTTTTTTTTGAGACAGAGTCTCATCTCACTCTGTCCCCCAGGTTGGAATGCAGTGGCACCATCTTGGCTCACTACAAGCTCCGCCTCCCAGGTTCATGCCATTCTCCTGCCTCAGCCTCCCAAGTAGCTGGGGCTACAGGCGCCCACCACCACGCCCGGCTAATTATTTTGAATTTTTAACAGAGACGGGGTTTCACTGTGTTAGCCAGGATGGTCTCAATCTGCTGACCTCATGATCCTCTCACCTTGGCCTCCCAAAGTGCTGGGATTACACCACGCCTGTCCCTATGTTTTCTTTTTGAAGCTTTATAGTTTCCACTTTTCCATTTAGTATTTTTTTTTTTTTTTTTTGAGATGGAGTCTCACTCTGTTGCCCGGGCTGGAGTGCAGTGGCCGGATCTCAGCTCACTGCAAGCTCCGCCTCCCGGGTTTATGCCATTCTCCTTCCTCAGCCTCCCGAGTAGCTGGGACTCCAGGGACCCACCACCTCGCCCGGCTAGTTTTTTTTTTTTTTTTTTTGTATTTTTTAGTAGAGACCAGGTTTCACCATGTTAGCCAGGATGGTCTCGATCTCCTGACCTCATGATCTGCCTGTCTCGGCCTCCCAAAGTGCTGGGATTACAGGCTTGAGCCACTGCGCCCGGCCTTCCATTTAGTATTAAGAGAAATTTTGAATTAATTTTTTGCTTATGGTGTAAGGTAGGGGCAAGGGCAACTTTTTGTCTTACATTATTGATCCAGTTGTTCCAATAACATTTGTTGAAAAGAATTTTCTTTCTTCATTGAATTGTAATGGTATATCATGCTGTATTTCTAAAATTTTAAATTTAATTCCTCAGTTGCAGTAGCCACATTTCATGTACTCAAGAGCTACATGTGGCTTCTGGCTACTGTATCAGCTAGCACAGATATAAAGTATTTCCAAGTTTTATGGGACAGCACATAGCTCTAGACCTTAGGGAATAGTGGCTAATAGATATTTTCAATTGTGTGACAGGTAACCTGAGGCAAATAACGCAGTAAGAGGAGATATAAGGAAGGTAAAAATAAGTCACTGCCTATATGAGGTACCTAGAGTAGTCAAATTCATAGAGTCAAAGAGTAGAATGGCAGTTGCCAGAAGTGGGGGACTAGAGAGTTACTGTTTAATGGGTACAGAGCTTCAGTTTTTTGATAGTTGCAGAACCGTGTGAATGTATTTAATGCTAAAGAACTATACACTGAAAAATTTTAAATGGTAAATTTAGTGTTATGTGTATTTTACCAATATTCTAAGAAGTTTTTTAAAATGGCCATTCCTGTGCCGGTCATGTGGCTCATGCCTGTAATTACAGCAACTCGGAGGCTCAGGCAGGAAGAGTGCCAGACTAGGCTGGCAGGATAGTGAGACCCGTCTATAATTTTTTTTTTAATTAACTGGGTGTGGTGGCATGCATCTATAGTCCTAGCTACTTGGGAGGCTGAGGCCGAAGTATTGCTTGAGCCCTGGAGTTCAAGGCTGCAGTGAGCTATTATGGTGCCACTGCACTCCAACCTGGGTGACAGGGTGAGACCCCATCTCAAAAAAAAAAAAAAAAGAAAAGAAAAAAGACTTTTTTCCCTAACTGGTTGTTCACTGCAAGTGAGGAAACAATCATTGTTACTAACAATGACTGACTTAATTCTCTCTGGTGTATCTGAGGGATGTCTAACATCTCTTTTTATTTACAGAGGAGATATTGGAGCCCAGAGGCTGACTTAATTTAATGTGTCTACCCTAGAGGATTTCCAGTGGACTTCAGCTGATAAGTTGAAGTTATCTTCAGCTGATAACAGAAAAACAATTTGAAAGTTTTTCTCTTGTAATGTGTTATCCATACATCCATAT
Organism: Piliocolobus tephrosceles; assembly: GCF_002776525.5. Lineage (NCBI taxonomy): Eukaryota > Metazoa > Chordata > Mammalia > Primates > Cercopithecidae > Piliocolobus > Piliocolobus tephrosceles. Next base: position 75,444,536 of record NC_045455.1, read on the forward strand.
AATACTGATGATTTTCTTTACTGGGTTATGGTAACATAACAAACTAGCAGCAGGAGCAGTCACTGGTTTTGTAATAAAAGTTATCTGAAAAAGTCAATCTGTTACCAGTGGAGGGTGTCCAGGTTCTTGGCGTTTTGGACAAAGAATTGGACGAAACACATAAACAAAGCAAGGAAAGAATGAAACAACAAAATCAGAGATGTATTGAAAATGAAAGTACACTCCAGTGTGGGCGCAGGCCCAGCACAGGGGCTCAAGGGCCCTGTTACAGAATTCCTGCAGGTTTACATACCCTCTAGAGGATTCCACTGGTTACTTGGTGTATACCCTATGTAAACAAAGAGAATGAATTAAAGTTACAAACTCATTTACTCGGCGTACACCCTATGGAGAGGATATTTCCTGTTATAGCTAAAGTGTGAATCGGCCTTATGTTCCCTGCCTCCAGACCCTATTTTCCTGCCTCAATCTCTAGTACTTGATTTTGATGATTTAACTGTTGATCAATGCAAATATAAAAGACTTTTGTAAAGCATAGGCTATACTGTATGTTAATTCAAGGAATGTCAGGGCATGTACTAATGCTGAATTCTGAGAATCACGTGCTTTTGTACAGAACAAAGTCTGTTTCTTGAAATATTTTGAGTTAAATACTCCCTAAAACTCCTTAATAAAGGCAATTACAGAATCTGTTAATTGATATGTGGAATGGCAGTGAAAGAGGCTGTATTAGATGACTTGAAAACACTCATATTTGGAGCTTAATGAAAATACTCCTGCTCCCCAGAGATGAAATGTTAGTGAGAGCAGCAAATAATCTATTTTTATATGCCCGATTTGCATATTTGAGGCCATCTATCAATACTGTTCTTTAGGACCTCAACCTAGTCGTCTAAGACATCCTTATTAAACGAGGCCAATAGGAATCATTTAATATTGAAAATATTGTTAATTCCCTTCAAAATCTTTCAAAAGAATAAAAATTAAAAACTGTAAGTTCTTTGTAAAATTTTGCGGTTTAAAATAATTTTAAAAATTAAAAAAAATTTCGGTTTCAAATTAGTGGGTGCCTCATTTATCATAAATTATAAAAGAGAATCTAACAATTACTGGCTACATTCTAGGCACGGGGTAACGCTTTATTATTCTTCTAACCAAAAAAATACATGTATCTAAGTATCCTATGTAAATGTATCATTCAATCGCACAAAACCCTATGAAATACCGGCAGGGCCCGGTGGCTCACACCTGTAATCCCAGCACTTTGAGAGGCGGAGGCAGGAGGATAATTTGAGTCCTCAGGAGTTCAAGACCAGCCTGGACAACAATAATGAGACATCGTCACTTCACCATCATATCCAGAATTTCCTTTCAGCGAAAGGAAAGCTCGCGATATTACACAAACTACTCCTCCCAACATGCAAAGCGGTTTCTTTCTCTCTGTCCCCGCCCGGCCGTCCGAGAGCCCCAGCAGGCCTCAGGGCGCGAAAGGCAACCTGGAAGCGGTAGTTCTCCTGGGCGCCTAGCAGGATCGCCAGCGCGGCAGTGGGGCCTTCCGCGGCTCCAAGCCAGCGGGTCCTGTGAGGGCGAGCGGAGGCGGAGAAAGGGCGCGGGAGTGAGAGAGGGTGAGTCAGCCACTGTCTACGCAATAAAGGGAGGCCTCACCGCGGGATAGGGCCGAATTCAGAAGTGCGGCCCGTGCCGCAGTCTGTTCCAGGACGCGGCTTGTCTTAGTGTCAGCGAGGGAAGGTTGAGGAGGAGCCAGAGCCGGGTCCGGCAGCCTTTCTCGCTATCAGCGCCCGTCGCCATCTCCACCATGCAGTCCCGGGAAGACGCCCCGCGCTCTCGCCGCCTCGCCAGCCCCCGCGGTGGGAGGCGGCCCAAGAGGATTTCCAAGCCCTCGGTTTCGGCCTTTTTCACGGGTCCAGAGGAATTAAAGGACACGGCCCATTCTGCAGCCCTGCTGGCACAGCTCAAGTCTTTCTACGACGCGCGGCTGCTGTGTGATGTGACCATCGAGGTGGTGACGCCTGGCAGCGGGCCTGGCACGGGTCGCCTCTTTTCCTGCAATCGCAACGTGCTAGCAGCTGCGTGTCCCTACTTCAAGAGCATGTTCACAGGTGGCATGTACGAGAGCCAGCAGACCAGCGTGACCATGCACGATGTGGACGCCGAGTCCTTCGAGGTGTTGGTCGACTACTGCTACACGGGTCGTGTGTCTCTCAGCGAGGCCAATGTGCAGCGCCTGTACGCGGCCTCCGACATGCTACAGCTGGAGTATGTGCGGGAAGCCTGTGCCTCCTTCTTAGCCCGACGTCTTGACCTGACCAACTGCACCTCCATCCTCAAGTTTGCAGACGCCTTCGACCATCACAAGCTGCGATCCCAGGCCCAGTCCTATATAGCTCACAACTTCAAGCAGCTCAGCCGAATGGGTTCAGTTCGGGAGGAGACTCTAGCAGATCTGACCCTGGCCCAGCTGCTGGCTGTCCTACGCTTGGATAGTCTGGACATAGAGAGCGAGCGGACTGTGTGCCACGTGGCAGTGCAGTGGCTGGAGGCAGCTCCCAAAGAGCGGGGTCCCAGTGCTGCAGAAGTCTTCAAGTGCGTGCGCTGGATGCACTTCACTGAAGAAGATCAGGACTACTTAGAAGGGCTGCTGACCAAGCCCATCGTGAAGAAGTACTGCCTGGACGTTATTGAAGGGGCCCTGCAGATGCGCTATGGTGACCTGTTGTACAAGTCTCTGGTGCCAGTGCCAAACAGCAGCAGCAGCAGTAGCAGCAGCAACTCTCTTGTATCTGCAGCAGAAAATCCACCCCAGAGACTGGGTATGTGTGCCAAGGAGATGGTGATCTTCTTTGGACACCCCAGAGATCCCTTTCTCTGCTATGACCCTTACTCAGGGGACATTTACACAATGCCATCACCTTTGACCAGCTTTGCTCACACTAAGACTGTTACCTCTTCAGCTGTCTGTGTCTCCCCAGACCATGACATCTATCTAGCTGCCCAGCCCAGGAAAGACCTCTGGGTGTATAAACCAGCTCAGAATAGTTGGCAGCAACTTGCAGATCGCTTGCTGTGTCGTGAGGGCATGGATGTGGCATATCTCAATGGCTACATCTACATTTTGGGGGGGCGAGACCCTATTACTGGAGTTAAGCTGAAGGAAGTGGAATGCTACAGTGTTCAGAGAAACCAGTGGGCATTGGTGGCTCCTGTCCCTCATTCCTTCTATTCATTTGAACTCATAGTGGTTCAGAACTATCTTTATGCTGTCAACAGTAAGCGCATGCTCTGCTATGATCCTAGCCACAATATGTGGCTGAACTGTGCTTCTCTTAAACGCAGTGACTTTCAGGAAGCATGTGTCTTCAATGATGAAATCTATTGTATCTGTGACATCCCAGTCATGAAGGTCTACAACCCAGCTAGGGGAGAATGGAGGCGGATTAGTAATATTCCTTTGGATTCAGAGACCCACAACTACCAGATTGTCAATCATGACCGAAAGTTGCTTCTCATCACTTCTACAACCCCCCAATGGAAAAAGAACCGAGTGACAGTGTATGAGTATGATACTAGGGAAGATCAGTGGATTAATATAGGTACCATGTTAGGCCTTTTGCAGTTTGACTCTGGCTTTATTTGCCTTTGTGCTCGTGTTTATCCTTCCTGCCTTGAACCTGGTCAGAGTTTTATTACTGAGGAAGATGATGCACGGAGTGAGTCTAGTACTGAATGGGACTTAGATGGATTCAGTGAGCTGGACTCTGAGTCAGGAAGTTCAAGTTCTTTTTCAGATGATGAAGTCTGGGTGCAAGTAGCACCTCAGCGAAATGCACAGGATCAGCAGGGTTCTTTGTAAATAGTATTTTGAGACACTAAGATGCTTCCACTGCTACGGAATGTATTTTAAACACATATCCTTTCTTTTTCTTGGAAAAAAAAAAGTTGACCAGGACCACAGATTTGGTTTAGAAAGGGTAATATTTTGAAATACTACAAGGTTTAAACAGTCCACAAAAGCGACCTGTTTAATAATATACCTTCCTGAAAGTCCAAAATTAAAATATGGAAGCAAGAACTATGTAATTGACTGGGATGCTTGGTAGGTTTTTTTCATTGTTCAAATATTCGTTGCACAGTGGATTGTTTTGATTAGTTAGTATGCTTTTTTTTTTTTTTAATTCAGTCTTCTGTTAATTTTTAAGTTTTGGTTAGTGCCACAAGGAATTTAACTTTTTAATCTGTATAATAGGAATTGTTGGTGGAGTTTTGAAGGATGTATACTTTCCTTCAAAATAAAGTGGTAGATTTTCAAAATTTGACACTAGTCAGTTCTTTATATTCTAAGTTAAATATAGTTTGTAAAATTATTTTGGTTTTCTACAAAGGAAGGTTACTGAATAATGATTTCATTTTGATAAATGTGCAGAATGGCCTCACAAGCTCACAGAAAGTAAAAAATAAATAAGTAAATAAAAATCAGGATTCCACTGTTTTAAAATAAATCTCAGTTTTTATTTTGGAATATAAAATGTGTATTTGGTATATGTGACCAATTTTCTATCCCAAAAAACACCCATTCTAGTAATGCCACCCTTCTAAACCAAAAAAAAAACACCCTTCTAAACCAAAAAAAAAAAAAAAAGTAACTTGCTTTTTACGTTTGTATTTTTAATCTATGCCGAATACATGCTTTATGGACTCAGAAGAAGAATTCCTAGACATATAATTGGGTAATGCAAATTTTTATCCACTGGTCATGACTTGTCTTAAAATGTTTATTTGCCTCCCTAAAATATTTTGGCTGTATAGGTTTGGTGTTTGTCCTAGAGGATTCTTCAACAAAGTGATTTATTCTTTACTGTTTTGTGAGGTGATATGGTTTAGAACATATATATAAGCTAAAAATGGTATTTTATTCAGATCAGTAGTTATCGTGTCTATCAGCTATAAAAAAAAATCAAGTGCCAGCCAAGAACTTTAAAACTCTAAGCTGTGTATTATAAAACCATTTTGTGTAGCATTGGAATATTGTCCATTTTGTAAGTCACTGTGAATGTTCTTATCAGCTTGAAGGTATTTTTGTATTAAAAGTTGACATTGAAGAACCTAAGTGAATAATGGGGTTTGGGGCCAGTAGTGAAAGTATGTTTCCTCTAAAATATTTCCCTAAACAGTGGTATACATGGTTATTTTATTATGAGATTTGTATATGTTCTGTGTTTCTCTGTGAACCATGTTTCAGTCTCTCTGTCACCATATGTAAGGGAAAGTCCATAAATATAGACTAAATTGCACAAAACTGAAATTGTTAATTACAAGAAAATATAGGTGCTTACCTTTTGACGGTTTATTAATACATGTGATTGTCACAATACATATATATGATAAGTGGTGTACATATACAGATGTTTATGGTGTATAAAGTTTTCTATACCCAATTAGAATTATCTTCCTGATTCTTTATTCAATAACATGCTAATTCCTCTTCTATGTTCTGTAGTGACAGAATGCTAACTTTTCTTACACCCTGGCAGAGGACAGGAGTCTGGTCTAGGATGGGGAACTGAATTTTTGAACGAAAAGGAAAGAGAAAGGATAAAGAAACAAACAAAACGCACAATCATGTTTCTTAGTCATTTTGATTGGCCGTTTGAACAGTCTACAAGTTTAACGTTATTTCTAGTGAAGTAAGATGCCTGCCCTAGCAATACATGTTTCTTCAAAAGGGTAAATGTGCTTTTGTGACCTAAAGCTAAATTTTGTTCATTTGACATCAGGGATGTTATAAGTACTGCACTTAATACAAAGCTATTTCTTAGTTTTGTTATTTTTGAGCCAAATTTTTCTTCACCATTACCTTCTTGTTGGCAGCTTTCTGTTTTGTAGAAATTGAGAGATGGCAATGCTTATGTCAAGCAGATTATCCATCTGCAGAATTAAGGTATGCAACTGGTAAATAAAAGACAAATGCTCCAGTTTGTCTTTCTGAGCCTTTGAGTTCTTAACCTTTGAGTTAAAACCTAGCCTAAATAGTGGGAATGTCTTGGTTTTCAGTGAGGTTTTCTTGGGAAGGATCTTGGTTTTGTGATCTATTTGTGAATTAAGAAGTAGATGTTAACCATTATTTTATAGATAAGTGATTTGTACATGGTTAGTTATAAATAAAACTGGTACTAGAACCCAGGTTTCCTGACTTTCTAATTCAGTGGGTCTGCTAAATGTACAAAATTCTCCCTGTGCAGTGAACTAGCAGTGCTGAAATATCTTCATGACAAGAATCCTTTTCTAAGTTTTCCAATTAATCAGCACATCGTTTAACAAATGCTTTCTATAACGTCATTTGTAGGACTGCCATTGGTAAGATTTAGTTTTATTTCATATGCTTTTAAATTCAAACAGTAAGTAATACTGGTGTTTTCAAAAAGGTAAAATAGAAGACTAATTTAGCAAATAACTTTTTTAAATGTAGTGTTAGGATTAAATTATAATAGCCCCTCAGACCTCCTTTAGTTGAGCAGTGTTACTCTGTTTTGGTGCCTGGATCTTAATAGAGAATATGATGAAAACTTTGGACCCATTCTTCAGGAAAATGCCTGTGTTCATAATTTCATAATTTTAAGGGTATAACGACATTTCTGAAGTTCATCCACACACCCAGGGTAAAAACTCTTGTGACAAGGTCTCAAGAACATATCTACAAAAAGAAACTTGCATTTTTCACAAGACACATAGCTCAAATGTTTGTAGGGTGAAGGAGTAATTCCCAAAATAGGGCTAAAGAAATAATATATGGCCAGGTGTGGTGGCTCACGCCTGTAATCCCAGAACTTTAGGAGGCCAAGGTGGGCACATCACGAGGTCAAGAGATCAAGACCATCCTGGCCAACACGGTGAAACACCGTCTCTACTAAAAATACAAAAACTACCTGGGCGTGGTGGTGTGCGCCCGTAGTCCCAGCTACTCAAGAGGCTAAGGCAGGAGAATCACTTGAACCCGGAAGGCAGAGGTTGCAGTGAGCCGAGATCGCGCCACTGCACTCCAGCCTGGCGACAGAGCAAGACTCCATCTCAAAAAAAATAAAAATAAAACAAATTAAAAAATATATACATTCACCATCTGAAAGAAATGTGAAAATTAGTACCTCAGAATGAAGGCAAAGTTGACATTTCTGAAATTCTAATTTCCTCATGATGAGTAATGGAAGAATGGATAACAAAATGTAAACTATTCAAAGAATAACGTGCACTAGTGTATATGAAAGCTTTGAAACTCAAGTGTTAAACAAATGTAAGTGATACGATTATTGTCCAAGAAGGCTGTGTATATATTAGGATTTAAAGCAAAATACATGGTTCAGATGTTTCAAACTATTGGCACCATGGCTCATTATTAAAAATACATCTTAGTAGCAAAAGTTCATTGTCTCTTCATAAATAGGAAAACAAGTGATTGGAAAAGTGCATCTACCTGAAAGGGATCTATAGTAAATGTAGTCAAAAAATATAATCAATTTGTTAAACCCTGCTCATTAAACCAGGAACCAGTGCTTTACCCGATGTTATTTTTTACCAATTTGTGCTGAAGTGAAAAACTATAAAACACAATGAATGAGTTAGAAAATAAAAATTATTCTATTAGATTTGTTTTATTGTTCAAAAATTGGAAATGTAAAAATTCTTCAGCCTTATATCAGTCCCCTAAACACTAAAAGAAAGTTGACTGGTCTTTGAAATCCAAAAATCTGATAACCAGAATGTAAATATCCTTTCATCACATCTCTACTTCCCATATCTATTTGAAACTTCAACACTGTTTCATCTTTACAACTAATTTTAAAAGAATATTTGTTATAGCTAATATAATAAAGCAGAAAGTATTAGGAGGCAAAATTATAGAAAAGGTGACTAGCAATCCCAAGAGAATTAATTGATAATCTATTTGAGAACCATAGAGTGGATTAAGCATATATAAGACAGTTTTTAAATGAAAAACAACAACAAAAAGGTACTATTCAGAGAAGCTGCCAAATTTTAGAGGAGTACCTTACAGGCAATAGGTTTTATACCCACTTCTTAACACTGGGCTATTTTGTCACCTAGACCCTTGCCAACAGCTTCTCTTTCTCACTTTACCCTTGTGGACTCAACATGGTCCAAGGCACAGAGCAGGCAGGGAACAGATATTGTTGCATATTATTCCCTCCATATCTGAGACATTTTCTCCTACTCTGTGGGGAGTCTCTCAATGGAGATCTTTTACACTGTCACTGCCAAAGCAATTTTGGTTACTTGGACCCACCATATCTTTTTTTTTTTTTTTTTTTTTGAGATGGAGTCTCACTCTGTTACCCAGGCTGGAGTGCAGTGGCATGATCTCAGCTCACTGCAACCTCTACTCCCAGGCTCAAGCAATTCTGCCTCAGCCTCCTGAGTAGCTGGGACTACAGGTGCATGCCACCATGCCTGGCTAATTTTTTTAGCAGAGACGGGGTTTCACCATATTGGCCAGGCTAGTCTCAAACTCCTGACCTCGTGATCCATCTACCTCAGCCTCCCAAAGTGCTGGGATTACAGGTGTGAGCCACCGCACCCGGCCAGACCCACTATATCTTAATCAAGAATATTCTTTTAGGGACAAATTATTTGTTAATTTTGGGGAACCTAGCAAATAGCAATGGTTCTCACCTCAAGACACAGCCTGATCCAGAGTGTCAATGTCTTCAAGGCTTTATTAGTACAGAGAATATGTCATAGGATGAGGTTTTCTCTCACTTTATATGTCAGTTAGCACATAAATTGGTTGTATGCAAGAGAGACCTTATATATCTTTAAATGGATTTCTCATATAAAAGTCCAATCTTTTATGTGGGTCCTGATCTACAAAGTTATCTGAGACCCAGGCTTCTTGTTTTCCTGTTGTACTGCCCTTGGGGTGTTACCCTGTTTCACATGGTCCAAGATGGTTCCCCCTCATGTCCATATTCCAGCCATCAGGATGGGAGTGTTGGAAGGGCATGACCCTGTCCTATAAGGGAAATTGTACATATCACTTCTGGTCACATGACATTGGCCAGCTCTTAACTACATGGCCACACCTAGCTGCAAGGAAAAGGTAGTCTTTATTCTGTCAACATGTGTCCAGTTAAAATTCAGTGGTTCTTTCTTGAAGAATGCTGAGAAAGAACATCGGGATACAAACAGCGATCTCTACTACATCATCTGTCAGGCTAGATTTTTATCACCTGACAGTTAAAATCACTGCCAGGAGTCCCAAGACCTTCAGTGTACCAACTTAGAGAACCCACTGGTATGCTTCTCTCTTTATATTAGTAATTTAAATAGTAATAATTTTTTTAAAAAAACCCATGGAAAGTGGCAATATTTTATGTATTCTCTGGCAGAAAATTCCCTGTGAGTTCTAGGACTCTGATCACTTGTAAGAGATAAAGTTGGGAAATGTTGAGGAAGACTAATAGGTAAGCAAATAACCTCAATAAAGGTTATAGTTCCTATTGTGGCAGATTCTACAGACACAGCAGAGTTGCAAAGGTGGGAATGTTCAGAGTACAGCATGTATTTTGATGTAACCTGATCCTAGGATGGAAGGGGAAGCTTGGTATAAGAACAAGCTGGAAAAGTCAGTAGGCATCAGCTCTTGAAGGTCTTATATGCTGTCAAGGAGTTTGGACTTTTTTATTTTTTTGCATACAATGTCAATTCACTGAGAATTTAAAAATAGGGATTTGACAAAATTGGGTTTGTTTTATTGAGACCCTTCTGGATGTACTGACAGTGCAAGATTGTGGCAGCAAGAAGAACATTTAAAGGGATGTGTTGCTGTAGTCCAGACAGTTACATAATGTGGTTCTCAACGGGGAGTAGTAGTTATGGAACTGATGAGGAAGGAACAGAAAAGTCAGTTAAATTTATCTGGACCTATAATTGTATGTTTGGAGATGAGGGAGCTGTAGGGAGTATGAGAAAGGAAGGCCTATAAGTGATTTCCCCTTTCTTGCTTGAATGTTGTGTTACAGTATAGGCCAAACTTCCATATCAAAGAGGCCCTGGAATGTAAGGTAGAAACCGTTTTGTATACATTCAGTCCAGAAGTGAACGGCCAAGTATTGCGGACTAGTTCTGCCCCATGGGGTTGTTTACGGGCCCAGGTTCTTTTATCGTTTATCCTCCCAACCCCCAGTGAGCTGTCTGTCCTCATGAGCAAAGCACATTCACCAGAATTGTATCTGTGTTTTCAGCCTGTGAAAAAGGGGAAAGAGGAAATGGAAGGCAAAAAATCTTTTCATTTTAAAGAACTTTTACATCACTTTTGCTATTTTTTTAATTGGGGAGAACTTAATCATATCAGCATGCCCAGTTGCAAGATGAACTGGGAAATATTGTCACTAAATGGATGTGCTTAGCTAAAACTCACGGAGCTCTATTAATAAATAGGTGTTAATAAATTAATATATTTTAATATAAACATGTTCAGTTTTCTGTATTCAAATGCAGGTGGTTCACAATGTCATGCCGGCGTTATTGTTATCATGGTCATTTCAGATATCCCTACAATTATCCTTCCACAATAAATTCAAAGCCAAAAGTTAAACTTCATATCATGCTGAATAATGATTTTTTAATAAACAAATGGGCCCCTGCATACCTTTAACACAGAGAGACACAAACACGCCTCATATTTTTGCCATTAAGTCTAGTATTCCTAGGAACAGCAGAAATTAAGCCTCCAAGGGGCCCAGGGTTCTCTTCCTTAATCCTTAAACTCTTTCCAATCCTCTTACCTTCTCCTCTGGGAACTTACTGGCTTAGCCTTCTCACTTATCCCATATCCCAAAAGCTCTATTACTAAAAGGGAGGAGAACGGATGAGGACACAATCAGCAATCTCCCTCACAGTTGACTAAATGGATGGTGCTGCTGTTTAATGGATTTGGGAACACAACAGTCTTGATTTGGAGACATCAGTAGACGTATTTGGTGTCCCATATCACAGGTCTTTGGCCCACCTCTGATTTAAGCTGCAGCTATGGCAGAAAGGAAAGGCTGATATAGATGGAGATGAGTTTCTGGGTATGGCTTTGGACTTCAGGTAGCTTATACCTCTAATGTTTTCTTTCTTTGAATTAGAATGCAAGATTTTCTGCTGAAAGGGGAGCCCCATGGGCAAGGGTGCTTGAAGACAGGGTGAACGTACTAACTGGTAAGCTTCCTGAGATCAGGAAGTAAGGTCTATTTCATCTTTATAGCCCTCATAACACTAATCAAAGAGCCTTGAACAGAGCTGAAAAAACATTTAAGATTGGAAGTGTTACTGTAAAACAGAACTGCCCATATTCTAGATCTTAATATAAGATATATATAATATAAATTTATGTTTTTACAGAATCCTTTAGTGGCTTGAATTTCTGTATATTGTTCTTCATCATAAGTTGATTCTTAATTTTTTTGTCAGTTAGAATCATAGGATATTAGAGCCCAGTTTTCTTTCTTTTTTTTTTTTTTTAATTGAGACAGGGTCTCACTCTGTTGCCCAGGCTGGTGTCTAATGGTGCGATCACAGCTCACTGAAGCCTCAACCTCCCTGGCAGAACCGTTTTCTTATATAAACCCAAGGAACTTTAAATAATTTACCAAGGCTTGTACTGCTAGTTATTCATAAAACTGGAATTAGAACCATGTTTCCTATCTCTTACACCAAGGCACTTTCTAGTACACACTCTTGCCTGCTGAGTAGCACTACCTCAAACACAGGACTCAGAAAGTAAAATCACTATTGTTCTTTTTTTTTTTTGTATTTTTTGTAGAGACAGGATTTTACCATGTTGCTCAGGCTGGTCTTGAACTCCTAAGCTCAAGGGATCAGCCTGCCTTGGCCTCCCAAAGTGCTGGGATTACAGGCGTGAGCCACCATACCTGGCCTATTGTTCTGTTTGAGATTTCTCTGGCCCTCCAGTCTAGCCCTGATGCACCTTAGGGCATGTGGTCTGGAATTTCTGACTCCTTACTCAGAACTCTGAATCGAGAGAGGGCCCAACTAAAAGTCATCTTAGAACCATGGAGAAAGAGTGTTAAAAATTGGCTTTCATTAAAAATAAAACCCAACCAAACCCTTTAGTGATGATAAGTTTCAAAGCATTAAAACACAGTATTATTTTTAGTATGACATTATGCTTATATTTTAGTATTCTATTTAGTATTTATATATTTTTTGTATTTTATTTTGACCATGTCAGTTCAGATCCAGTAATCTCAATGAGAGCATTTAGCTAATTTCGTAAATATTAAATTATTTTTATATTTAAATTCACAGTTATGATATAAATATATCAAGGTAATAATAAGACGTACTTTCCCAAAAACTACCTATGTTCTGTGTATTCACTGAACAAGAATTGAATGCATGCTTAAGGAGCAATAAAATCATTTCTAAATCTAAAGAATTTGCACAGTATTACAGTACAAATTTGAAGATATCATATTTATTTCAAAATGCAATCTAAATTTTTCAAAAGCCTTTGTGCGTTTACTATCATGAGATATTTAATTATAGCTGGAATCAACCTTAAAGTTACCATGCTGATAATAATGCTTGAGATCTCTGAAATACCAAGGACTCTTAACACCTGTGTAGCCAGTTCAAAATTTTCTAAGAACTCAAGTCTTTTCTTTTTCCCATGTCAGCTCTGTTTGTTAATGTTAAAGAAGGGAGAACTGTTGGGAGGCCAAGGCGGGTGGACTGCCTGAGGTCAGGAGTTCGAGACCAGCCTGGGCAACACAATGAAACCCCGTCTCTACTAAAATACAAAAAATTAGCCGGGCATGGCGGCGTGCACCTATAGTCCTTGATACTCGGGAGGCTGAGACAGGAGAATTGCTTGAACCTGGGAGGAGGAGGGTGCAGTGAGCCGAGATCACGCCACTGCACTCCAGCCTGGGCGAAAGAGTGAGACTCCATCTCCAAAAAAAAAAAAAGGGGGGAGAAATGACAGAAAACTAGAATCAGCCAACTGGACAACTTGTCAGGAAACCCCCAGAAGATTTGGAGAAAGAGGAGGCATACCCTAATGTTTAAAATGAGATCTGTGGAGGTGAGGCTTTAATGAATTTCACATCTTTTTGGTGAACATACTAATAATATATCTAAAACAAGAATTCCTCTAAATATGTCAAGTCCTCAAATCTTACCACAGATAAAACATTTTATCAACATAGAAGGGTTCCATTTTGCCTTGAAAGTAAATATGACAAAATTAAGTTGAAGTCTTTGGAATAGCATGCTGGGGACACATTTTATGAGCAGTACCTTGAAATTTCTTCAGATTAGATATCAGACACCAGAATATGCCAATTTTAGGCTGAGCATGGTGGCTTATGCCTGTAATTCTAGCACTTTGGGAGGCCTAGGCAGGATTGCTTGAGGCCAGGCATTCACGATAAGCCTCAGCAACACAGTGAGACCCTGCCTCTACAAAATATAAATTAAAAAAAAAAAAAAAATAGGTGTGGTCGTGCACGCCTGTTGTCCTAGCTACCTGGGAGGTTGAGAAGAGAGGATCACTTGAGCCCACGAGTTTGAGGCTGCAATGAGCTATGATCACGCCATTGCACTCCCGCCTGAGTGACAGAGTGAGACCCTGTCTCTAAAATATATATATATATTTATGAATTTTTTTAGTTATATGAGGGATGAGAAATATATCATATTCAGTTTTAACTCAGTTCTAGCATGTTCCAAGCATCTTGGTGGAGCTCTGTCTTGTTTAGCTTATTACAGAATCATTCATGCCTATACTTGTTGAAATACCTATGATTCTGCAATTCTATTTTAAATGAATCACATATATGAATGTTTTAGGAAGGGGTACCTCACAAAAGTTAGGTTACAGAGCATTTTCTGTGCCTGAATCATTTCTGCAGTGGTATATGGAGTAATCTACTTATCTGCCCTTCTACTGAAGCCCACCTTATTAGCCATAATAATCTATTCAGAAATTAGTTGCTTGCCCAGTTCCTGTGCTGTCTTTATGTTAATCAGGGTATCCTAGTATTAATATACTTAAGATATATTTACAGTATCATTTTGTGTGTTTATAAAAATCTCAAAACAGCTGCCAGAGAATATTTTGAATTGCTTCTCTCAACTATGTAATATAATTTTCCTTATATAATTTCCATTATGAGCTATGATACTCCTTTTTCTGTTTTATAAAAAAAATTGAGATTATTGTAAATTCACATACAGTTGTAAGGAATAATACAGAGAGATCCTGTATATCCTTCACTTGTTTTTCCCAATGGTAACATCTTGCACAACTACAGTAAAATATCACAACCAAGAAAATGACATTGATACAAATCATTAAAATTCACATTTTACCACTTTTACATGCATGTGTTTGGTGTGTGTATATTTAAATCTATGAAGTTTATTAAAATATTAAATATCCCTTGTGCCATGCTTTGTTTTTTTTGTTTTTTTTTTTTGAGGTGGAGTTTTGCTCTTGTTGCCCAGGCTGGAGTCCAATGGCTCAATCTCAGCTCACTGCAACCTCCACCTCCCGGGATCAAGTGATTCTCCTGCCTCAGCCTCCCGAGTGGCTGGGATTACAGGCATGCTCCACCACACCTGGTTAATTTTGTATTTTCAGTAGAGACAGAGTTTCTCCATGTTGGTCAGGCTGGTCTTGAACTTCCAACCTCAGATGATCTACCTGCTTTGGCCTCCCAAAGTGCTGGGATTACAGGCGTGAGCCACTGTGCCCAGACAGTGCCTTGCTTTTATAGCCACAGGCTTTTCCCTCCTCATCTCCCTAGTCAATCCCTAATCTGTAATTCATCTCTGTAATTTTGTCATTTTAAATTTGTTATATAGGGTGGGCATGGTGACTCATGCCTGTAATCCCAGTGCTTTGGAAGGTTAAGGTGGGAGGATCACGTGTGGTCAGGAGTTTGAAACCAGCCTGGGCAACATAGCAAGATCCCATCTCTACAAAAAAATTTTAAAATTAGCCAGATGTGGTGGCTGTAGTTCTAGGAGGTTGAGACAGAAGGATCACTTGAGCCCAGGAGTTTGAGGTTACAGTGAGCTATGATTGTGCTGCCGCACTCTAGCCTGGGTGACAGAGCAAGACCCTGTCTCAAAGAAAAAAACATTATATAAATGGAATCATACTGTATTTAACCTTTCGAGATCATGTTTTCACTCAGCATAATTCTCTTGAGATTTATCCAAGTTATCGTGTATATCAGTAGACATTCCGAATGGTACAGTAATGTTACACCAAAAATCTGCTCCTCCATAAAAGCAATGAGGACATTAGCAAAAGCTGTTAACATAAACTTATTAGAATTGTGGAAATTAACTAAAGGCTTTCCACATTCCAAGGAATGCTTACCTAAGAAAAACAGCTGAATCTCAGTAAAAACAGAAAGCCTATGGTGTTTTAACTTGCTCTAATCCTATACACCTCTCCCCAGCTCCATGGCAGCCTTGAAACTCAACAGCTTCACAATTATAGTCGTCGTGGAAACCAGAGCTTAGCAGCCACTGGAGAGAAAAGAATAGATTTGAAGCCCAAAAAGGCCCATTCCCAGAGAATTATCACTAGTTCACCTAACAGCTCACTGAAAATCTCCATAATCAGGACTTCTTTTAATTTGACCTATTTCAGAGTACACTCTGCAAACAGCTTGATGTACAGGGCATTTATTTTTTAAAAAACAATCAGTAGTACAACAAAAGAAATTAGACTTTACCGAAATTAAACTTTTGTGCTTCAAATTGTAACATCAACATACATAATGTGAGTGGAAAAAAAAAGAAGTAAAAAAACAACTCACACACTGGGAGAAAATATTTGCAAATCATATATATGATAAGGGACATGTGTCTAGAATATGTAAAGAACTGATACAATTCAACAATAAAAAGACAAATAAGGCCAGGTGAGGTGGCTCACGCCTGTAATCCCACCACTTTCAGAGGCCAAGGTGGGTGGATCACAAGGTCAAGAGATCGAGACCATCCTGGCCAACATGGGGAAACCCCGTCTCTACTAAAAATACAAAAATTAGCTGGATGTGGTGGCAGGCACCTGTAGTCCCAGCTACTTGGGAGGCTGAGGCAGGAGAATCGCTTGAACCTGGGAGGCAGAGGTTGCAGTGAGCCAAGATCACGCCACTGCACTCCAGCCTGGCGACAGAGCAAGACTCCATCTCAAAACAAAACAAAACAAAACAAACAAACTAAAAGAAAAATAACCCAACTGAAAAAGTGAGAAAAGATTTGAACAGACATTGCTTCAAACAAGATAGACAAATGACCAACAAGCACATGAAAAGACACTCAACACATTAGGGAAATGCAAATGAAACCACAATGAAATACCACTTTATACCTACTTAGATGGCTATAATAAAAAACAAAAAGCAGATCCTTTTGTAGTTTATAAGCATGATGATTGGGGTTTCATGTGCGTGTGTGAAATGTGCCTTGTTATGACCTCATTGGAACATTACCCCTTTGACTTGAAAATTCAAAAAAAGACAAAAGCAAGGATGGCAAGGATGTGGAAAAACTGAAATCCTCATACCTGCTGGTAGGAGTGTAAAATGGTGCAATGGCTTTGGAAAACAGTTTTCTGTTCCTCAGAAAGTTAACAGAGACACCATATGACCCAGCAATTCCACTCCTAGGTACGTAACCAGGAGAACTGGAAACATACGTACGGAAAAAATTGGTACTAATGTTCATAGCAGCATTATTCACAACCAACAAAAAGGAGAAAAAACCCAAATGCTCATCAACTGACAAACAGAGGAGCAAAAGATCAATATTAATGCAATGGAATCTTATCTATCCATTTAAAGAACAGAGTTCTGATGCATGCTATAACAGAGATGACTCTTGAGCATATTAAGTGAAAGAAACCAGAAACAGAAGAAAACATATTGTATGATTCCATTTATATGAGAGACCCAGAGTCAGCAAATCCATAGAGACAGAGAATAGATTAAGGGTTGCTTAGGTCTGGGGCGCAAACATATGGACAATAAGGTGGAAATGGGGAGTAACTACTAATAGATATGGAGTTTCTTTTGGGGGTAATGACAGTGTTTTGGAATGACTGGTGATTTTTGGACAATTAAGTAGTGGTTATATTGTCAGTGTTCTAAAAACAACTGAACTGTAAACTTTAAAAAGATAAACTTTATGGTATGTGAATTATATCTCAGTAAAGCTGTTATTCTTCAAAAAAAGTTCATTTCCTTTTTATTGCCAGAGTATTCCATGGTTATGTCTATAACACAGTTTGTTTAATCATTCATCCACTGAAGGACATTTGGTTTTATTTGCTTGTTTCCAGTTTGGGGCTATTATGAATAAAGCTGAAATAAAACAATACTTTTTTTTTTTTTTTTTTTTGAGACAGGGTCTTGCTCTGTTGCCCAGGCTGGAGTGCAGTGATGCAATCTTGGCTCACTGCAACCTCTGCCTCCGGGGTTCAAGCGATTCCCCTGCCTCAGCCCCCCGAGTAGCTGGGACTACAGGCATGCACCACCACGCGTGACTAATTTTTGTATTTTCAGTAGAGAAAGGGTTTTACCATGTTGGTCAGGCTGGTCTCGAACTCCTGACCTCAGATGATCCGCTTGCCTCGGCCTCCCAAAGTGTTGGGATTATAGGCATGAGCCACCGTGCCCAGCCCAAAACAATTCTGTTTTAAAACACACAAACAACTCTTATTTTAATGTTGAATCCTCCTAATTCAAGAATTCTGGGAATTTACGTGTTAAACTCTTGTAATGAAAAATGATCATGCTTCAATTAGCAGTTTCTTCCCTTAAATTATTTTTACTAATAAAGACTGTAAGACTCCATTCTTTTTTTCCTTCACTTTACTAGAGCTAATATAGCCTTAAAGGCAAGATTTATGATATAACCAGGTACTTCTCCATGTCCCATACTGGAGCAACCCTTCTCTGCTTGTCCAGTATCAGAGGCCAATGTTTCTCTATGGAAGGGCCTTTCTTACATGCTGAAATTACTCTGTTTATCTTTTTTTTTTTTTTTTTTTTTGAGACGGAGTCTCGCTCTGTCGCCCAGGCTGGAGTGCAGTGGCTGGATCTCAGCTCACTGCAACCTCCGCCTCCCGGGTTCATGCCATTCTCCTGCCTCAGCCTCCCGAGTAGCTGGGACCACAGGCGCTGGCCACCTCGCCCAGCTAATTTTTTGTATTTTTAGTAGAGACGGGGTTTCACCGTGTTAGCCAGGATGGTCTCGATCTCCTGACCTCGTGATCCGCCTGTCTCGGCCTCCCAAAGTGCTGGGATTACAGGCTTGAGCCACCACGCCCGGCCTTAACTCTTTATGATTGGTCTTGATGGTTCGCTCCATCACAGGAGGGACCATGTCTCTTTCACCAGTTACTAGCATAGTGCCAGACATGGAGTCGGTGCTCACGAAAGAAAGAAATGAATGCATTTGGTTCTTGTTTGAATTCATATGACAAACACTTGCAGCTATAGCTCTCAGCATTTAGTGAGTTCTCCAGCTTTCAAGAAGAGCTGTTATTACACCATTGTTTTTCTGGTTGTTATAGCAACCCACTGCCTCCAGAACTACAAGTTAATTCTGATGCACTCATTTTCCCAGACAATGAAACAGTATTTTCAATTATGAAATAATGTTATTATAAATCACATTTCTCACACTATAGAGGGACACTGAGAGGTTTTCTCCTTATCTTTTATGAAGATGGCAGAGAATCTGCAAAGCAACAAATCTATTTGAACCAATAAATGCTAGGAAACAAAACCAAAGCAGTAGGACACACATATTCACTCCCAACTCTTTTTTATTTCTCTCAAATTCTCTAACCTTTCCACAAGCATCTGTAAATTCAACTGGGTTTGTCTGTCCAAGTTATTAGGGAAGTTTTGAAAGGTGATTGTTGCAAAACAAAAAACTCTGAAGAGCTCTGTTACAGTCTAAGTATTTCCTCTATTTTTCCTCATTGCTGGTTGCTTAAATTTCACGTCACATTAGCAAATGATAATAGTACAAAAAGTGAGATTTCTACAGAAAAGATCCAGTATAAGGTACTTTCCCAACTTTCCCACCTCCCATCCCCTCACATTATAGGTACAAAAACTGAGAAGAGTTTTATCTGACTGGATTAGTCATTCTCAGGGTTACTTGTATATTACACTGCATTTTCTCCTCCATAGGTTTTGGTCACAAGCACTACTAAAAGTCATGTTCCTGGCCAGACGTGGTGGCTCACACCTGTAATCCCAACACTTTGGGAGGCCGAGGCAGGTGGATCATGAGGTCAGGAGTTCAAGACCAGCCTGGCCAAGATGGTGAAACTCCATCTTTACTAAAAATACAAAAATCAGCCAGGCATGGTGGCAGATGCCTGTAATCCCAGCTGCTCAGTAGGCTGAGGCAGAGAAGTGCTTGAACCCGGGAGGTGGAGGTTGCAGTGAGCTGAGATCGTGCCACTCCATTCCAGCCTGGGCAACAGGGTGAGACTCCATCTCAAAAAAAAAGAAAATAAGTCATGTTCCATGGCCTGTCTTGGAATATACCAGCTCAAAGATATATCCTATAATAAATATTTCACTACACCTTCCCCTGTGCAGTTCTGAATGCTTTTCTCATAAACAGGTTGTGATACCCACCAGTTAACAGTCCTGTAACCTTATGGTTATGTGCAATTAGCTTTGACATTATAAAAGCAGTATCTACTTCAATACATTCAGCCATCTTCACAAATATACAATGGGGATACTGTCAAGAGAACAGTAAGGAAGGGCGTTATAGAGTGCAGTGTCAATATTGCAGATT
Source organism: Piliocolobus tephrosceles (assembly GCF_002776525.5). Lineage (NCBI taxonomy): Eukaryota > Metazoa > Chordata > Mammalia > Primates > Cercopithecidae > Piliocolobus > Piliocolobus tephrosceles. The sequence continues at coordinate 75,464,420 of NC_045455.1, forward strand.
TTCAGATGGTGGTATGCATACATAATTCCAGCTACTCGAGAGGCTGAGGTGGGAGGATCACGTGAGCCCAGAAGTTCAAGTCCAGTCTGGGCAACATAGTGAGAACCTGTCTCTAAAAATAAGATTGAGGCCGGGCGCGGTGGCTCAAGCCTGTAATCCCAGCACTTTGGGAGGCCGAGACGGGCGGATCACGAGGTCAGGAGATCGAGACCATCCTGGCTAACACGGTGAAACCCCGTCTCTACTAAAAAAATACAAAAACTAGCCGGGCGAGGTGGCGGGCGCCTGTAGTCCCAGCTACTCCGGAGGCTGAGGCAGGAGAATGGCATAAACCCGGGAGGCAGAGCTTGCAGTGAGCTGAGATCCGGCCACTGCACTCCAGTCCGGGCGACAGAGCGAGACTCCGCCTCAAAAAAAAAAAAAATAAGATTGAAGATTTTGGTGTCATAACTCCTGCTATATTTTGATTTATGTACTTGTAAGAACTTCATTTTAATCTTCTAAAAGTCCCCATGCTTATTTATGTATGTATTTTTGCTTATTGCGAACCTGTCTTTGGACTTTTCTATTATTTTAAATAAACACTGAATGCTATATAACACTAAGGCATATATCAAAACTTTGAGACAGTTAAACCTAGATATCTGCCTGCTGTTAAAAATTGAAAATGAAAAAAATATTGATGATGACCCAATGAAATAGAAGATTTGTCAGGGGAGAATCAGGTGTCCAGCCACATAGGTCTGGTAACAATTTCTTGGTAGAGTCACCATGTTCCAGGTTTATTTCTCTGCTTTAGAAGTTTGGAAATTCAGGTATTGCTACATCTTGATGTTTTGGGATTTGGGTACTGAATCAGGTTAACCAAATCAGTAAGAATCAAATATACAACAAATATGATACTGATATATTAATTTACAATTATAAAATATAACTTTCATATCAATTAGCTAGATACTGGTGATCCCTGATTAGCACATATTCTTGTGGCCTAATTTTCATGAGAGATGAATCACTGTCAGAAGCTTGCTTGGTGGACATGGACACAGAATTCACAGAGCAATCTGGATGATCTTAATGACCACTGTCAAGGTGGTATGAGAGGCAGGTTCATTTGTCTTCACTGTAGGGGGAGACCCAAATGGACAGTTTTTCTGGACAGAGCCAGATCTAAATGTCCATAGTTGCATGGCCAAGTCTTTCCTAGGCTTCTGTTCTGGAGCTCCTCCTACCCTCCTCTGGTTGATACAAATTTTCTTGTACCTTTTTTTTTCTTTACATTATTTCTGTGGTTACATCATTTCTTCAATCAGATTAATATAAAGTAGAACCCATTTTGCCTTTTCAAGATTATATATCCCAGCTAGGCACAGTGGCTCATGCCTGCAATCCCAGCATTTTAGGAGTCCAAGGCAGGAGGATCACATGAGGCTAGGAGTGCAAGACCACCCTGGGCAATACAGCAAGACCTCATGTCTATAACAAAACTTAAAATTAGCTGGGCATGGTGGTGCACACCTGTAGTCCCAACTAGTCTGGAGGCTGAGGTGGGAGATCTCTTCATCCCAGGAAGTAGAGGTTACACTAAGCTATGATTCCACCACTGCACTCCAGTTTGGGCAATAGACCAAGACCCTGTCTCTAGAAGGAAAAAAAAATTACATATCTGCTCTGATTTGTATTTATTTTCTTTGTAAATGCATTTTTAAAGGTTGTCATACATATTCCAATGTTTAATTCTGTGTGTATTTGGTGGGGATCTGCATGTGCCTCTGGCCTCTATGTACTACTGTGTCTAAATTTATTTTTTTTGAGACAGAGTTTCACTCTTATTGCCCAGGCTGGTGTGCAATGACATGATCTCGGCTCACCGCAATGTCTGCCTCCTGGGTTCAAGTGATTGTCCTGCCTCAGCCTCCCGAGTAGCTGGGATTACAGACATGCACCACCACGCCCAGCTGATTTTTGTATTTTTAGTGGAGACTGGGTTTTACCAGGTTGGCCAGGCAGGTCTCAAACTCCCAACCTCAAGTGATCCACCCACTTCGGCCTCCCAAAGTGCTAGGATTATAGGTGTGAGCCATCACGCCCGGCCCTACTGTGTCTTTAAACTGTCAGCATATCATTAACTATGTATCACTGGTGTGGACGTCTAAAGTATTGTTCATTTTCATGAAATGACAATGTGCAGAGAGCACAGGAAAAGATATTTATGATGTGTTTACGATGAATTTCACAGATTTGAGGATGATCAACTATGTTATTTTTGTTATAAATGTAATGAAATATTGAACATAATCTCTACTACAATATCATATATTACTTTCCAGATTTCATTTTGCTCAGTATTTCTCAAAGGCTCTTAAGTTTCAGATGAGGATATTTTATTTAAAAAAAGAACTCAAGGAAAACAGATATGTGAGGCATTGCACCAAGTCGAACAATTCAGTAATGGATTCTGTCCTGTACTTCTCACGGTTGGAACATGTAAGTATTGAATGATTAACCAGTATGCTCAGCTGTATATTAAATGGAAATCCTAAAACACAGTTGGTAGAAAAGTGTAAACCAAAATTATTATTTGTGTAGAAATGCCGTAATTGTGCAAATCTCAGCAAAATATATTTTCGGAGATCTTAGTTTCATTAAAATAATGTAAAATAGCACATAATACAATGTTAAGCATAAACTAGATGATCAAAAACTATTAGTGTCTCCTAATATTACAAAGAAAATGTCCAACATATAATAAAAGGCATCAGTCATACCAAGAACCAAGAAAGTCACAACTTGAATGAGAAAAAGACAATCAACTGATACCAATACAGATGAATCAGGAATTGGAATTATTTGACAAATACTTCAAAACAGCCTTCATAAAAATTCTTTAATAGCCTATTAAAAATTCTCTGGAAATGATGGGGAAAAAAAACAAAACATCTCAGCAAATAAATCGAAGTAATAAAAAAGAACTAAGTAGAACCTCTAACGCTGAAAAATAGAGCTGGGTGTGGTGGCATGCACCTGTTGTCCTAGCTACTCGGGAGGCTGATGTAGAAGGATCATTTTAAGCCACGAGTTTGAAGCTATAGTGCACTATAATCACAACTGTGAATAGCCAGTGTACTCCAGCCTGGGCAACACAGTGAGACCTCATCTCTAAAACAAAAACAAAATCAAAAGATAAAAATAACAGAAAGAAAACAGCAATAGTAGAATGGACAAAACAGAGGATAGCATCAGTCTTTCAGGACAATCAGTGGAATTCACTCAAATTGAACAACAGAGGGAAAAATAGACTGAGGAAAAAATGAACAGAGGCTCAGAGACTTGTAGGATAATAACAAAATAGCCAACATTTGCATCACTGAAGTTCCATGAGAGTGGTGGTGGAAGAGAGTGTAACTGAAACAGTACTTGAAAAAATAATTGCTGAAACTTCCCAAATTTGTTGAAAAACACAAAACTACAGATTCAAGAATCTGAGCAAATCCCAACAGGCTGAACCAAAAGAAATCCATTCCAAGACACATCAAAATTAACTTTTTGAAAACTAAGCACAAATTTAATCAGTTAAACTTCTTAAAGAAAAAAATCTTAAAAGCCAGAGAAAAATAACACATTTTCTGTAGGGTAATATCTATCTGAATGACAATTTCTCATCTGAAACCATGGAGACCAGAAGGAAGTGGCACAGCTTTTTTTTTTTTTTTAATAAAGTGGGTCTTACTCTGTCACCCAGGCTGGAGTGAAGTGGCTCAATCATGCCTCACTGCAGACTCCAACTTCTGGGCTCAAGTGATCCTCCCATCTCAGCTTCCTGAGTAGCTGGGACTACAGGTGAGCTCCACCATGCCGGACTAAGTTTCCCTCTCCTCCTCCCTGAGACAGGATCTTGCTATGTTGCACAGGCTGGTCTCAAACTCCTGGCCTCAAACGATTTTCCCACCTTGGACTGTGGAGTCACTGGGATTACAGGCCTAAGCCACCTTGCCCGGCTGGTACAGCATTTTTTAATTGCTAAAAGAAAATAACTTTCCACTGAAAAATTCACATTTAGCAAAATTATTCTCTAGGAATGAAGGGGAAGTAAAGACATTCTCAGATGAGTGAAAAAAGAATTTGTTGCTTACAGACTTATCCTTAAAGACTGGCTACAGAAAGTTCTTTAAACAGAAAATAAATGATAAAATATCTCAGAGGATTAGGAAGGAAAAAGGAACAACAGAAAGAGCACAAATACAAACATACACAAAAGCATGTTTTATAAATCATACAATGGTATGTTTCATAAACCATGAATTTTATAAATCATATTTGATGACTGAAACAAAAATTACAGGCCAGGCACGGTGGCTCACGCCTATAATCCCAGCACTTTGGGAGGCTGAGGCAGGTGGATTACCTGAGGCCAGGAGTTCAAGACCAACCTGACCAACCTGGTGAAACCCCTTCTCTACTAGAAAAATACAAAATTAGCCTGGTGGTGATGGCACATGCCTGTAATCCCAGCTACTTGGGGAGGCTGAAGCAGGAGAATTGGTTGAACCTGGGAGGCAGAGGTTGCAGTGAGCTGAGATTGTACCACTGCACTCCAGCTTGTGCAACAAGAGCAAAACTCTGTCTCAAAAATATATATATATATATATTGTATAGGAATTAGTCCAACTGGAGAGAGTGAGTGAGCGAGCTGAGAGGTTGCATGGTCACGTCTCAGAAACCAGTAGCACTTGCAGCATGGCTGACCAACTGACTGAAAGGCAGATTGCAGAATTCAAAGAAGCTTTTTCACTATTTGACAAAGATGGTGATAGAACTATAACAACAAGGAATTAGGAACTGTCATGAGGTCTCTTGGGCAGAATCCCACAGAAGCAGAGTTACAGGACGTGATTAATGAAGTAGATGCTGATGGTAATGGCACAGTTGACTTCCCTGAATTTCTGACAATGATGGTAAGAAAAATGAAAGACACAGGCAGTGAGGAAGAAATCAGAGATGCATTCTGTGTGTTTGATAAGGATGGCAATGGCTATATTAGTGCAGCAGAACTTCACCACGTGATGATAAACTTGGAGAGAATTTAACAGATGATGAGGTTGATGAAATGATCCACCAGATATCGATGGTGATGGTCAAGTGAACTATGACGAGTTTGTACAAATGATGACAGCAAAGTGAAGACTTTGTACACATTCTGTACAAAGTATCTGTACACATTTCTTGTACAAAATTGTTGATTTTGTACACATTTCTTGTACAAAATTGTTGATTTGCCTTTTCTTTGTAACTTATCTGTAAAAGGTTTCTCCCTACTGTCTAAAAAATATGCATGTGGCAGGGCTCGGTGGCTCACGCCTGTAATCCCAGCACTTTGGGACGCTGAGGCAGGCGGATCACAAGGTCAGGAGTTCGAGACCAGCCTGGACAATATGGTGAAAGCCCATCTCTACTAAAAATACAAAAACTAGCCAGGCATGGTGGTGGGCACCTATAGTCCCAGCTACTCGGGAGGCTGAGACAGGAGAATCACTTGAACCCAGGAGGCAGAGGTTGCAGTGAGCCGAGATTGCACCACTGCACTTCAGCCTGGGAAACAGAGCAAGACTCCATCTCAAAAAAAATTTTTTTAAATAAATAAATAAAAGCAAACAAACAAACAAACACCTACTAGAGATAACAGAGAGAGAGGTAATGTATGTTAATGAAAAGTTCAGTCGACAAGGAAAACATAATGATCTCAAATGTGTATAAACCAAAAAACAGAGCCTTAAAATACATGAAACAAAACTGATAGACTTAAAAGGAAAAACAGATAACTCCACAATTATTATTGGAAAATGCAACATGATCTCTCAGCAAGTGATAAAGCTACTAGATAGAAATTAGCGAGGATATAGAAGATCTGACTAATATAATCAACCAGTCATGGAGTGACATATCACTCCACCCAATAAGCAGAGTACACTTTTTTTTTCAATTGTTCATGGAAGATTCATCAAGATAGACCATGTCCTGTGCCATAAAACAACCTCAACAAATGTAAAATAAATGAAAGTATACGTAGCAAGTTTTCTGACAATAATTGGAATCAAACAAGTAATCAATAATGAAGACAACAGGAAACTCTCTAAACACACAGAAATTGAACAACATAAATTTTAAATCATTACTGGGACAAAGAGGAAAATTTCAAGTTAAAAATGAAACTTAAGGAATATGAAAATACAACATACCAAAATATGTTGGATACAGCTAAAGGATTTTTGAGAGCAAAACTGTAGCACTAAATGTTTACATTAAACATGACAAAAGGACTCAAGTCAATCGAAGCTGCTACCATAAGGCAGAGGAAAATAAACCCAAAGCAATCAAAAAGAAGGAGGTCAGGCATGGTGGCTCACACGTATTATCCCAGCACTGAGAAAAGCCAAGGCAGGGAGGATCACTTGAGCCAAGATTTCAAGACCAGCTTGGGCAGCATAGCAAGACCTCATCTCTACAAAACATTTTAAAAATTAGGCATGGTGGTGTGTCTTGTCCCAGCTACTCTGAGGCAGGAGAACTGCTTGAGCCCAGGAGTCCAAGACTGCAGCGAGCTATGATCACACCACTGCACTCTAGCCTGGGTGACAGAGAGTCTCTCTTTCTTAAAAAAAAGGAAGGAAATAATATAGATATCAGAACAATAATTAATAAAATTAGAAATAAGAAATAGCAGAGGAGAAAAATTTAATGACATGACTTTCTTTTTTAAATCAATAAAATTTACAAACTTCTTTCAAGAGTCACAACAATTAAGAGAAAACAGATACCACCAATATGAGGAATAAAACAGTGGATGTCACTTCACATCCTGTAGCCACTAAGATAATAAGAAAATATTACACATGGGCCGGGCGCAGTGGCTCAAGCCTGTAATCCCAGCACTTTGGGAGGCCAAGACGGGCGGATCACAAGGTCAGGAGATCGAGACCATCCTGGCTAACACGGTGAAACCCTGTCTCTACTAAAAAAAATACAAAAAACTAGCCGGGTGAGGTGGCGGCGCCTGTAGTCCCAGCTACCTGGGAGGCTGAGGCAGGAGAATGGCGTGAACCCGGGAGGCGGAGCTTGCAGTGAGCTGAGATCTGGCCACAGCACTCCAGCCTGGGTGACAGAGCGAGACTCTGTCTCAAAAAAAAAAAAAAAGAAAAAAGAAAATATTACACAAAGTTTTACACTCTAAAACAGTTTTTAACTGAAAACTTAGAAGTAATGAAGCCTTTTGAGGAACCACAAACTACCAAACACAACCAAGATGAAACAGATAATTTAGGTAGCCCTATATTAGCCATTAAAGAAACTGAATTTATTTTTTTTAAATCTCCTAAAAAAGAAATCCCAGGCCCAGATGGTTTGACTGGAGAATTCTACCAAACATTTAAAGAGATAACAATGCATTTTCACAATCTTTTCCAGAAAAAGAACATTCTCCAACTCATTTTATGAGGCTAGTATCACCTGAATATCAAAACCAGGACAAAAAAATAAAAACAACAACACAAAAACAAAAAACTACACACCAATAGCTTTCATGAACATAGATTCAAAGGTCCTCCACAAAATATTAGCAAACTGAATAAAATAATAAAACATTATGCACTGTGACTATCTTAATTCAGGCTGCTGTACAAGAATATCAAATGCTGGGTGGCATAAAGAACAAACATTTATTTCTCATAGTTCTGGAGTTTGGGAAATTCAAGATCAAAGTGTTAGAAGTTTCAGTGTCTGGGGAGGGCACTCCTCTGGGTTTACAGACCACCCTCTTCTCACTGTATCCTCTCATGGCTGAAAGAGATATAAATTACCTCATGTTTTGTCTTATAAGGGCAATATTACCATTCATGAGGGCTCCACCCTCATGACCTCCCAAAGGTCCTACCTTCTAACACTGGGGAGTTAGAGTTTCAGCATATAGATTTTGAGGGGACACAAACATGCAGTTCATAGCCTTGACCAATAGGGATTTATTCCAGGCATACAAGGCTAGTTCAACATTTGAGAAATTAATGTAATCCACCAGATCAACAAGCTAAAAAGTCATATGATCCTATCAATGGAAACAGGTAAAGCATGTGACAAATTCCAACACCCATTCATGGTTTTTTTAAAAAGGCGGGGTGCTGGCCAGTGCTGGCCAGGTGCCGGGGCTCATGCCTGTAATCCCAGAACTTTGGGAGGTCGAGGTGGGTGGATCACTTGAGGTCAGGAGTTTGAGACCAGCCTGGCCAACATGGTAAAACCCCATCTCTACTGAAAATACAAAAATTAGCCTGGTATGGTGGCGAATGCCTGTAGTCCCAGCTACTCGGGAGGTTGAGGCAGGAGAATCGCTTGAACCCGGAAGGCAGAGGTTGCAGTGAGCTGAGATCACATCACTGCACTCCAGTCTGGGAAACAGAGTGAGACTTTGTCAAAAAAAAAAAGAAAAGAAAAGAAAAGAAAAAAATGGTGCAGTGGGGGGTATGCATGGTGGCTCATGCCTGCAATCCCAGTAATTTGGGAGGCTGAGACAGGAGGATCACTTGAGGCCAGGAGATCATGACCAGCCTGGGCAATGTAATGAGACTCTGTCTCAATATTTTAAAAAGTTCTTTAGGCTGGGCATGGTGGCTCATGCCTGTAATTCCAGCCCTTTGGGAGGCTTAGGCAGGTGGATCACCTGAGGTCAGGAGTTTGAGGCCAATCTGACCAACATGGCAAAACCCTGTCTCTGCTAAAAATACAAAAATTAGCTGGGCGTGGTGGTGGGTACCTACAATCCCAGCTACTTGGCAGGCTGAGACATGAGAATAGCATGAACCCGGGAGGCAAAGACTGTAGTGATCCGAGATGGCGCCATTGCACTCCAGCCTGAGCGACAGAGTGGGACTGTCTCCAGAAAAAAAAAAAAAAAAAAAAAAAAAAAATTTAAATCTCTCAAGAGCTACATTATTAAAAATAGTAGAGTAGAAAGATCCAAGAATCAGTCACTCCAGTGAAGCAACTGTTAAGCTGGTGGAAAAAAAACAACAGAATAAACGTTTTTAGAACTCTGGAATCTCATCAAAATCTTACCACATTGAAGGGAGTGCTTAATAAAGAATGAGACTGGGCTGGGCGCAGTGGCTCATGCCTGTAATCCTAGCACTTTGGGAGGCCGAGGCAGGCGGATCACCTGAGGTCAGGAGTTTGAGACCAGCCTGACCAACATGGAGAAACCCCATCTCTACTAAAAATACAAAATTAGCGGGCGTGGAGGTGCATGCCTGTATTTCCAGTTACTCAGGAGGCTGAGGCAGGAGAATCGCTTGGACCCGGGAGGCGGAGGTTGCAGTGAGCCGAGATCGCGCCATTGCACTCCAGCCTGGACGACAACAGTGAAAACTCTGTCTCAAAAAAAAATAAAAATAAAAATAAATAAAGAATGAGACTGCTAAATTTTAGTAAGAAAACGTTGTTTGTACTCTTGTTTACCCACCTACCATTTCCATTCTCAGCTTGGCAGTGGCTATGGGAATGGCAATCTGAAATCCTGGTGCACCTTGCTGATGCTAGGGGGCCAATATGTACCTTGTTCTTCAAAAATGGTGGTATGCAATTTGACCTGCCTGGCAGCTCCTGGAGCAATCAGTATAAAGGCTGAGCTGTTTTACCCCCATTGGGCTGTAGCACCTTTCCAGGAGGCATGTGAAAAAGGCGTTTCACTGTAAATGTCTCCTATATTCTCCTGGGGCAAGAGAGAGCAAATGGGGCAAAATCTGGGAATATTCAAAGGCTGGTAAACAGTAGGCTATGAAGAAAGATTCTTGAGGTAATAAGAGCTTTGAAACACTACTGCTTGTACTAGTGAAACTGGAATTTAACACATGCCTAGGACCAGCTGCTTGCTCAGAAAACACCAGAGACAACTTTAGGCTTGCACTTTTGGCTGATCTTTAGGCTCCGTGCAAGCAGGAGGTGAAGGCTAAGGCAGAGATGAGGGACAACTTTGCATAGTGTTGAAGGAGTACTCACATTTAGAGGCAACCTGCAAGAGACTTTTTTTCTTTTCTTTGGTTCCAGGCATTTAAGGAAATCTCTGTCAGGCCACTTGGTTAACAGTTGAGGTGATGAAATACAGCCTTCAGTGAGCACACATTATAAAGAATACAGTCTTTGCTAAAATAGTTTGTGTGAGATATGGCAAAGTTTTTTTTTAAACAGCCTGATTAATCCTTTACTCTTTAATTCCCAGTACCCCTCCCTCTCTCTTCTTCTTTCCTTTTTTCTGCTGTTTTCTGCCCAGGCATGCCACAGCATCAGTGGCATTATTAGCACCAGCTTATATTCCTTTCCTCATTTGGGAAAAGACTGACTCTCAAATTAGCCAGGTGTAGTGGTGGGCACCTGTAATCCCAGTTACTCGGGAGGCTGAGGCAAGGTAATTGCTTGAACCTAGGAGTCGGAGGTTGCAGTCAGCAGAGATTGTGCCACTACACTCCAGTCTGGGCGACAGAGCAGAACTCCATCTCAAAAAAAAAAAAAAAAAGAAAGAAAGAAAGAGAAGACTGACTCTCTAGCTTGCCAGAGACAACCCCTTCCCCGTCTCCCCCCTCTCCCTTACGTGCCCACCTTATCTAAGAAAGAGTTTAGGCTGGGCACGGTGGCTCAAGCCTGTAATCCCAGCACTTTGGGAGGCTGAGGCGGGCGGATCACGAGGTCAGGAGATCGAGACCATCCTGGCTAACACAGTGAAACCCTGTCTCTACTAAAAAAAAAAAAAAAGGGCAAAAAATTAGCCGGGTGTGGTGGCAGGTGCCTGTAGTCCCAGCTACTGGGGAGGCTGAGGCAGAAGAATGGCATGAACCCAGGAGGCGCAGCTTGCAGTGAGCTGAGATCATGCCACTGCACTCCAGCGTGGGCAACAGAGCGAGACTCTGCCTCAAAAAAAAAAAAAAAAAAAAAAAGAATTTAAATGTTTAGCCAGTTGGGTTTAGCTTAAATTGTTAAATTGTGCAGTCTGACCCCCATTGATGGGGAAAGGGCACAGGGGCAGGATTTGCATTTGGAATAAAAACTTTCACTCTTCTTTGTTCTGTGTGCTGTCATGGTGACTGGCCATACAGAAGGCACCCCTCTCAGTAGAAGTAAATTTGCTTTGCTGAGAAATCCTTCGAGTGCTCATTTTCCTTACGACTCCGAATTCTATTTCTAACAAATTCTGATGGCCTGTCAGGGATTACCATTCTCCTTCGGGAAGGGGTCTTTGGTCACCCCACCCAGGGGGAGACGTGTCCCACTGTCCTGTTGCGATGGCTGCAGGGGCAGGAGATGAGGACCAAACTAGTCCTAGAAACCCAGTTACCAGGGACTAAATACTTCCTCACTGCCTTGTTAAGGATCAAAATCTCCCCTCAAAAGGATGTTGGTTTATCCCCTTATGAGATGCTATACAGGCTGCCTTATTTACATTCTACTACTGATGTCCCTACATTTGAAACTACAGATCAGTTCCTCAAAAAGTATATACTTGGTCTATCTTCAGTTTTTCTTCTCTTAAAACCAAAGGTCTCCTAGCACAGGCACTGCCCCTAAAGTTCCCAGTACACCAACATCAACTTGGAGATACATCCTCATCAAAGGGTAGAAAAAATTACTCAAGGCAGCTTACGAAGGACCTTATCTAGTGCTCCTAACTACTGAAATGGCAGTCTGACTAGCAGAAAGATGGTGGACCCACCACACTCGAGTCAAAGGAGCACCACCACCACCTTTGGAATCATGGGCCATTGTTCCAGGGTCAAGCCCTACCAAATTAAAGCTAAACAGTACTTACTTCTTCTATACGTATTATATTGTCTCTCCCTTTTTCCTTAATCCATTGATAGCTACTTCATTATTAATATCACTAAGCCTGGCCGGGCGCAGTGGCTCATGCCTGTAATCTCAGCACTTTAGGAGGCTGAGGAGGGTGGATCACCTGAGGTCAGGAGTTCTAGACCAGCCCGGCCAACATGGTGAAACCCCGTCTCTATTAAAAATACAAAAATTAGCCGGGCATGGTGGCAGGCGCCTGTAATCCCAGCTACTTGGGAGGCTGAGGCAAGAGAATCGCTTGAACCTGGGAGATGGAGGTTGCAGTGAGCCAAGATCACACCAGTGCACTCCAGCCTGGTGCGCAAGAGCAAGACTTCGTCTCAAAAAACAAACAAACAAACAAACAAACAAACAAACAAACACAAAAAAAAACGAAGTCTGACTCACCCCAAACCATTGTTTTTAATGCTTGTCTTGTGATACCTTGTGGGGATTTAAAGGACCAAAGGCAACTAGCTTCTTCAGACAAGTATCTCTGCCCTGGCCCTTTAGTTTCCACTGTTACTCCTAGTTCTCACCGTTGTGATCATCTACAACCAAAATGCCATTCCTTTACTCTCACAGCCTGGCAACCTTGTAGTAATTGGGACTACAGCCTTTGGTCCACCCAATAACAACGCTGGACCTCTACAAGGGGGTTGTGTGTCGATCTAAAGCCCCTCCTCCACTTTACCAAAGGAACTAATCTCCCTGAGTGCCAATCCCACCAATGCAACCCTATCCTTATTTCTATTACTATCCCTACCTCCACCGACCCTCGGCCTGCCCTCAGTTGCCTCTATAGAATAGGGGCCAATGTCAATGGGAAAGATCCTATAGGTATTTTTGAAATACATATTACTCCTACTCCTCCTTCCCCATGCCCAATAATTTCAGCTTTAAACCAAATATCTGTTATTCGTATACCTAATGACAGGACTAAGGTGTCAGTTGTAAAAGTAAATGACTTAAAACAAACCTTATCAATTGAGACAAGATACCAAGATGCAAATGCCTGGCTAAAATGGATTAAATATTCTGTCCGCACCTTGAACAAAAGTGACTATTATGCCTGTGTGCACGGTAGGCCAGAGGTCCAGACTGTCCCCTTGCCACTTGGATGGTCTCTCCGTCAACTGGGCATGAGCTGTATAGTGGCTTTTTTCCAGAATCCCACAGCCTGGAATGATAAATCATGCCAAGCTCTCTCTCTCTGCTGTTCCCTGAAGTTCAACACCATGTGGGTCAGCCCCCGAGGGCCATTCAGCCTCTGCCTCTTAATGCCAGGTTTACCTCATGTCTCTCACAACAGGGGGAAAACTTGACATTTCTCAGAAACTTAAAGGGATGCAAAGAGCTTAGCCCTTCCAAGAGCTTACCCATCAGTCTGCCCTTAGCCATACCGAGCAGATGTATGGTGGTGTGGAGGCAGACTTCCACTGGATGCTCTACCAAATAACTGGGGCGGAACTTATGCTCTAGTCCAGTTGGCCGTCCCTTTCATCCGGGCATTCCACCAACCCAAGAAAGTAAAAGCAGAACACCACAAGCCAGGAGCGGCTCCTTATGAATTCTTTGATCCTCAGGTCTATATAGATGCCATCAGGGTTCCACGAGGAGTGCCAAATAAATTTAAAGCCTGAAACTAAATAGCTGCAGGATTTGAATCTGCATTGTTGTAATGGGTAACTATCAATAAAAATGTAAATTAAATAAGCTACATTTACTATATCCAACAACGTTTTGTTAACTATACCAAAGATGCCACTAAAGGAACAGCTGAACAATTAGGGCCCGCCAGTCAAATGGCCTGGGAGAAGAGACAAGCATTAGACATGATGCTAGCAGAAAAAGGTGGAGTTTGTGTCATGACTGGAACCCAATGTTGCATCTTTATTCCTAATAACATGGCCCCCAATGAAACGATTACAAAGGCTTTACAAGGCCTTACCTTTCTATCAAATAAATTAGCTAAAAACTCAGGGATAAACGATCCCTTTCCAGGCCTTATAGAAAAGTGATTCGGTGGATAGAAAAGGTTAATAATTTCAATACTCACCTCTCCTGCAATTGTCACAGGTATACTAATCCTTGTTGGATGCTGCCTTATACCCTGTGCTCGAGGGGTAGTACAAAAACTTACTGAGATAACTCTCACCAAAGCTTTTCTCAACTCTCCCCAACCCTATTCAAGTGAACTTTTTCTTCTAAAAAAATCAAGCCAAATAGCACAGTCAGAATATGCTAAAAAGGTTTAAAAAGAAAAAGTTATTAAAAAAAAAGAAGAGGGGCCAGGCGCAGTGGCTCAAGCCTGTAATCCCAGCACTTTGAGAGGCTGAGACGGGTGGATCACGAGGTCAGGAGATTGAGATCATCCTGGCTAACACAGTGAAACCCCGTCTCTACTAAAAAATACAAAAAACTAGCTGGGGGCGGTGGCGGGCGCCTGTAGTCCCAGCTGCTGGGGAGGCTGAGGCAGGAGAATGGCGTAAACCCAGGAGGCGGAGCTTGCAGTGAGCTGAGATCCGGCCACTGCACTCCAGCCTGGGTGACAGAGCGAGACTCTGTCTCAAAAAAAAAAAAAAAAAAAAAACAGAAGAGGAAAGTTGTGAAATATGGCAGTTTCTCTTCAAACAACCGGATTAATCCTTTACTCTTTAATTCCCAGGACCCCTCCCCATCTCTTCTTCTTTCCTTCTTTCTGCTGTTACTACATGCCCAGGCAGGCCACAGCACCAGTGGCGTTATCAATACCAGCTCACATTCCTTTCCTTACTTGGGAAAAGACTGACTCTCTAGCTCACCGCAGACGACCCCTTCCCTCTCTCCCCTCTCTCTCTTACGTGCCCACTTATATAAGAAAAAGTTTAAATGTTTAGCCAAGCAGGTCTAGCTTAAATTGTGCAGTCCAACCCCAGCCAATGGGGAAAGGGCATAGGGGCAGGATTTGCATCAGGAATATAAACTTTCATTCTCCTTTGTTCTGTGTACTCTCGTGGGGACTGGCCATACGGAGGCACCCCTTTGTGCAGAAGTAAATTTGCTTTGCTGAGAAATCCTTTGTCTGTATGCTAGTTTTCCTTACAACTCCGTGCTCTAACAGTTTGGAAAAATCACTAAAAAAGAAGATGACTGCAGGCTTCAACAATTAACAATAACAAATCATGGGGAAGGTGAAAATTCTGATTTCCAGAGTTACTTACATTATACTATTCAAAATGTCCAATTTTCAACAAAAAAATTACAAGACATACAAGAAACAAGAAAGTATGGTCCACTTATGTGTAGAATATTGACATAAACCATCCCTGAGGACTTTAAATCAGTTGTCTTAAAGAGTTAAAGGAAACCATAGACAAAAGTTTAAAGGAGACTGGGAAAATGATATATGAACAAAGTGAGAATATTAATAAAGATACAGAAATGTTTTAAATGGAACCAAATAAAAATTCTGGAGCTGAAAAGGACAATAACTGAGGCTGGGCATGGTGGCTCATGCCTGTAATTCCAGCACTTTTGGAGGCTGAGGTGGGCATATCAACCTGAGGTCAGGAGTTCAAGATCAGCCTGGCCTTGAAAGACCCTATCTCTACTAAAAATACAGGCCAGGCACAGTGGCTTATGCCTGTAATCCCAGCACTTTGGGAGGCTGAGGCGGGCAGATCATGAGGTCAGGAGTTTGAGACCAGCCTGGCCAATATGGTGAAACCCCGTCTCTACTAAAAACACAAAAATCAGCTGGGCATGGTGGCACACACCTGTAGTCCTAGCTACTCGGGAGGCTGAGGCAGAAGAATTGTCTGAACCTGGGAAGTGGAGGTTTCAGTGAGCTGAGATCGTGTCACTACACTCCAGCCTGTGTGACAGAGCAAGACTCCATCTAAAAAAAAAAAAATTATCTGGGTGTGGTGGTCCCAGCTACTCAGGAGGCTGAGGCAGGAAAATAGCTTGAACTGGGAGGCAGAGGTTGCAGTGAGCTGAGACGTGCCACTGCACTCCAAAGCACTCTAGCCTGGGTGTCAGAGTGAGACTCTGTCTCAAAAAAAAAAAAAAAGTACAATAACTGAAATTAAACTAACACTACACAGTTTCAGTGGCAGGTTTGAGAAGTAAGAAGAAAAAACTCAGCAAGCCAAAGATAGCACTATTGAAGAGACCCATTCTGGGGATCAGAAAGCAAAAAGAATGAAGAAAAAATTAACTGAATCAAAGAGATCTCATGGATACTTTAAAGCCTATCAACATCCTCTTTATGGCTGTTTCAGAAGGAGAAGACAGAGAGAGAAAAGGAGAGAGAGAATATTTGAAGAAATAATTACCAGAAACTCCCCAATGTTGATGAAATACATGAATATACGCATCCACAAAGTTTAATAAACTTCAAATAGGACAAACTCAGAAAGTCTGACAACGAGACACAATCAAACTGTTGAAAATCAAAGACAAAGTGAATCTTGAAAGTAGCAAGAGAGAAGGAACTCATCACATACAAGGGATTTTTCAATATAATTAATAGCCAATTTGTCATTAAAAACCATATAGGCCAGAAAACATGAGAATAAGCTAAGTACTGAAAGAAAAAAATCCTGTCACCCAAATATTTCATTTCTCAAAAACTTTCCTTCAAGAAGTAAGGAGAAATTAAGACATTCCCAGACAAATAAAATGGAGTTTGTTCCTAGTAGACTGGCCCTATACAAAATGTTAAAGGGAGTCCTCTAGGCTGAAATGAAAGAATGCTAAGCACTAACATGAAAATATATGAGAAAATCAAGAACTCCAATATAGGTAGCTACATAGGTCAGTATTATTGTATTTTTAGTATAAGTCTTCATTTTGTTTCATATATACAGAGAGAGAGAGAGAGAGAGTCTGGCTCTGTTACCAGGCTATAGTGCAGTGGTACGATCTCAGCTCACTGCAACCTCTGCCTCCTGGGTTCAACCGATTCTCATGCCTCAGCCTCCCAAGTAGCTGGGATTACAGACACCTGCCACCACACCCAGATAATTTTGTATTTTTAGTAGAAATGGAGTTTCACCATGTTGGCCAGGCTGGTCTCAAACTCCTGATCTCATGATCCACCCGCCTCGGCCTCTCAAAGTGCTGGGATTACAGGTGTGAGCCACTGAGCCCGGCCTCCTATATCTTTATTTTTTAATTTCTTCTTTTTGAGACAACTTCTTAACCTGTCAGCCAGGCTGGAGTGCAGTAGCACAATCACAGCTCACTGCAGCCTCAAACCCCACTGCAGCTCAAGTGATCCTCTGACCTCAGCCTCCCAAGTAGTTGGGACTACAGGCACACACCACCACATCCTGCTAATTTTTTTTTTTTTTTTTGGTAGAATGGGGGTCTTGCTATGTTGCCCAGGCTGAACTTGAACTCCTGGCCTCAAGAAGATCCTCCTGCTTTGGCCTCCCAAATTACTGGGATTGCAGTTGTGAGCCCAGTCTGTACCCTATTGTTTCCTATGTTATTTGAGAGTCAAATGTAGAAAACAATAATTATAAAGTATGCTAATGGGCACACAATGTATAAAAGATGCAATCTGTGACAATAACAAAGCTGTATAGGAATAGATTTTGTGTATGCTACTAAAACTTAGTTGATACCAATTCAAACTGTATTTTTATATATTTAGGGTGTTTTTTGTAATCACCAGAGTACCCACAAAAAAATAATTAAAATATATACAGAAAAAAACACTGAGGAAGGAATCAGAATGGTACACTTTAAAAAACATGAAAGACACAATCAAACACAAAAGACAGTATTTGGGGAACAAAAAGTATATGAAACTTGTAGAAAACAATAGCAAATGATAGAAGTAATTGCTTTCTTACCAGTCATCACTTTAAATGTTAAAAAATTAAACTCACCATTAAAAGACAGAGATTGGCAGAATGGATTTAAAAAAAAACATGATCCACTTATGTGGTATCTACAAAAGACTCATTTTGAGTTCAAAGAGACAAATATATTGAAAGTAAAACACTGGAAAAAGATATTCCATGCAAACAGTAACAAAAGGAGAACTGGGGTGGCTATGCTAATATCAGTCCAAATAGACTTTAAAATGAGGGATATTATAATAATTGATAAAAGGGTCAATTCATTACCAAGATGTAACAATTATAAAAATATATTCTACAATAATCATTGGAGATTTAATAACCCACTTTCAATAATAGAACAAAACAAAAAAAAGAGAAAAATAGTAGATAGAACATTTAATAGCAGATGAATAAGTAAATAGAGGACTTGCAGCGAGCCAAGATCACGCCACTGCACTCCAGCCTGGGCAACAAAGCAAGACTCTGTCTCAAAAAAAAAAAAAAAAAAAAAATTAAAGGCAAAACACAACCTATCAAAACTTACAGGATGCAGCAAAAGCAGTACTCATAGGGGAATTATAGTTGTAACTGCCTATATTAAAAAAGAAGAAATATCACAAATCAATAACCTAACCCTATTCCTTAAAGAACAGGGAAAAAGAAGAGTAAACTAAGGACAAAACTGGTAAACTGGTAGAAAGAATAGTCTCTTCAATAAAAGGTACAGGACAACTGAATATGCACACGCAAAAGAATGGAATTAGACCCCCATCTCATACCATATATAAAAGTTAAGTTGCAATGATTGGCCAATGACCTAAATATAAGAACCAAAACTATAAACTCTCAGAAGAGTTAGGGGTAAATCTTCATAACTTTGAATTTGGCCATGGAGTCTTAGATATGACATCAAAAACACAAGCAACAAAAGAAAAAATAAATTGGACTTTCTCAAAATTAAAAACTTTTGTTTGTCAAAGGACAGTCTCAAGAAAGTGAAAAGACAACAGAATGGAAGAACATACCTGCAAATTATATATCTCGTAAGAGTCTAACATCCAGAATATGTAAAGAACTCTTACAACTCAACAACAAAAAGACAAACAACCCAATTTAAAAATGGGCAAAGAACTTAGACATTTTTCCAAAGATGATAAACAAATGGACAACAAGTACATGAAAAAGATGCTCAAGATCATCAGTCACTGGGGAAATGCAAATCAAAACTACAATCAAATATAGCTTCACACCCACTAGAAATGAGTTTAATTATATAACTATGGCTATTAAAAAGGATGAGATGGGGAAATAGCAAGTGTTGGTGAAGATGTCGAAAAATTCAAACCTTTGTACATTCCTGGTGGGAATGTAAAATGGTTCAGCCTCTAAGGAAAACAATTTGTTAGTTCCTCAGTAAATTACATACAGAATTACCATATAACCCAGCAATTTCACTTCTAAGTATCTATCCCAAAGATTTGGCAACAGGTATTTTAACAAATACTTGTACACGAATGAATGTTCTAGCAGCCGTATGTGCAATAGCCAAAAGGAGGTGGAAACATCCCAAGTGTCCATCAATTGATGAGTGAAAAAAGACAAAATGTGGCATATTTATTCAATAGAATATTATTCAGCCATAAAAAGGAAGGAAGTACTGACACATTCTATAACAAGGATTAACCTCAAAGGCAACTAAAATGTTCACTTCAAAACTGTTAATTTTACATTATGTGAAATTCACCTCAATGTTCCACAGTGAGCAAGCCTATGCAAACCAACCACTAAAATTCCAAGGAAGTTAAGAGCCCAAAGAGGCTTACATATCCAGTTTCTCAGGAAGAAACTTTCCTTCCCTCCCTCCCTTCCTTCCTTCCCTCCCTCCCTCCCTCCTCCCTTCCTCCTCCTCTTCTTTTCTTCTTCTCCTTCTCTTTCTTTCTTCCTTTCTCTCTCTCTCTCTTTCTTGATTTTTGAGACAGAGTCTCACTCTGTCACCAAGGTGGAGTACAGTGGCATGATCTCAGCTCACTGCAACCTCCATCTCCCTAGTTCAAGCAATTCTCCTGCCTCAGCCTCCCGAGTAGCTGGGATTGCAGGCGTGCGCCACCATGCCCAGCTAATTTTTGTATTTTTTCACCATGTTGGCCAGGATAGTCTCAATCCCCTGACCTCATGATCCGCCCACCTCGGACTCCCAAAGTGCTGGGATTATAGGCATGAGCCACCATGCTCGGCCTCTTCTCTTCTCTTCTTTTCTTTCTCTCTTTCTCTCTCTCTTTCCCTCCCTCCCTCCCTCCCTCCCTCCCTCCTTCCTTCCTTCCTTCCTTCCTTCCTTCCTTCCTTCCTCCCCTTCTTCCTTCCTCTCTTTCTTTTCTTTCTTTCTCTCTTTCCTTCCAGACAGGATCCCAGGCTGGAGTACAGTGGCATGATCACAGCCACTTGAACTCCTGGCTCAAGCAATCTTCATGTCTCAGCCTCTGTAGCTAGGACTAGAGGCATGTGTCTCCATGCCCAGCTAACTTTTTTGTTTTGTAAAGGGAGGAGGGGGTCTCACTATGTTGCTCAGGCTGGTCTTGAACTCCTGGCCTCAAGTGATCCTCCTGCTTTGCCTCCCAAAGTGCTGGGATTACAGGCATGAGCCAATGCACCTGGTAGAAACTTTTAATAGTGACTTATGAATAAAAACCATGTCTGTGTCTCAGGTAGTGTGGAGACAGGTTATTGGATCCCCATGCCATTACACCCAGAACCAGGGCTTATATACCATGGGGAAAGGGTATATGTGATACAGAAGGGATGTGTAGGACAATTATTCAAGGGCAGGATGTAAGGTAAGTACACGATCTTACACAAGGAACACTAAGCAAAACAAACAAACAAAAAAACCTTAGAGGCCTTTTTGGAAATGGGCTTAGTCAGAACTCAATATGGCAGATCAATATCCAAGATGGAGTTGCTTTAGCCCCCATACTCCACCCCTCACACACCCTCCTCTTCTGAGCCTTTAAGGAAAGTGCTTGATATTGTGCAACTTTAGCAGCAGTGGGTTGGCAAGGGAAAACAGATCAGACCCAGTAGCATTCCAAATTAGGGAGATTCACAGGCTTTGTTTTGTCATGTCTAGTCATTGGAATACCGTGACTTTGGTTTTCTTGGAAGAAGAAATGAGAGATATATAACATTAATAATTTGAATAGTAGAAATATAATGCACACAAGGATTACAATCAAAAAGGGCATGAAGACAATTAAATCTCAGTTTTTCAGTGAGGAAATAATTCAGGATTCAGTTTGAATTACAGGCAAATAATAAAACTCAAAAACAATGATTAAGGCTACAATCTAATAATGAGCATACTATAGTTTTCTTCTGAAACATAGTTTTTCTCAACAGTTTTCCCATTTCTACTAAGGATAAGTCAAAGTAGGACCAATTTACTTGTGAAATAAATTTAGTCTCATTAACTTGACCTGACTATTTGTATAAAGTGCAGGGAGAATAGGGATTGGCCATATTGGCTCCTTTTAAGATGGCTTCATTGGGACACTTTTCATAAGTAATCTCAGATTAGACTTCTATAAGCCCTGAGGCTAACCAAGTCAAGGATTCAGTATCCGATTGTGCCTGTCATACCTATATGAATAGGTGTATTCCTCTCTTCTTGAGGCCCAAAAATAACGTGAGTTCCTGGGCCTGCCAGAAAGTGACATTTTTTACTTACCAGAGGTAGGCTGGCCTTTGCATGGGGGCTTTATCAGCTCTATAACGTCAACCTCATTTCCTCAAAGCAATGTGGTCATATCTGAAAACATGCCACTCCAGTCAAGGCCTTGATAAAAGAACCTGTGTCTCCAATTGTGTCCTGTTACAAAAGAAAACAGATTCTTACTGAACTTATTTGAATAACTATATTCCCATATCATAAGAATATATGAATAGTTTCCAGTTTTGCAGATATCAGGTAGAGAGACAGGTAAATTTTGTTCACAATAGTATACTTAACAATTAGAGTGGCAGCCTTCCAAACAGGATATTGTCCTTTCACCTTGGAACTGCCATCCACAAACCAAGCAGCTCTTTGTCGGTCAGGTGAGAGCTGTTTATTATGCACTGTAGAATCCAGCAGCTCCTCACACAGTTTCAGAGTCAGTCCTAGGGAAAAAGAGGCTCCCTGCTCGTATCTCCTCCTTGCGTTCTTCAGATAGCATAAATCCTACACAAACCATTCCCATTTTATTAGTGGGACTCTTTTGGGTGCTGCTATCCTCATTAGAGTGTTTCTCTGACATTCAGACATTATTACTTCAGGTGTCAAGGCCATTTTATGTCCTTGAATTATAGCAGTAGCTTCAGCTAACATCCAATTACAAGGCAGCAAATGCCCCCAAATGAAAATTCTCTAGTGAAGGTGCTCATAGACTTTTGCCATAAGCCCCAATAAACATTCTACAAGGAGCTATCCAGTGGATAATTTGTTCCCCAGCAGCACTTCAGCTTCTATTCTACACTTTGTAGGCTTGGTCAGTCTTACTGGTTCCCTCTGAGCATGTCCAATTAATATTGTTCAAAGGGAAGATTTACATGCTTTCTGCTTCACGGTACCAGGAAGGGGAAACATCCTCCAGTCATATACAATGTCCATTCCCAGAAAACATTTAGGTAAAGGAGACACAGCTACTTTACATAAAGCCTGTTCAAACATTTTAACTCTTAAAATCCTATCGACCCTTACATTTTATGTTGTAGTTCCAGGAACCTTTTTCTCCATCCCTAGACCATTTTACCCTTTCTTGTGAAAAAGGATTTGAGTTCCCAGCAGTGAGTTGAGCCAAGGGACTTGGGCTCATTGGTCAATCTTTATCTTGATTAACTGCCTCAACATTGCCCCAGACAATTTTTGGTCAGCTTTCTCATTATAATCTTTACCTTCTCATTTTTTTCTTAAATTTCACAAATCTAGGGCAAATACAGAAAACTGTTTTGGGCCCTATAATGTTTGCAGACAGTCAGGGTTCCCTCTAATCTACCCAATCTTTGACAGTGTTGTATTAAGACCTTTGTTTTAACCCCATCAATTTCTGCTGTATTTATTCCATTTTTAATAAATATTTAAACATGTTTACCCTGCTGGGATGAGTCCCATGACTCTCCCCTTTCTTTTTCCTTTTAGTTTCACCCTTATCAATGCTTTGTTTTTGGTTTTTTTTTTGAGATGGAGTCTTGCTCTTGTCACCCAGGCTGGAGTGCAAGGACGTGATCTTGGCTCGCTGCATCTTCCACCTCCCAGGTTCAAGCGATTCTCCTGCCTCAGCCTCCTGAGTAGCTGGGATTACAGGTGCCTGTTACCACACCTGGCTAATTTTTGTATTTTTGTAGAGACAGGGTTTCGCCATGTTGGCCAGGCTGGTCTCTAACTCCTGACCTCGTGATCCACCTGCCTCACCCTCCCAAAGTGCTGGGATTACAGGCATGAGCCATCGTACCCGGCCTATTCATCTTATTTCTTAGCAAACATTTAAAAATTTACACCCTTCTGGGATGAGTCCTTTGACTCTCTCCTCTAACCTTCACCATGTTCTTGTTAATTAACCTAGCTTTAAAAATTAATATCTGTAAGACCCATCAAGGAAAGCTGAGACAACAAATTTGATAAGGCTTCTAGGACTCTTGTTCCATTTTTCAGGAGTGATGTCATTACATGTGGTACCCATGTAGGAGGGGTCCCCTTAACCACAGCATTTACCATAACCTGGGTAACAGGCATATTCAGTGGGTGAATATCCCGGGCCTCATAAAGCCAATCACACATGGCTTGTACATGCTTCATCTGAAGTACCCAACTTGGCATTTATAGGGGGAGTTGAATAGACCCCCTTTTCAGAGTAAAAAGATCTTACAGTGGCTTTTATCCAGTCCACCAGCCCAGTTCTTCTCTCAGGAATAACCTCCTATGTGTCTGTATCATATATACAAATCTGCAATTGTTCTTTAGTGACCTGTGGGTCTTATATCACCCAAACATGTTTTCCACTGTGCAGCATTTCAAACCAAAGCCACTGCTTTGGTTTGAAATTAGTTACTCTCACAATCCATTTTAGTAAAAGTTCCTCAGGGAGCTGCTGATACTGTTGTAGGAAATGGAATGATTCCTTCATACTATATCCTATGGTTTTAACTGTTACCTGCTTTTGCCCTTCTGCCACACTTACTAGCCACAAACATTAAAGGTACTTTCTGTTGTGCTGGCATACTTTTTCTCCCTTGTGGGTACATTTGAGGCTAAGAACCTGAGCTCAGACAGACCTATATCTGAGGTTGGTCCAGGCTCAAGGCCCAACCAGGCACTCTCTTTTACTTTCACTTTAACTTTTATATATAACAATAACTAAAATGAAAATAAAATCTTAAGTCCCCCAAATCACAATGCCAAAGGTAAACATAAAGCTTGGGAACAGATTCATGCAAAAAATAGCCTTCTTTTTGTTCCTAAACAGAAAGCTACAATGATAGAAGGTCACCTATCTCTCCAGGTGGCCTCCCTCACAAATTTCTCACAAGGAAATTCCTTGTGGACCCCCAAATCTCTCAGAATAAATATCCCTTCAATACATTAACCCTAAAACAGAGTTCTGTTGAATCTCACCCTGACAATGTAAATTAACAGCTTATCTTCATAGGCACAGGACAAAGATAAGACTACAAAGCATGCCTCTGCCCACCCGAAGACAAATGTTAATCTGACTTCTTCCCATATTCTAGGTTTATGTAAAATGCATATTTACTGAGCATGAGATGAACGTATAAATAACAGTTCCTCTACTGGCTCCTTTCACATATAGAATGTGGATTCAGTAAGCATTAATCAAAGCCTCATAAGAATGTAACTATTCACCTCATTGTTCACCCTCCTGTCTTTTTTTCCCTCATTCCCCTGCTGCTTGCTCTTTCCCCTTTAAATATTGAAGACCTCAAAACCCTCTTTGGAAAATGCACAGGCAAAAGATCCTATTGTGGTTGTGCCTCTTTTTCCCAGGTGCATCCTCAGCTTTGGCAAAATAAACCTCTGAATTGACTGAGACTTGTCTCAGACACTTTTGGGTTTACATTTTGGCAAACATGAAGGGATTCTGAGTTGACTGTTGCCCTTTGGCCTGCAGCAGCTCTCCTACCAGCTGACTAAAAGCTCTTTATTACTGTGACAGATTGGATGATTTGCTGAGGTCTGGGAGCTTCTTCCTCCAGAGATCCCTGATCTCCCAAATTTTTGGAAAGAAATAGCCTTTTTTGGTGCTGTTTTCTTTGTCTTTGTCTTTCTGTGTCAGTCTGTCATAAAGAGGGGTACCATAGGATAGAACATGGGCCTAGAACCCCTATATGCTCACTGTTCAAGCTGGCCCTGCAGACTGGTCAGTTCTGCAGTTCGGACTATACCAGTATCTGTTAAGACAAACTTTGCTGTAGGCCCCTGAAATAAAAACTGGATGAGGTTTCCTTCTCATTTTGTTTTATGTCCTTGAGAGCCTGACTTTCTCACCAAGTGGTCGTATTCTCTTAGTCTCCACTATCTGGAGGGTGGGAATTTTCAGGTTCACATCAGGAAGCCAGTCTGCAAAGATTGGGAATCCAAGACAACTAATATTTTAAGCAGTACACTTTTTGTTTTAAATGTGTCAACTTCTTAGGGAAGTTTTTTCTTAAAAGATCTCATCCCTATGGGGTTTTTGTCATCTTAAATCTATTTCTAAGAGTGAATATTTAGGGATCATGGGGACTGCCTCCTTTCTGCCCTCTCCAGGAATATAAAAACTTATTCTAAACCTCGAAAATTATGACCTGGGCTTTACACGGAGAGATTTTTGCATTGAGTTGCTATCAGAATAAAGTACACCACTGAAAATCCTAATTGTCAATGCCAAAAGAAAAATAAAAAAGGTTTTAGAGATCTCTTACTCTAAAGAATTGATGGGAAAATTAAATTTTAAAAAGGACACATAATAGTGCTTGAGCAAAATCTAACATAAAAAAAAAGTTTAAAATCTTTAAAAGCTCAAAATTGCTCTAGATTCCCTCTAAGAAAAACAATGGACATCCCCATGCTGCAGTTCAGTAGCTAAGGTTCTTCCCTTTTCACCTTGGTGACTTGGGTTTGTTTTCCAGCCAGAGAATAAGTCCTTTCTGGTTTGATATTTGTATGACTTTTCAAATACCAGTTGTATGTTAAGGCAAAAATCTGGTGGTAAAAGAGTTTAAAAGTTTTTTTTTTTTTTTTTAAAGAGCTCAATAGTCAAAAGTAGACTTAACTAAAACTGGTATCTAGGGTATATATGTACACACACACACACACACACACACACACACTAGTTTTAAGCCTCTGTTCTCTCTTTGTAAAAACTTTTCAGTCAGCTAAATTGTTTCTCTGTTTACTTCTGCCTGTCCCTCCTTTCTCTTGCCATGCTCAATGCCACATGAAGCACCTAAAAAAAAAAAAAAAAAAAAAGAAGAAGAAGAAGAAGAAGAAAAGGAATTTCTGACAGCCTGGGATCTACTGGTGAAAACAGAAAAGGCACCAAAAACTTCTTCTGTGTTTGAAAGAAATCTGTTTTTCTTCATGTCTCCCAGAGGTTGTAAACAGACCAATTCACTCATATCTAATAAAACTCTGTTCTCTTTTGTATTTTGTTACCTGATTTTGTTTTACTTTGGGGGGGGTACCTAAAATTACTTTTGAGAAAGTAACTTTGGTGTATACAATAGGTAGATAAGAAATACACTTTTAGAAACGGCTGATGGCAGAGGCTTACAGTGAGTAGTCATGACCACATTGTTTTACTTATTTCCTTGTGCATGTATAGGAGAAAAGTGAGCTTTGGGGCATGTAGAAGCTATGGAAACATCTCCACTCCTGACTGAGAGATAAGACTCCTGTGGGGGATGAGATGATCACAGAGTCGCAGACCGGCATTGAGTCGCCTACCATCCTGGGGAGAACAGAATATCCTTGCAGTGAGAGGCGCTGTAAAAGCATTGAACTATCTTGTCCCATGGTGCTCCCCTCTCTTTGGGAACCACAGATGGAGTGTAAAAATGGAATCCTTGGTTTTGGAGGATCTGTTCTGCCTTTCAGCTATGCTTGCTTTGCACGTATTTAAATATCAGGCCATAAAAACTGCATATTTTCCTTCTCATATTCATTAAAGGGCTCTACCCTAAAGCCAGTAATCTAATTAAGAAACAAGTCAAGTTTAAAAAGCCAAAATACAACTTTCAGGCATGTAGCTGACTATCTGAAAACTCTTTCATAAAATAAATTTACATCTTCAAGGAAATTTGTATTTGTAATGGTTATCTCCCTATATACATTAGAAACTCTTCCCATTGCTTTAAATTCATAAGTCATACCTTTGTTTAAAGTACTTTTCCTGGCCATCTTAACTAAAATTTACTTACACCATTGTTTTTCTCTTGGCTTGAGCAAATGATGGTACAATATTTAGGCCTAATGTGTTAGCTCTGTGCTTTTAAAATGCAAAGTGTCTATTTTGCTTTGCCTAAGCAAATGCAAATTTTGAGCTGTCTAGCTGGCAATTGCTCAGGGCAATGAAAGAGGTTATCAAAAGAACTGATAGTCTAAAGCGGGGGACAGGTATTTTGAAAACTGACAAATGAACACTCATATAAATCTATAAGATCTGCTCCTGTCTATATGTCTGTATGTCTGTATGTCAATGTGTTTATACAAGTCATATGTATGTGATGTTTCACTACCAAAATATATAAAAGAGCTCTAATTAATTGGCCTATAGAAAAAAGTAAGTGCTTAAATAAAATTTTTATCAGAAAAATAGAAACTTTAACTGAAATGCTTTTTAGTTCATGTAACTTTAGCAATATTTGGTAAATAAAACTAGTTTTTAAATTATTGATAAAATAAAAACATCTCCAGAATTTAATTTAGACTTTTGATCTAAACTAGTTAGGCAGGTTAAATAGTGTGCTAAGTGCTTAAAGACATAAAATTTTGCTTCTACTTATCTATAAACTTATGAACCTCCTACGTTTTTCACCAAAAATAAGAGTTACTAAGAGGTAACATTATAATTAATGTATTTAATTAAAACTACTAGATACACACAAAGTGTATTTTAAAAGTAGAATGTGTTTTGGTTAAAAATATGGTTACAAGAAGGCATGCGAATGTGGATTTTTTAAGGGAACATAATTTTTGTCTAGAAGTTCTAAGGATGAATTTGTTTATAAGATTTTATTAAAAGTAGCTTTTGCATTAATAATATCATACGCAAAGGTAAAATGTGGTTTTCTCTTTTGAGTAATCATCTAATATTAAGATATAGTGGGCTGGGCACAGTGGCTTACACCTGTAATCCCAGCACTTTGGGAGGCCGAGGTGGGTGGCTCACCTGAGGTCAGGAGTTGGAGACTAACCTGACCAACATAGAGAAACCCTGTCTCTACTACAAAATTAGCCGGGCGTGGTGGCACATGCCTGTAATATGAGCTACTCGGGAAGCTGAGGCAGGAGAATCATTTGAACCCAGGAGGCGGAGGTTGCGGTGAGTTGAGATCGTGCCACTGCACTCCAGCCTGGACAACAGGAGCGAAACTGAATCTCAAAAAATAAAAAAACAAAAATAAAATGATACAGTAAAATATTTTTGTTTGCCTTTTGAATAAACTGCAAAAAAAAAAAAAAAAAAAGAGGGAGAGGAGAGCTAGATTCAGTTGGCCTCATGCTGACTTTACTAGGTCTTATTGTTTGAGAAACTGAGTCTCCTCTATATCAAAGAGTAAAAGTTTTTGCTTTTTAAAAATCTTTGAATTATCATTTTGGCTACATGAATGACTTATTTTACAGTAACCTGTCATCCGGTTTTGTGACATCATGTGGTGTGTTTTTTTGTTTTTTTTTTTTTTAGACAGAGTCTCGCTCTGTCACCCAGGCTGGAGTGCAGTGGCGCAATCTCGGCTCACTGCAACCTCCGCCTCCCGGATTGAAGGGATTCTCCTGCCTCAGCCTCCCAAGTAGCTGGGATTACAGGCATGTGCCACCACGCCTGGTTAATTTTTTTGTATTTTTAGTAGAGATGGGGTTTCACCATATTGGCCAGGCTGGTCTCAAACTCCTGACCTTGTCATCCAC
Source organism: Piliocolobus tephrosceles (assembly GCF_002776525.5). NCBI lineage: Eukaryota > Metazoa > Chordata > Mammalia > Primates > Cercopithecidae > Piliocolobus > Piliocolobus tephrosceles. Next base: position 75,493,277 of record NC_045455.1, read on the forward strand.
CCGCCTCGAAATCCCAAAGTGCTGGGATTACAGGTGTGAGCCACCACGCCCGGCCCTGACATCATGTGTTTTAAACCTTTGATATTTGACAAACTTTCCAAAATCAAATTCCAAATTCAGTCATTAAACCTCATTATCTTTTTAGATAGTAGGTCCCCTGCAGTCCAAAAGAGACATATCTGGCTTATTTGATATGTTCAATCATACAAGAACCATTGTCAAATATAAATTGGTGTTTAATTTTCTTTGGGTTATGTTTATATAAATGTGTTATTAGTATATGTTCCAAAAGTGTATGAGATTCCTATAATTCTTATATGTTTTAGTACATATTATCAATAATAATAATGATCATTATGTGAAATTGTTTTATACCACAGAACTAACCAAATATCTTGGTCAGTTGTATCTTTAACCATGGCTATTCTAAGACTTTTATCATCCACAATTATTTGTTTTACCTTGATTCTTCTCAAAAAGTGGTTTCTACAAAGCAAAAATCTAAAATTTGCTTCTTGGTCTGGTGCAGTGACTCATGCCTATAATCCTAGCACTTTGGGAGGCCAAGGCAGGTGGATCACTTGAGGCCAGGAGTTAGAGACCAGCCTGACAAACATGGCAAAACTCTGTCTCTACTGAAAATACAAAAATTAGTCAGGCACAGTGGCGAACACCTGTAGTCCCAGACACTTGGGAGGCTGAGGCACCAGAACTGAACCCAGGTGGCAGAAGTTGCCATGAGTCAAGATCATGCCACTGCACTCCAGCCTGGGTGACACAGCAAGACTCTGCCTCAGAACAAAAAAAAAAAAAAAAAAAAAAAAAAAAGGTCATAAAACTTGCTTCTTCAAGGGAATTCATGGAAAGGACTGATGGGTGCTCTTAAATGAAGGTTTCAGATAACCTTGGAAACTATGTCATTGTACTAAAGAATAAAAAAACTGGCCGGGCGCGGTGGCTCAAGCTTGTAATCCCAGCACTTTGGGAGGCCGAGACGGGTGGATCACGAGGTCAGGAGATCGAGACCATTCTGGCTAACACGGTGAAACCCCGTCTCTACTAAAAATACAAAAACTAGCCGGGCGAGGTGGCGGGGCGCCTGTGGTCCCAGCTATTCGGGAGGCTGAGGCAGGAGAATGGCGTAAACCCGGGAGGCGGAGCTTGCAGTGAGCTGAGATCCAGCCACTGCACTCCAGTCCGGGTGACAGAGCGAGACTCCGCCTCAAAAAAAAAAAAAAAAAGAATAAAAAAACTTCCAGGACTCTCATTAAAGAACTAATGTATTCATGAGGATTGCTGGCTCAGTATCAAGCAGGACAGGGGTTAACTGCATGGACTGAACTAATGGAAGGCTGAAATAATTTTTCAGTGATTTTTTTGGCTGAAATATTGCTGTTTCTTTTTTTTTAAATCAGAATCAAGAAAACTTTTTTCTTTTGAGCTATTTACAGCTTTTAACAATTGAGTAAAGTATATAAGCAAAATTTGAAGCGTATTTCTTTCTCTCTCCCTGATTTCTAAAAAAATTTGGAAGCTATCTGTGAATATTCTTAATTTGTGGCAATGCAGTTATTTGCATAAATTAAATAAGAATCTGGTTTTTTTGTAACAGGACATAAACTACTCACCTCCTTGTTCACCCTTCCCCCCCTTTCTCCTCCTTCCTCTGCTGCTTGCTATTTTTCCTTTAAATATTGAAGTGCTCAAGACTCTCTTTGGAAAAAGCACAGGCCACAGATCCTACTGTGACTTATGTCTTTTTTTTCCCTTGTGTTTCCTCAACATCTGCAAAATAAAGTTCTAAATTGATTGAGGTCTTTCTCAGACACTTTTTGGTTTATAATAACCAAGGGACTTAATATTTCACATTTTGCCTATTAGTTTGCATTTCCTTAGTTTGCAGTTCCATTGGCCCAACTCTCTAGGAGTTGAATTCATCTCTAAATTCCACTGGTAACTTTTGCATTTAGTAACTGAATGCAGCACAGCAGCTCTATGCTGTGGGTGATCACGTGGGCACCTGGGAATCAAAGGTTCCTCATTCCTCACCTGTTTATCCTTTTCCTTTTTATGCATTGACTTTTATCTACATAATTTATTTCCTGCATTTTGAAACATTTAACCTCTAAATTAGACAAAATTAGTTCTCCTTTACCAAAATCGTATCATCATGTCTTTTTAAAATAAACTTCCTGACCAAAACCACATATTTCTTTATACACTCTGTATATAGAGTTATTTTTCTTGTATCTAGTAGTTTTATTATTTTTTTGTTTTCATTTATATTTTTAAGTCAGGGTCTCACTCTGTCACCCAGACTGGAGTGCAGTGATGCAATCATGGCTCACTGCAACTTCAATCTCCCAGACTTAAGCAATCCTTCCACCTCAGCCTCTTGAGTAGCTGGAACTACAGGCATGAGCCACCATACCCAGCTAACAGTAGTTCTTAATTACATATATTAACAACTATTCTAACTCTTAGTAACCCTAATTTCAGTAAAAAACCTAGGATTACTTAATTTAATATAACATGACTTTAAGATTTTAAATTACTGAAGAGAATTTTGAAATTGAAACCACTGTTATGAAATTTTAAAAGGCCACAAGATTAAAATTATGGTAGGGGGCTGAATTTTGTTAAGATATTTATCTTTCTCTCAGATCTTTTCCTTCTCCAGGCATGATTGCTTGCACACAGTCATTTCAGTAGACACTAATAATGTATTACCTCCTTGTCTTAGCCCCCAGGCAGGCTGCCCACAAGATTAATGAAGTTTTTTCTTCAAAGAATATGATCTTCAGATTATGCAGATCCTCCCTATGGCTTCCAGAAGTTGGACTGACCAAGGGAGAAGGCTGAGCAGCTTTGACCACCAGGGATTTCACCTCATGCAAACTTTTCTACTAAGCTACAGCCATGGTTAAATAATAACCTGCCATTGTTTCCCAGCTTGCTTTCCATAGTAACCAGCAGTCACTAACATTATTGTGAAACCTAAGACTGGTCTTTGAGATATTTTTCAGACTTTGCCTCTAACAGTTGGACCAACTGATACCAACTGTACCTGTGGCCCATGAGGGTAACTAAGGAACTGACTTGACTTGCATTGTGACTTCACCATGACCCAATAACTGATTGAGCACATGAAGGCACCTCTGACACCCCTGTGGTTTCATGCCAGACCAATTATCAACACCCATCCCTTTAGCCCCTTCCCAACAAATTATCCTTAAAACCCTAGCCTCTGAATTCTCAGGGAGGCAGCTTTGAGAAATCTCCCATTCTCCTTCCTCAGTTCCCTTGTGATAATTAAAGTCTTCCTCTACCACCACACTTGCTGTCTCAGTGTTTGGTTCTATCTGGGCAGTGGGCAAGAACCTGGTCAAATGGTAACAAATCTAGTTTTATTTATCAATGATTACTAAAGTCATGTGAACTAAAAATCATTTGAGTCTAGTGGCATCATTTGGCCCCTTGCAGGTTCATTGAAAAATCACTGACATGAGGTAGATGAATGGGAGAAAAGGCATATAAATTTATTTAACAAGTATACACAGGATCCTTCAGAATGAAGGCCCAACTCCCCAGTGAGTTTTACAAGCTTATATACCATCCTGGCAAAAACAAGTTATGGAAGGAGAGAGAAAAGAAATGCTGTTGAGAGGATTACTAGGGAGAATGACTTACTTGTAAATAGTTCTCTTTGACAGTGAAAAGATCTGTTCGGGTGTGGTTACATTCTTGGTCTCACAGGGAGGGAAGAAAAAAAAATTTTTTTTACCATCATGCTTTATGTCCATGTAAAGAAAAAACATTTTTTTCCTCTGCTGGGTCTGGACTTTAGGTAGATAAAGGAACTTCAGCTCCTTTGAGAGAGACAGTGGGTGGTGGGGAGGTCAGAGAGGCCTTGATCAAGGCTTCTTCAGTTCAGCATGGCAATGCACCATATTTTGGGTATTTGTTTCTGAGTCCCAACATGAGCTAGCTTTTATTTTTCTGACAAAGTATTTTATTTAAGCACTTACTTTTCTATAAGCCAGCTGATTAAAGCTCTTTCATATATTTTGATAGTGTAATAGCTCACACAAGTGACATATACATATAGACATAAAGACACACAGAAGCAGATCTTATAAATTTATAAGATTTTTCACTCACCAATTTTCAAACAGTTTCTCTCCCACTTTTAGACTATCAATCATTCTTAAAGACATGACTCAGGTGAAACAAGGTAGAAAATGTACGTATCAAAGACCCAGAACTTAGACTTAAACACCAATATCTGAAGACAAGATTTTGAGGGAAAGTGTCTTTTCAACTTAGCTTGTTTCTTAATTAGATTACTGACTTGAAGTTGGAGCCCTTTTAATGAATAGGACAAAGAAAGCAAGCAGTTTTTAGGGCCTAAACCTTGCTTTTCTCAAATGCGCAAAGAAATGAGTAGGCCCCTGTAGTAATAACCAGTTACTATAAGGAACTGTCTCTCAGCTACCTCTAACACTGTAACTCTCACCTGTGACTCACCAGTCATTACACGTGGCAAGATCAAATCCTCAAGCTTACAAAGTAATTTCTTCTATCCTCAAAATCCAAAGAGATCAAGTAATGTAATACAAAAGAGAACAGGATTTTATAGCTGAGAGGAATCTGTCTGCTTACAATTCTTGGGGTTCTATAAGAAAAAACAGGTTCAACCCCAAAAAGAAGTCTTTGATGCCTTTTCTGTTTTCATTAAGTGATTCCAGATTGTTAGGAATCCTTTTGGGATCTACTCATGTGGCATCACAGATGGCAAGAAGGAGGGACAGACAGAAGTAAATAGACAAACACTGAGAAATCAGTCAACTGAGTTGTTTTACAGAGTGAGGGCAGAAGCCTTAAAACAATACATATGCATACATACATAGCCCAAATATCAGGTTTAACCAATTTGACTATAGAGTCCTTGACTTTTCACTATACAGGTCTTTTAAAAAATATATCTTTCCTAATGGTAATTCTTCCTCAAGCTGTTTTATTTTGCTTCTGCTGCTGAGAGAGGAGGAAATAAGAAACTGGTCAGGCAGACAAGGTGGTTCCTTGGTACAACTCCTTCAAAGAACAGCCTGAAAATCACTACATGCCCCACATCCTTGAATGGAAACGTCTACTCTGTGAATCAAGATGAACAAATTCCACTCCTTTTTTGGCTCTGACTTTTCATCTATTTTACATATGCCTACTTTTTTGTGACTGGCCACAGGCCAAGTCTTCATTTACATAGGGTGAATCATCACTTCAGCCCGATTGGTCCTGGGCCACGTCTTCACCTCTACCTCCAATTGGTTCTCCAAGAGAGTCTACAGACCAGTCAGTACATTCCTCCCCTTTCCAGTCCATAAAACCTGGGACTCAGTCTCATAGCTGGCAACCCTCTCAGGCCCTGTTCTCCATTGTGGAGAGCTTTCTTCTTTGGTTTTTTAAACTTTCACTCCAACCTCACCCTTGGTGTCCATGCTCCTTAATTTTATTGGTCATGAGACAAAGAACTCCGGGTAATACCTCAGACAAAAAGATTGCAACACGCCTAGGTGGGTTCCCATCACCAAACAGGCAGCCTATAGAAGCAGACATTTTACTGCAGTGGCTACTCACCACCCTTCCTTACAGCAGTATGATAGATTGTTATCAGTTAACAATTGCTCTAAACCCATCAGTGTTTTCAGGGCATCCTCATTCTCATGAAGTGGCCCACAAATGTCTACAAGGTGATCTACACCACTCCACATGGAGTGGCTGGCCATCGTGGGATTTCCCCCATGGATGCTTCATACCTTTTTCCCATTTATTGATCTCTCAGCTTCTGGCCTGGCTCACCACATGTTCCATGGTGGGCAGGTCTATATAAAACTGCCCCCAATAGTCTAAGGACATTGAGAGGCTGAAGAAAAAGGCTTAACATATCCATCTTCTCAGAAACAAACATTTAACAGGAACTTAGGAAAAGAAGTCACGTCTGGTAACCTCAGGCAGCAGCAAGACAAGATGGTGGGGCCCTGTACCATTACCCCCCATACCGCTAGGTTATATATCACAGGCAAAGGGTATATGTGATTCAAAAGGGATGTGTAGGGACAATTGCTTAAGGGCAGGACTTATGGTAAGTACAATAATGTCAAGATTCTTTTGACCTAATGGCAGGATTTATGGTAAATACATGCTGTTACATAAGGAGTAACAGATAAAATAGAAATCTCGGAGGCATTCCAGGGAATAGGTTTAATCAGAAGTCAACAAGGCAGATTAAGCATCCAAGATGAAGTTGCTTTTCCCTCCACACTCAATTTTTTTAATGTAAAAGAAAAAGAAGAAAATGTTTAGCAAACTAGGATTAGAGGCCGGGCGCGGTGGCTCAAGCCTGTAATCCCAGCACTTTGGGAGGTCAAGACGGGCGAATCACGAGGTCAGGAGTTCAAGACTATCCTGGCTAACACGGTGAAACCCCGTCTCTACTAAAAAATACAAAAAACTAGCCGGGCGAGGTGGCGGGCGCCTGTAGTCCCAGCTGCTCAGGAGGCTGAGGCAGGAGAATGGCGTGAACCCAGGAGGCAGAGCTTGCAGTGAGCTGAGATCCGGCCACTGCACTCCAGCCTGGGCAACAGAGCGAGACTCCGTCTCAAAAAAAACAAAAAACAAAACAAAACAAAAAAAAGCAAACTAGGATTAGAAAGGAATTATCTCAACTAAATGAATTTGATAAAGAGCATCTACAACAATATCCTACAGCTAACATGAGACTCAATGACAAAAGACCAAATGCTTTTCCTCTATGATCTTGAACAAGGAAGGGATGTTCTCTTTACTATCTTTCATCTTTTTTCTTTTTGAGATGGGGTCTCACTCTATTGCCCAGGCTGGAGTGCAGTGGTGAAAACACCACACACTGTAGCCTTGACTATTGCTGGAATCAGGAGACTGGAGAGACCGAAAGGTGGAAGAAGAGGACTTTTTTGAGTGCACTCAGGTACAGCACATTAACATCCAAAAATTGGACCCAGAACAAAGGCAGCACTTGACTTTTACACACACTTCTAAAAGGGGGTGGGCTAGCTTGAAACAAGCTTACAGAGGCATGAAGCACAGTGGCATGGAAGTAAGGACACAGAGGCAGAACAAAGGCAGTTAATCAAATTGTGACAGGTGTGTAAGGATTACATGTAACTCTTGCTATGTGGCCCAGATGGCTGTTATCTAGGCTTGCTCTAGTGCCTTGCACAGGCTTATCTCATAATGTTCACTATGGCACCTAGATGGCTGCAGCCCAGGCCTGCTCAGGCGTGTCTTATAACCTTCACTGCACTGCTCAGATAAAAACAGCATACCTGAAGTTATTAGTTACAAAAAACAGGAATTTATAACATTATAAAACTTGCAGAGCAAGGTACAATCACATGGAGGGGGGTAGGATTCAAGGGGGAAGTTTCCTTATACTAAATGAGACAGGAAAATGTATTTTTCTTATGCCTATGTTGAGAGAGTGCTGAGTCTCCAGATCACATTCTTTTGAGCTCTGGCTTCTTAGATAATGTTATTGAGACTTCACCTGGGTCCAGGCTTTGCCTGTTACTGCCTTTAGGATGAGTCAGCCTAATATAGAAAGCTTGTTTTTCTCTTTTTTAATTTTATTTTTCTTTGTTTCTTTAATATCCTGCCTCATGACCTCCTGGGCTCAAGCAATTCTTCTGTCTCAGCCTCCCAAGTAGCTGGGACTACAGGGATGCATCAACACACCTGGCTAGCTTTTTTAATTTTTATTTTTTGTAGAGATGGGGTCTTGCCTCAACATAGTACTGGAAGTTCTAACTACTGTAATAAATCAAGAAAAATAAATAAGGCATAAAGTTTGAAGTGCAGAAAATAAAACTATTTCCAAATGATGTAATTATCTACATAGAAAATCTCCAGGAATCTTTAAAAATTTCCTAGAAATAATAAATGAATTTAGCAAGGTCACACACAAAAATCAATCACATTTCTATCTACTAACAATGGACAGGCAGAATCAAAATAAAAAACACAAAACTGTTATTATAATAGGTATATTGCAAGATGCACACAGCAAGTCAATACACAAAGACACCACGTGGCTTCTGAGAAAGTGGTTTAATCCTAGGGCTGCCAAATGAGAAGATGAGAGGAAATCTCAAATCTGTCTTCCTGGGGAGTATGGGAATAGGGTTCTTAAGGGTTTTCGAGTGGGACAAAGTGTGGAGATTGAAGAGTGCAGGGTGAGGTCAAGGGACAGAGAGATGAAGAAACCGTGTTTTCATGCTGATTAGGTTCCTCTGTGGGGGTCTTCAAACTGGGGTCAAAAATCCTATCTATAGGAACAATGGGGATGCAAATGGTCAGTGTCTTGGTAATCCTGGCCGGGAGCAGTGGCTCACGCCTGTAATCCCAGCACTTTTGGAGGCCGAGATGGGCGGATCACGAGGTCAGAAGTTTGAGACCAGCCTGGCCAACATGATGAAACCCTGTCTCCACTAAAATTACAAAAATTAGCCAGGCATGGTGGCGCATGCCTGTAATTCCAGCTACTCAGGAGGCTGAGGCAGGAGAATCACTTGAACCCAGGAGGCGGAGGTTACAGCAAGTTGAGATAGCAATACTGCACTCCAGCCTGGGCAACAGTATGAGACTCCATCTCAGAAAAAAAAAAAAAGAATTCTTGGTAATCCTGTGAGGATGGCTTCAAAGCCATTTACAAAAACTCCAAACAAAATAAAACACTTAAGTATAAGCTTAACAAAATATTTTAACTATGCTGAAAAGTACAAAATGGTAATGAAAGGAATTAAAGAAAACCAAAATTAAATGGAAGGACACACTGTGCTCATAGATTGGAAGACAATGTATTAAAGATTTCAATTCTCCCTAAGTTAATCTATAGTTTTAATGCAATGCCTATCAAAATATGAGCAAGATTTTTTGCAGACATAAACAACCTTTATTCTAAAATATGCATGGAAAACCACATGCACTAAAATAGCTAAAACGATCTTGACAATGAAGAATAAAGTGAGAAGAATTACTCTGTTTGATTTTAAAGCTTATTTCATTGCTCTAGTAGTCAACCCAGTGTGGTACTGGCAAAGGAACAGACACATAGATCAATGGAACGGAAGAGAGATCCACAGAATAGAAACACATCCACACCAATATACTCAACTGGTTTTTGACAAAGTTTCAAATGCAACTGAGTAGAAGAATGACGGTCTTTTCACCAATTGGTGCTGAAGCAATTGGATACCTATCAGGAGAAAAAAAAAATGGACCTCAATCTAACCTTCACATCTTATACAAGAATTGATTTGAAAATAATCAAAGACTTAAATGTAAAATGTAAAACTGTAATAATTTTAGCAAAACTAGGTAAAAATCTTTAGCATCTAGGGCTAGTGATATAATTCTTAGCCCTAACATGGAAAACACATGTCAAAAATGCAAAAATTGATAAATTTGACCTTATCAAAATTTAAAACTTTGCTCTGTGAAAGCTCATGTGAAGAGAATTAAAAGGCAAGTTATAGATGGGGGAAATATTTTAAAATCACATATCTGACAAAGAACTAATATCTAAAATATATAAAGAACTCTCAAGACACAACGATTCAAACAATCCAATTGATGCAGAATTTTTGTTCCTTAGTTCAGCTAAAACTGTGTTCTTCTCATATGACCAGAAAAGATTAGGCACATGGACACACTGAAAGGTGAGGGGAGCAGAATGTATTGGGTGAAAAGGAAAAAAGGAAAAAAAAAACTCAGCAAAGTGAGAGGGAGTCTTGCCAACAGGCTCCCACCTCACAGACTGGATACCAGGCCACCATACATGAGCTGAAGAGGCCAGGTTCCTCCCCACTGCACAGGACGCAAACTTCTTGTGGCTCCACCCCATCTTCCCAGTGCACAGGTGAGTACACAGACCATTGCGGGCATGCCCAGACAAAACCCTGGGCAGGTTCCCTCATCTGCACAAAAGCATCTGGTGTAAACACTTGTGGGGCAGGTGGGAGCGTCTCCCGGGACCTCCCTTATCTGTCTCCTGCATCTATCACAACTAGAAATGGGCAAAACATATGAAGAGACATTTCACCAGAGGTGATATACAGATGAAAATATCTTCAACATCATTAGCCAACAGGGGAATGCAAATAGATATCACTATACATCTATCTGAATGGCTAAAATTTCAAAGGTGACAACATCAAATGTTGACAAAGACATGCAGAAACTGCATTACTTATACATTGCTGGTGGAATGTAAAATGATGTGGCCACTCTGAAAAAATGTTTGGAATTTTCTTACAAAAATAAACATATAATTACCATATAACCCAGCAAATGTACTCTTGGGCATTTATCCCAGAGAAATAAAAACTTAGGTTCACATTAAAAACTTGTACATGAACGTTATTTCATAAGAATTTTTTTGAGACAGAGTCACGCTGGAATGCAGTGGTGTGATCTCAGCTCACTGCAACCTCCACCTCCCGGGTTCAAGCAATTATTGTGTCTCAGCCTCCCAAGTAGCTGGGACTACAGACGTGTGCCACCACATACAGCTAATTTTTGTATTTTCACTAGAGATGGGGTTTCACCATGTTGGCCAGGCTGGTCTCAAACTCCTGGACTCAAGCGATCCACTGGTCTTGGCCTCCCAAAGGATTACAGGTGTGAGCCACTGCACCCAGCCTGCAATTTTAAAATAATAGCTGAAAACTGGAACTAACTAGCCCAGCTATCTTCAACAGCTGCTACTCATTCTCTGTTGGTCTCTGGTCTCCGTAGATAGATAAAACTAGTTTTTTAAAAAGCATTTCTCAATTCATTGCACATGACCTGTGCACTAGATTACAACCATCTGTCCATCAAAGTCTTTGTTGCCTCGCCAAACGAAAATGAAGCTAGATCCACTTATGAAAAAGGTACCAGGCAGGAATAACTTTAGCAGAGAAGAGTGTTTTGTTTTACAAGTTCTTAGAGACAGACTGCAATTTTTCAACCACATAGAAATGATTCAGTTCTCCTCTAGTGTTCTGTTGACACCAAGCAATGGATGAAGGTATCTTTTATTTAAAGTCATGATCCCAGGGAGGTTATCTGTACTCTGTGTGTGCTACTCCTGGAATACACAAAAAGCTGGGGTGATACTTCAACTAAAAGTCAAGTGCTCGCCAGGTGTGGTGGCTCACGCCTCTAATCTCAGCGCTTTGGGAGGCTGAGGTGGGCAGATCACCTGAGGTCAGGAGTTCGAGACCAGCCTGGCCAACATGGTGAAACCCCATCTTTACTAAAAATACAAAAATTTGCTGGGCATGGTGGCTTGCACCTGTAAATCCCAGCTACTTGAGAGGCTGAGGCAGAAGAATCGCTTGAACCCAGGAGGCCAGTGAGCCGAGATTGCGTCACTGCACTCCAGCCTGGGCAACAAGAGCGAAACTCCTCTCAAAAAATATAAGTCGCCGGGCGTGGTGGCTCAAGCCTGTAATCCCAGCACTTTGGGAGGCCGAGACGGGCGGATCACGAGGTCAGGAGATCGAGACCATCCTGGCGAACACGGTGAAACCCCGTCTCTACTAAAAATACAAAAAACTAGCCGGGCGAGGTGGTGGGCACCTATAGTCCCAGCTACTTGGGAGGCTGAGGCAGGAGAATGGCATGAACCCGGGAGGCGAAGCTTGCAGTGAGCTGAGATCCAGCCACTGCACCCCAGCCTGGGCGACAACAGCCAGACTCCGTCTCAAAAAAAAAAAAAAAAAAAAAAAAGTCAAGTGTCGGCATAAACAATACACTGACTATATATGTAATTTTATGTAATAATAAACGTATAGTATGTCAATATATTAATACATTGTATATCAATGTTTTTATATCATTCTATTCTATTTATATATTATATAATACATATAATTATATACGTTTATGATTTATATTACACATATTATTGTATAATATATAATATTCTATTGCACAATATTATATATACAATGTATTCACAAGATAGATCGGTCACACTGTAATTAAATACATAACAGTGAGTGATATATGAAGGACCTGGCATTAATAGCTGGGAGGTTTACTGTTTAGTCAGGTTTTTTGAGCCCCTCCTGTGTACTATGTACTATAGGAACTGTCATTTCTGCTTTGGGGTTCTAGTCAAGTTGGAATTCCACCAGGTTTGGGTAATCAAACTACAAAAAACTGATTTAAAAAACAGACTGCCAATTTAAACAATTTAAGAAAGGGTATGATTTCATTTGTTCTTTTTGACCTTTTTATTTTGTATAAAGAGGCTCTACAAACAGAGAATCCTTCCCAAATTATCAGTTGTGTTCACTGTATTAAAAACCCACATTGTTATTAATCCTTTGTGGCTATTAAGTAGTAACAGTTAAACAAATGAAATAAATATACACTTGTTTTTATAATAGTTCTTTTACCAGGAATTTTTTTTGTGGTGAGAAGCCACAAGGATCTGCTAGTTCAGAGACTTTTTCAATCAGCAGACAAAAGAAGCCATCGGTGAACTTCTAGATGACAACCTTAAATCCATGAAACAAAGCAAAGGAAATGGGCCTATGCTAAGACTGAGGCATGGCAATCCTTAAGAATTTTGATGAAGAGCAGCTAAAAGTAACAGGACTAGCAAATACGTATTTTTGATGAATCAAATCACATTTCTTGACCTGAACAGTTTATATTAGGTTTCCTGTAAAGGATAGTTCAACTCTCCAAACAGAAAATAAGCACATCCCATTGGAAAGAAAAATACAGTACTGATGATTGAGTTAGGACTGGTCACTTGATCCTTCTATGAGCCTTTTTAAAAAACCATATACAAATTAAGTTAAACACTTTTTTTTTGGCCAGGTGTAGTGGCTCATGCCTGTAATCCCAGCACTTTGGGAGGCTGGGTCAGGCAGATCACCTGAGGTCAGGAGTTAGAGACCAGCCTGGCCAACATGGTGAAACCTCATCTCTAGTAAAAATACAAAAATTAGCTGGGCATGGTGGCAGGCACCTGTAATCCCAGCTACTCAGGAGGCTGAGGCAGGAGAATCACTTGAATCCGGGAAGTGGAGGTTGTAGTGAGCCAAGATTGTGCCATTGCACTCCAACCTGGGGGACGAGAGCGAGACTTCGTCTCAAAAAAAAAAAAAAAAAAAAAACAAGAAAAGTAAACATTTTTTTCATCTACTACTTCAGAAAAATTGTAGTAAAACTGAGTGATATAAGACTTATAAGTGACTTTAATATCCCTTGTTTAAAGACAAAGTATCAAAGTATTATTAACTATGTGAAAGTTAGGACTGTGAATATTAAATGCTATGTGAATAGCAAATGTGAATATTAAACTTTGTGCAAAACAGCAAAGAATGAAGAGAGTCTATTTCTCATAGTATGTCAAGTATAAAAACATATGTCATTGAAACAATTTTACCTTTCAAAAACAAAGGTAGATCAAAAAGCTCAAACAGCAAGACAGTGTTTTTCTCAAACTTCAGTATACACAGGAATCACCAGGAGCTCTTTTTAAAATGCAGATTTTGACTCAGTATTTCTGGGGCGATTTCTTTTAACTAGCTCCTAGGCAATGCCAGATGCTGCTGGTCCAGGGACCACACTTAAGTAGCAAGAATCTCAGACATTTATTATTCAACCAATTAAGTAATTTCATATGTTATACTCTTTGATATGACATTCATATGTTATACTCTTTGAGTGACATTCAGTGAAACCACATCATTCAGCTAGACCTATTAGTCTCCCAAAGTACAAAGATAAATTTGACGGCTTTTAAATGTTAATGCAAAAATGTTAAGAAATGGACATATAAACTGAAAATATTTCAGGGTTTTTATAAAACTTCTGGAAAACCCAAGTTTATAAACCTCATATACACAAAATCTTTACAATAACAATGAAGAAAAAACTTTATTTCAAAAAAATAATTTAGATTTAAAAAATTAAATTGAAATTGAGAGCATTATAGGATCAATGAAGTACTAACAGTCAAAAATAATTAAAAGGAATTGTGAAAATAAATTCTTTTCAAAACTCTATGACAGGTTTTAAACAGGTGAGCTGCCACTAAATAATATGGAAAAGATGTCATTCAGCAGGCAGGCTCACTCACTAGGCACTCCAGCTGAGGGACAGAAGACCCATAAAAACTCTTGTGGTAGCCAATAAGTAAAGTAATGTGCGCACTCTGTGGTGGGGATATTCGCTTTGGGTATAGAGAAAGAGGACTGCCCAGTTTCAAGACTTGATTTAAAAATCAGATTATTTTAATAAAGACATCTTCCATATTTTGAAGGCTTCAGATGCTCATACTTACATGAGGTGTTAAGTATACTTAGTGATATAGTTTGGATGTTTGTCCTCTCCAAATCTCATGTGGAAATGTGATTCCCAACACTGAAGGTGGGGCCTGGTGGGAGGTGATTGGATCATGGGGGTGGATCCCTCATGAATGGCTTAGCACCATCTCCTTGGTGATGAATGAGCTGTTGCTCAGTTAGCTCACAGGAAAGCTGGTTGTTTAAGAGTCAGGACATCCCCATCATTCTCTTACTCCCACTCTAGCCATGTGACATGCTGGCTCCCTTTCACCTTCTACCATAATTGTAAGCTTCCTGAGCCCCTCATCAGGAGCCACGCAGATGTGCCAGATGTTGGCACAGTGCTTCTCATACAGCCTGCAGAACTGTGAGCCAATTAAAACTCTTTTCTTTATAAATTACCCAGCCTCAGGTCTTCCTTTATAGTGATGCAAAAATGGCCTAATACACATGTGTTCATGTCTCTAGTTTACATGTTGATTGCTCCAAACCAATGGTCTCACGTATGTCATTAGTGTACCACTAATGAATAAAGTTTTATCATCAATTTAGAGTTTTGTAAATTGGCATTTTTCACTTTTTCAGATATGTTCTTAACATAAAAAATCACATTTTTAATCATCTACATTGTCTAAAATAGAACGCTGAAATGAGAAAAACTTTACTATACATTATGTATGGTTGTTATCACCATACTGTGGATATCCATGTCTACAGAAACAATGACACAAATGAATTCATCTAACCCTCTTTAAAAATATATAGTTTTCCATTTTAATACCACTAACCGTGGTATAGGATTTAGTTTACAGTGTTTGTAGGTCTAGGGAGGTATTAAGGACTCCACAATCAGATAACCAAACAGATTATCCCAATTTAGATGGGAATTTGTATACCATCTCTAGATTATACACAGCCCTTGCTCTAAAACATATTAGGACAGAATGACATGCTTATTTATATTCCTGGACCAGAGTTTCATTTTTAAGTGCAGAAAAGAAGAGGGAATTCAGAGTTTAAAAATTTGAGAGGTAGAGGGTAAGATCTAAACCTAAGTACTCAAATACCTTAGGCAGCAGATCAGTCAATAAGGCTTCTTGGTTGCACTTGGTTATTTCAGAGAAAATAGAACAGGTAGTATATATAGTTAATTTTGACTGTATGTGTAATCATAAAGGAAATAATTTACTAAAACCTTATTGTATGCCAGGCAGTACTCTAAATAATTTCAATTGATTATTTCATTTAACCTTTTCATCACGCTGTGCACTGGGAATTGCTGTCATTTGCTATATGAAGAACAATGTTTGCTTTAAATTCCTAATCACCCTAACAATATATATATTATAAACTATTAAGAAAAATAATAAAATTTACACTAAGGATAATTTTTGCAAATTGATGTTGTATTCTTTTACTGAGGTATAATCTACAGTAAATAAAATGCATAGGTATGAAGAGTACATTTCAGTGGGTTTGGCAATTGTATACACTATGTAACTGCCAGCCCAATTAAGAAAAGAACATTCCCATCACTTCTGAAAGTTTTCTCATGTTCCCTTCCAGCCGATCCAGCAATCCATCCCCCTACTTGCTGTCCCAATAGTGACAGACTCTATTACTAATTTTATTTGCCGTACCTTATTTTCCCTGTTCTGAAATTTCACATACATACAGTAAGTACTCTTGTATATCTGGCTTCTTTTGCTTAGCATAAAATGTTTGAAGCTCATTTACATTTCTGTATAAGTCAAAGGTTCTTTCATTTTCTTTCTTAATAGTATTGTACTGCATGAACATACCACAATTTATTTATTCATTCTTCTGTTTATGGGTATTTAATAGTTTCCAGTTTCTGGCTATCATGAATAAAGTTACTGTGAACATTCTTGTATGAATCATTTTATGGACATATATTTTTATATTCTTTGGGCAAATACCTAAGGTTGAAATTGTTGAGTAATTAACTTTAAAAGAACTGCCAGGCCATTTTCTATTGTGAACATGCCAATTATACTCTGACTATGAATGTACAAGAAATCCAGTTGCTTCACATAATCAAGTATTATTCACATAATCAAGCAGTATTGTCTTTTAAATTTTCCCCATTCTAGTGAAAGTGAAATGGTGCTTCATTGTGATTTGAATTAGCTTTCCCCTGATGACTAACAATGTTGAGACCTTTTCATGTTTTTTAGCAGTGCATATATCTTCTTTGAGGAAATGTCTTTTCAAGTCTTTTGCCCATTTCACATGACAAATGGCTATTTGGAATACATATTTTAAAGTATATTTAAAATATATACTGTACTCTTTGAGGTATTTCAATATAAATATTCCAGACAGTCATTTGTCATGTGCATATATAGAGTAAAAATTTTTCCCAGTCTGTCATTTATGCTTTCCTTTTGTATCAGTGTCTTTTGATAGAAGACTTTAGTTCTGATAAAATTCAGTTTATCAGATTTTTTTCTCTTATGATTAGTGGTTTGTTGGTTTGTTTCCTACAGAATCTTTACTTACCCTAAAGTCACAGAAATAGTTTTCTGTGTTATCTTTTAGAAGCTTCACAGTTTTAGCTTTTCTGTTCAGTAGTTCTTTTGGGAAAACCCTCAAGCCATGTTTTTCATCTGCTCGCATACCACAACCACCACCATCAACACAGAAGAAAACTTTTGGGACCAAATGTGTGGAGGTTTTCCCCCACACGCCAAGCAGCACACACCAGCTGGGTGTCCTCCAATTCAAGTCTGACACTGTCTACCTGGAGATAGTATCACATCCCACAGGTTGAGGATCAGTCCTCAAGACTGCCCACTGCCAGCCCCTGTGACCCCCACTCCCATCGCGAGTTCAGACCGCTGGAACTTCTTTTTAATTATTTTTTTGAGACAGATTCTCGCTCTGTCACCTAGGCTGGAGTGCAGTGGCATGATCTTGGCTCACTACAACCCCCACCTCCCAGGTTCCAGCGATTCTCATGCCTCAGCATGGGACTACTCAGTAGGTGGGATTACTGGCATGCACTACCACGCCCTGCTAATTTTTTGTATTTTTAGTAGAGACAGGGTTTTGCTATGTTGGCCAGGTTGATCTCAAACTCCTGGCCTCAAGCAACCCGCCCACCTCGGCCTCCCAAAGTGCTGGGATTACAGGCGTGAGCCACTGTACCCAGCCTGGAACAGATCAGCTTCAAGCTGGGGTTCCCACGAACCCCTCTTTGGGTTTGGTTAATTTGCTGGAGCAGTTCACAAAACTCAGATAAACACATTTACTGGTTCATTATAAAAGATATTACTAAGGATATAGATGAAGAGACACGCAGAGCAAGGTACAAGGGAAGGGGCGCGGAGCTTCCATGCCCTCTCTAGGCAGGACACCCTCTAGGAACTTCCATGTGTTCAGCTATCTGGAAGCTCTCTGAACCCAGTCCTCTTGGGTTTTTATGGAAGCCTCATGACATCAGCATTTCTTCCCCCAGAGTACAAGGCAGGATCCTCTCTGGAATGAAGGCCTATGACCCACAGTCAGAAAGGTGAGGGGAAATTAGAGTCCTGCCTTGGGGCAGGTGAAAGCAGAGTAAGAGAAAGTCAGACAGGTTCTGTTTCCTGAGGCCTGCCCCTGAGGCCCAACACACTCAAGATTATAACAAAATCTGTAACAAGGGCTATGGAAGTTATGAACCAGGACCATGGATGAAAACATATATACACATAATAACACCACAGTACTGATATTCACCTTGAATTAACTTTTGCATATAATATAAGGTAGGCATTATCAACCAAACAAGCAAATACATTGATTTTATTCAGGCTACTGCAATAGGGAGAGCACCCCACATCCAAAGATTAGGGTGCTTGGCAAGATGCTTTTACCTTATAGTTTACAGGGAGGAGTAGACTTGTTTTAAATGGAATGGTTTTTAGTTGGGATTGTTTTTGAAAACAGGGACATCTCAGTCATCTGCACAGAAAACGTTTATCTCTCTGTCTAGCTAGTTTGGGATTGAGGGGGGCATGTGGTAGACTAATAGCTCTCATTTCAGCTAATGATTCATGAGATAAGAGACAGGAAGTGGGAGACTCCTGTCTGGTCTTGCCAGCAGGTTCAGGCAAAAATGAAAAGGCTGTGTTTGGCCTTTTCACAGGTAAACAAGGGAGGGAGGTCATCAGTGAGTGAGTCTTACAGTAGGCATGAGAAAAAGTAGACAGAAAGTAATCTACGTCATATGGGAAGGATGGTTCATTGTGTAAGCCACTTCCTAGAGCACAAAAGAGTAAGGAGATTTAGGAAAACAAAACATTGTGGAATTTCTTAACTCCAAGATCTTGATCTCCATGGGTAAAATTGTCAGTTCAGATTGAAATTCTGTCTGGGAAGTCAGTTGGAAGCAGAGTTACCCTTTCGTCTACCAGATCATGATACACTGTTGAATAATAATTTGTGAGGACAAATGACTGTGTAGTAGCATTTAAGACTAGGCATGATGTACTGCCCAACTGCAAGGTATAAGACTACAAACAGGAAAATTATTAGTGTATTAGGCCATTCTTTCATTGCTATAAAGAAATACTGAAGACTGGGTAATATATAAAGAAAAGAGGTTTAATTGGCTCATGGTTCTTCAGGCTTTACAGGAAGCATGGTACTGGTACCTGCTCAGTTTCTGGGAAGCCTCAGGAAGCTTACAATCATGGTGGAAGATGAAGGGGAAGCAGGCACATTACATGGTGAAAGCGGAAGCAAGAGAGAGAGGGAGAGAGAGAGAGAGAATGGGTGCGGGAGGTACCACATATTTTTAAACAATCAGATCTTATGGGGATTCAAAGCGGGAGCTCACTTAACACCACGGGGACAGACAGCACAAGTCATTCATGAGGGATCCGCCCCCATGATCCAAACACCTCCCACCAGGCCCCACCTCCAACACTGGGGATCACACTTCAACATGAGACTTGGGCGAGGACAAATATCCAAACTATGTCAATTAGCAATGTTTGTAATACAGCTCAAAACCAGGATCTTCTATTTCTAAATCTTGCTCAGTAGAACATGTCTCAGGCTATTTGAATCTACCTTAGAAAGCCAACTAGTCTTTTCGTTGAGTTTAGTAACTAAGCATTCACTTGTCCTGTTGTGTTTATTCAACTGCAACAAGAGATTTTGGCTATGGCACCAATACCTCCCTGTCTAGTTAGAAGGAAGTTGAAAGTCGTAGGACTGGCCTAACAACTTGGGCCTGTGAGTTTAAACTTACTTTCTGTGCTTCTAGGGCCAAAGCGGTAAAATTTTCTTCTTCTACAAAGGTTAAGGAGAAGCTTGAACTACCTTTTCTTTACTTTTTTTTTTTTTTTTTTTTTTTTTTGAGACGGAGTCTTGCTCTGTCGCCCAGGCTGGAGTGCAGTGGCTGGATCTCAGCTCACTGCAACCTCCGCCTCCCGGGTTCACGCCATTCTCCTGCCTCAGCCTCCCAAGTAGCTGGGACCACAGGCGCCGGCCACCTCGCCCGGCTAATTTTTTGTATTTTTAGTAGAGACAGGGTTTCACCGTGTTAGCCAGGATGTCTCGATCTCCTGACCTCGTGATCCGCCCGTCTCGGCCTCCCAAAGTGCTGGGATTACAGGCTTGAGCCACCGCGCCCGGCCTTTTTTTTTTTTTTGAACTACCCTTTTTAACTGTATTAATGCCATAGTGGGTGTTAGGGGCTCTCATGGTGCATATGAAAAGAGAATCATTGATATCCCTAGGAGGTTTTCCCCAATTCCCTGAAGTTGCCTCAATTTGGAGGTAATTCCAGAGGGACACACGGTTGACAGGTGGGACAGCCGCTTTAAATATTTTGAAGTCCCAGACAATCAGTCCAAATGCGCTTGGGGAAGGCATGAAAAGTGGTATCCTATGGGGAAACAGGTGGGGTCTGAGGTATAGTAATTATTAACAATTAACTGGGATTAACAACTGGGTAGATTCCTCAGGAGAGCAGTCTTTGTGTGGAACTGAATGCAGTTTGTAAGGCTGGTTGGGAAGTGGTGGAAGAGAAAATGGTTAATATTAGACATAAAAGTACTCCTACATTTTTTCCTACACTTGATCCTGAGAAAGTGGAGTCATTCAGTTTGGAGATTTCAAGAGACTCATTAATCATGTTTGGAATTAAGTTTCATTTAGTACATGCTGAGAAACTGGGGATAATAGAAGTCAAGGGCCATAAGGCATGAGACTCTGGGCAGGTTGAGTTCCTTAAGGAGTTTGGCTAGTTTGAATATAAGAGTACCATTGGCCTGCTTGTTTCATTTTTCCAGAGGACTGGTAAGAAGACTGCAGTTTTTGTAACACTGGAAGTACTTGTTGAAGATCCTGAATAACCTTACTACCGAAGTGAGTTCCTCCACTGTTATTAAAAAAACAAAGAGATCCCTAAGAGGGGGAAATTCTTTCTGGTCTCAGGCTTAACTTCAGTGGTGATGGTAGCTTGTTTACAGAGAAAAGTTTTTAACCATGCTGAAAACATGCCAACTATGGTTAGAACATTTTTGTACCCATGAGACTTTGCAAGTTTATACATTTTCCAATGAAAACAAGGACTAGAGAGAGTTGACTCTCATCCTTGTCCCACTTTACATGTTGACTAGGATTGTGTTTCCAGCAGATGGGGCAAGTTGAAGTTAACAGCTCAATATTAGGGCATCTCGAACAATATTTGTGGAGATCCTCAAGATTTTCTTTGCCATAATGTGTAATCTCATGGAGGCTGCAGAATAAATTTTGGGTGAGGGACCAAGAGAAATCAAACAGCTGTCTAGGTGTCTCCAAAGCCCATCTGAGTAGATAAAACATCCAGCTTGTTGCTGTTTTGCTTTTTCAGCCTCAGGTGCTAGCAGCTGTTATATCTTGTTTCTTAAGAGTTTCTGTCTTTAGAGTAGGCTGAGCAAGGAGAAGTATACATGTGATTCAGGAGGTGTCTTCTTGGGAAGCGGCAACCTTAGCATATTTTCAGCCAGTTAAGTTTCCCTTTAGCTTTGTTAGTCCAGCCACTAGTGTGAGCTTTGATTTTTGAGAACAGCTAATTTCTGGATAGCTATAAAGACTTAAATAGGAGGGCCGGGTGCGGTGGCTCACACTTGTAATCCCAGCACTTTGGGAGGCCGAGGCGGGTGGATTACCTGAGGTCAGGAGTTTGAGACCAGCCTGGCCAACATGGGAAACCCCATCTCAACCAGAAGTACAAAAAAAAAAAAAAAAAATTAGCCAGGCATGTTGGTGGGCACCTGTAATCCCAGCTACTCAGGAGCCTGAGGCAGGGGAACTGCCTGAACCGGGGAGGCAGAGGTTGCAGTGAGACAAGATTGCGCCACTGCACTCCAGCCTGGGCAACAAGAGCAAGACTCCATCTCAAAAAAAAAAAAAAAAAGACGTAAATAGGTTAGTGAGTTGGGTTCTGATCGGTACTCCTCAGTTGTCATAAACCTCTTTCTTTCCATAGCATACCAAAATCACGTACAATTCCAAAAGTAAACTGGCTGTCTGTATAAATGTTAGTTCCCTTATCTTGTGCTAACATGCAAGTTTGGGTGAGTGCTTAAGAATTCGATGATTTGGGCCACGTTAACTTAGGTGGAGATTTCAACTTAATAGGCTGTTGAAAATCTGCAATAGTGTATCCTGCTTAAAATTCCCCATTTGTACTCCTGAGGTAAGAACCATCTACAAAGAAGGTGATATCAAGGTCTCTGAGAGGAGTTCTGGTGATGTCAGAGTGAGGAAATGTGAATGACTGTGTGACGGTGATACAGTCACAAGGTTGTCCTTCAGAGGGAATGGGAAGAAGAGTGGCTTGATTGTTTTGACTATGGTGGACAGTGATGTGAGAGGAAGACAGTGGCAGGATTTCACAGGAGGTGAGTCCGAAGTGGAAACGTGTTAGGTGTTCTCAGTGACTTCTAATGTCTGAACTGCATGGGGTAAGTAAAGGTTGAGTGAATGACTAAAAATAAAGTCAGTTCTGATGGAGCAGCAACTTCACACAAGCAAGGGGAGAAATGCTTGAGCCTCTGGATCTAAAAGGATGCTGAATTACCAACCAGGCCTCTGTCTTCCCTTGAGTTTTGGGGTGAGGACCCCCTAAAGCATGTCTCTTCTTTTGTGTAAAAAAGGGAAAGGGGTACTGAATATTGGAGAGACCAAGTGGGAAAAGTGGCTAGAGAGGACTTCAGATTTTGAAATGCAGATATGGAAGGAAAGTCTCAAAGTAAGGTGATTGGAGGTGGTTTCGTTTTAGTTATGGCAAGTAAGGAGAGGCAATTGTGAAAAAGCCAGGGATCTAATTCCAGCAATAGCCAACCAATCCTACAAACCCTGAGTTAATTTTTGGTATCAGGGAGAGGCATAGTGATTAAAAAAAAAAAATCACTTGTAATGGATGCATACACTAATACAAGATGTTAATGATAATAAGGGAACTGTGAAGTGGGGCGAGATATATGGAAGTTCCCTGTCCCTGCTGCTCAATTTTTCTGTAAACCTAAAAATAAAATCTAATTTACACACACACACACACACCTACAAAGGGATCTCTGCTGGAATTTGCAAGGTTTTCTGTTTTCGGGGGTTGTTCTTTGTTTTCCTACAGGCTCATAATTTCAAATTAGTGATGCTTCCTTTTTTTCTATATATATAAAGGCTGGAAGAAAACTTGTCGAACCTTTATATTCTAAGAACTGAGTAATTATTCCACAAACCAATAAACATTAACAGCGTCCTATAACCAACTCATTTAATCTTCACACAATCCCATGAAATACTACTGTTCACGTTGTACCAAAGAAGAAACAGTTCAAAGAGACAAGTCGAACAATACATACTAGAACGAGGCGACTACTGTGGATTCCAAAACCAAAGTTCCAAACCATAAAATAGAAGCCAGGAAAACTGGCGCTTTGGAGTGTCGTCAGTTAAAACAAGGAACACCAGAGAACTATCGCGATATTACACAAACTACTATTCCCAACATGCAAAGCGGATTCTTTCCCTCGGTATCGGCCTGGGAGCCCGAGAGCCCCAGCAGCCCTCGGGGCGCGAAAGGCAACCTGGGAGCGGTAGTTCTCCTGGGCGCCTAGTATTGTCGTCCACGCGGCAGTAGCGGCTTCTACCGCTCCAAGCCAGCGGGTCCTGTGAAGGCGAGCAGACGCGGAGAAAGGACGCGGGAGTGAGAGAGGGTGAGTCAGCTACTGTCTAAACGATAAAGGGAGGCAGCTCCGCAGGGTAGGGCTGAATTCAGTAAATGGGCTCGTGCTGCGGTCTTTTGGGAGACGCTGCTATCTTAGCGTCAGCGAGGGAAGGTTGAGGAGGAGCCAGAGCCGGGTCCGGCAGCCTTTCTCGCCATCAGCGCCCGTCGCCATCTCCACCATGCAGTCCCGGGAAGACGCCCCGCGCTCTCGCCGCCTCGCCAGCCCCCGTGGTGGGAAGCGGCCCAAGAAGATTCACAAACCCACAGTTTCGGCCTTTTTCACGGGTCCAGAGGAATTAAAGGACACGGCCCATTCTGCAGCCCTACTGGCACAGCTCAAGTCCTTCTACGATGCGCGGCAGCTGTGTGATGTGACCATCGAGGTGGTGACGCCTGGCAGCGGGCCTGGCACGGGTCGCCTCTTCCCCTGCAACCGCAATGTGCTGGCCGCCGCGTGTCCCTACTTCAAGAGCATGTTCACAGGTGGCATGTACGAGAGCCAGCAGACCAGCGTGACCATGCACGATGTGGACGCCGAGTCCTTCGAGGTGTTGGTCGACTACTGCTACACGGGTCGTGTGTCTCTCAGTGAGGCCAACGTCGAGCGCCTGTACGCGGCCTCCGACATGCTACAGCTGGAGTATGTGCGGGAAGCCTGTGCCTCCTTCTTAGCCCGACGTCTTGACCTGACCAACTGCACGGCCATCCTCAAGTTTGCAGACGCCTTTGGGCATCGCAAGCTGCGATCCCAGGCCCAGTCCTATATAGCTCAGAACTTCAAGCAGCTCAGCCACATGGGTTCAATTCGGGAGGAGACTCTAGCAGATCTGACCCTGGCCCAACTGCTGGCTGTCCTACGCTTGGATAGTCTGGACGTGGAGAGTGAGCAGACAGTGTGCCACGTGGCAGTGCAGTGGCTGGAGGCTGCTCCCAAAGAGCGGGGTCCCAGTGCTGCAGAAGTCTTCAAGTGCGTGCGCTGGATGCACTTCACTGAAGAAGATCAGGACTACTTAGAAGGGCTGCTGACCAAGCCCATCGTGAAGAAGTACTGCCTGGACGTTATTGAAGGGGCCCTGCAGATGCGCTATGGTGACCTGTTGTACAAGTCTCTGGTGCCAGTGCCAAACAGCAGCAGCAGCAGTAGCAGCAGCAACTCTCTTGTATCTGCAGCAGAAAATCCACCCCAGAGACTGGGTATGTGTGCCAAGGAGATGGTGATCTTCTTTGGACACCCCAGAGATCCCTTTCTCTGCTGTGATCCATACTCGGGGGACCTTTACAAAGTGCCGTCACCTTTGACCTGTCTGGCTCACACTAGGACTGTCACCACCTTAGCTGTCTGTATCTCTCCTGACCATGACATCTATCTAGCTGCCCAGCCCAGGACAGACCTCTGGGTGTATAAACCAGCTCAGAATAGTTGGCAGCAACTTGCAGATCGCTTGCTGTGTCGTGAGGGCATGGATGTGGCATATCTCAATGGCTACATCTACATTTTGGGGGGGCGAGACCCTATTACTGGAGTTAAATTGAAGGAAGTGGAATGCTACAATGTTAAGAGAAACCAGTGGGCATTGGTGGCTCCACTGCCCCATTCTTTTTTATCCTTTGACCTAATGGTAATTCGGGACTATCTCTATGCTCTCAACAGTAAGCGCATGTTCTGTTATGATCCTAGCCATAATATGTGGTTGAAGTGCGTTTCTCTGAAGCGCAATGACTTTCAGGAAGCGTGCGTCTTCAATGAGGAGATCTATTGTATCTGTGACATCCCAGTCATGAAGGTCTACAACCCAGTTAGGGCAGAATGGAGGCAAATGAATAATATTCCCTTGGTGTCAGAGACCAACAACTACCGGATTATCAAGCATGGCCAAAAATTGTTGCTCATCACCTCTCGCACCCCACAATGGAAAAAGAACCGGGTGACTGTGTATGAATATGATATTAGGGGAGACCAATGGATTAATATAGGTACCACATTAGGCCTCTTGCAGTTTGATTCTAACTTTTTTTGCCTCTCTGCTCGTGTTTATCCTTCCTGCCTTGAACCTGGTCAGAGTTTTCTCACTGAAGAAGAAGAAATACCAAGTGAGTCTAGCACTGAATGGGACTTAGGTGGATTCAGTGAGCCAGACTCCGAGTCAGGAAGTTCAAGTTCTCTTTCTGACGATGATTTTTGGGTGCGTGTAGCGCCTCAGTGAAATGCACAGGATCAGCAGGGTTTGTTGTAACTGAATTGAAACACTAAGTTGTTTTTACTGTTTTGGAAAATATCTTAAATATCTTTTTTGTTCCTAAAGGAAAGGAAAAGTTGATTAACTGCTGGTTTGGTTTAGAAAAAGTAATATTTGAAATACGAGGGTAATTTAATATTACAAATTTTAACACTCAAATCAACCTTTTAATAATTTTCTGTGCTAAGGGTCCAGTATTTATTTGATTATTTAGTATGTTTATGTTTGATGATACTAATTTAGTCTTTTGATAAATTTTACATTCTGTTTACTGCCACAAGCTTATCTTTTTCTTCGGAACAATGTAGATTTCCAAAATGGTTAACCTAAGGGGTCTTTGCAAAATGTGTTATAAGTTAAACATAATTTGGGAAGTTTTACTTTTGTTTTCTTCTATGAAGAAAAAAACGCAGGCCGGGCGCGGTGGCTCACGTCTGTAATCCCAGCACTTTGGGAGGCCGAGGCGGGTGGATCACCTGAGGTCAGGAGTTCAAGACCAGCCTGGCCAACATGGTGAAACCCCATCTCTACTAAACATTCAAAAATTAGCTGGGCCTGGTGACGTGTGCCTGTAATCCCAGCTACCTAGGAGGCCAAGGCAGGAGAATTGCTGGAACCCGGGAGTCAGAGGCTACAGAGAACCGAGATTGGGCCACTGCACTCCAGCCTGGGTGACAGAGCAAGACTCCGTCTCAAAAAAAAGTATATGTGTGTTAGAGTGACTGAATGATGATTTCATTTATAATAATACAGAGAATAGCTATAAGCTCATTGACAGTAAAAACAACAAACCAGGATTCTGCTGTTTGAAAAGAAGTTTCGTTTTAATTTTGGAATTTAGGATATAGATTTGCAAAGTGACCAGTTTTCATCTAAAAAATTATATTCTGGTTGTGTCACCAAATCATCAAAAAACTTTAAAAAAGAAGTAACTTGCTTTGTAGATTTGTATTGTTGATCTAAACCTGATACATGCTTCGTTTAATCAGAGGAATAATCCTTTTTTCCGCTGGACATGTATAAATTTCACTGGATTGTATAAATTTTTATCTATTGCCTTAAAAATGTATGTGATTCTCAATATGTTTTAGCTGCACAGTTTTGGTGTTCATCTTAGAGGATTCTTCAGCAGAAGTGATATTTCTTTACTGTTTTGTGAGGTAATACTGATTTTGAAAAGATATATAAGCTAAAAACAATATTTCGTTGATATCAGTAGTCATTGTGTTAACTATAAAGTCAAGTGCCAGCAAAGAACTTTAAAACTATAAAGCTGTGTATAGAACTGTTTTGTGTAGCATGAAAATACTCTGTCAACTTTTTAAAGTCACTAAATGTTCTTGATTATCAGCTTGAAGGTATTTTTGTATTACAAGTTGACAGTTGCTGGGTGTAGTGCCTCATGCCTGTAATCCTAGCAACTCAGGGGGCTGAGATGGGAGGATTGCTTCAGCCCAGGAGTTTGAGAGCAGCCTGGGCAACATAGCAAAACCCCATCTCTACAAAAATAAAAAATATGTCTGGGAATGGTGGCCCAAGTCTGTAGTCCCAGCTATTCGGGAGGATCACTTGAATGTAGGATCACTTGAGTCTGGGAGTTCAGGGCTGCAGCTATGATCGTGTCTCTGCACTCCAGCTTTGGCAACAGAGCAAGATCCCCATCTTTTAGAAAAACAAAGTTGATAGTTAAAGAACATAAGTGGATGATGGCATTTGAGGCCACTGGTGAAAGTATGTTTTCTCTAAAATATTTCTCTAATAGTGATATAAATGGCTATTTTATTATGATGTTTGTATGTGTTTTGTATTTCTCTGTAAACCGTGCTCCAGTCTTTGTTTGTCTGTTACCATAATGTGAGAGAAAGTCCAGGAACAGAGACTAAATCCCACGAAACTGACATTGTTAAACACACTAAAACAAAAGTACTTACCTCTTGAAGATTTAATATATAATGGTTGACATGATACATGTACATGATAAATGACCAGATGCTTATGGTCTACATTTTCTTTTATCCTGTTAGTATTACCTTCCTTAATCTTTGTTCATTAACATGCTAATTCCTCTTCAGTGTTTATTTTCTAGTGACAGAATGTTAATATTTGTTACACCCTGGCAGAAGGGAGAGAAATGTGTTGGGGATGGGTAACTAAATTTTTGAGTAAAACATCCTAAGATGAGAATGGAAGAGGGAGACACAAAAAGAGTTATAACAAAAAACAATGGTTTTTTTTAGCCATTTGACTGGCTCTTTAAATAGTCTACAAGACATTCATGTTTAACATCACTTTCAGTGAAATAAAATGTGCCGTACTAGTATGTGCTTCAAAAGGGCAGATGTGCTTTAGTGCCCTAAGGCTAAATTTTGGTCATTTGACATCAGAGATGTTACAAGTATTGCACTTAATACGCGCCTGTTTCTCAATAGTGTTATTTTTTGGCTAGCATTTTCTTTACCATTATCTTGTTGATAGCTTTTTGTTCTCTAAGGTTGAAACATGACAGTGCTAATCTCAAACAGATTACCCATCTGCAGAATTAAGGAAAGCAATTTATGTGTGAAAGACATTCTCCAATTCGTCATTCTCAACCTTTGAATTAAAGCTTATACTAAATAGTAGTATATCGTGGGAAGGATTTTGGTTTTGTGATATTTCTGTAAATTAAGGAATAGATGTTAACCATTATTTTGTAGAAAAGTGATTTGTATGTGGTTAATTATAAATAAAACTGGTACCAGAACTTATGCTTCCTGACTTCTTACTTCAGTGATTCTACTAAATGTATAAAACTTTTGTGTGTGCAGTTAATTAGGGGTCCCCAGCCCCCAGGCTGCAGACCTGTACCGGTCTGTGGCCTGTTAGGAACTGGGCTCACACAGCTGCAGGCAAGCGAGCCTTAGGTCTGCCTCCTATTAGATCAGCAGTAGCATTAGATTCTCATAGGAGCATAAACTCTATTGTGAACTACATGTGCAAGGGATCTACGTTACATGTTCCTAATGAGAATCTGATTAATGCCTGATGGTCTGAGGTGGAATGGTTTCATCCTGAAACTATCCCCATACCCCTAGTCATGGAAACAGGTCCCTGGTGCCAAAAAGGTTGGGGATCACTGCAGTGCTGAAATCCCTTCATGACAACATAATTGTATAGTTTTCCAATTAATCCACACATATTTTAGCAAACACTTAATATAATGTCATTTGTCAGACTACCATCTGTAAGATTTAGAATGACATTAATTATCCTTTGTATTTATGTCCCTATAGTCTGAACAGCTGAGAACCCAAATTATTGTAAATTCTTTTAAATGCAGATGATAAGTAGTATTAGAGTTTTCAAAAGGATAAAATAGAAACAAATTTAGCCACTAACTTGTCTAAATATGGATTACAGATTGAAATTAAGTAGTAATAGCTCTTTTTCATCATTTTTAATTGAGCAGGGATTTATTTTTTAATTTTTATATCTTGTTGAGAATCTGAGGAAAGCTTTTGATCCATTCCCAAGCAAAAGGGACATAATTATAATTTCAAGGATGTTTCCCATTTCTGAAGCTCATCAGACCCAAGGTAAGAGCACTTGTAATAGGATCTCTTTTGCCATACCTGCTTAAAAATTTCAACACCCCTTTTATTATTCTAAATAACCTGATTTGTTTTTAAATAGAGACAGGGCCTGTATTAATCTGTTCTCATGCTGCTAATAAAGACATACCCGAGACTGGGTAATTTATAAGGAAAAGGGGGTTTAATGGACTCACAGTTCCATGTGGCTGAGGAGGCCTCACAATCATGGTGGAAGGCAAAAGGCCAAGCAAGGTGGCTCATACCTGTAATCCCAACACTTTGGGAGGCCAAGGTGGGCGGGATCACATGAGAGCAGGAGTTTGAGACCAGCCTGGCCAACGTGGCAAAAACCCGTCTCTACTAAAAAATACTAAAATTACCTGGGCTTGATGACAGGCACCTATAGTCCCAGCTACTCTGGAGGCTGAGGCAGGAGAATCACTTGAATCCAGGAGGCAGAGGTTGCAATGAGCTGAGATTGTGCCACTGCACTCCAGCCTGGGCAACAGAGTGAGACTCCATCTCAAAAAAAAAAAAAAGTCACACCTTACATGGTGGCAGGGGAGAGAGAGCATGTGCAGGGGAGCTCCCTATATAAAACCATCAGATTTTATGAGACTTATTCACTGTCAGGAGAACAACACAGAATAGACCCACCCTCATGATTCAATTACCTCCCATCGGGTCCCTCCTGTGACATGTGGGAATTACGGGAGCTACAATTCGAGATTTGGGTGGGGACACAGACAAACCATATTAGAGTCTCATTATCTTGCCCAGGCTGGAGTGCAGTGGCACAATCATAGCTCACTGTAAACTTGAACTCCTGGACTCAAGCCATCCTCCCACCTTAGCCTCCTGAGTAACTAGGACTACAGGCACACACCACCATTACCAGCTAATTTTTTAAGAATTTTTGTTGAAATAATACACTCCTGGCCTCAAGTTTTATCCTCCCACCTCAGCCTCCCAAAGTGCTGGGATTACATGTATAAGCCACCATGCCCAGCCTTATTCCAACTAAGGCTTTATTTTTTTTGTTTTTATTTTTGTTGAGACAGAGTCTTGCTCTGTCTCCCAGGCTGGAACTCAGTGGTGCAATCTCAGCTCACTGTACCCTCCGCCTCCTGGGTTCAAGCAGTTATCCTGCTTCAACCTTCTGAGTAGCTGGGATTGTAGGTGCCTGCCACTACACCCAGCTAATTTTTATATTTTTAGTAGAGACAGTGTTTCACCATGTCAGCCAGGCTGGTCTCTTTTAACCATGTAAGGTCTTCCATGGCTGCATCCCAAGTCTGCATTAAGATTTCAGAGGCCAGCTTTCCCTATAGTAAACTTAAAGCCTTTCTCAGGCAGAAGCAGAATCAATTGTGAAGATATTTGAAGATCCAGAAACTACAAGGCAAATGCAGCCAACCAGGGATGGTAGGATACCGTTTGACTACCTGGCAGACCAGCTTGGCTTTAGGCAGGAATATTTAGAATAGCTCTACAGATAGTCAAAATTCCAATATGAATGTGGGAATTACTCAGGAGCAGCAGAATATCTTTATTTTTTTAGAGTGTTGGTGAATTCTTAATTTACAGATTAGCTGTGTTTTGCTTCACTTGCAACTACATTGAAGGTTCCAGCAACAGATAGATAATAATTCTGGGCCGGGCGCGGTGGCTCAAGCCTGTAATCCCAGCACTTTGGGAGGCCCAGACGGGCGGATCACGAGGTCAGGAGATCGAGACCCTCCTGGCTAACACGGTGAAACCCCGTCTCTACTAAAAATACAAAAAATTAGCCGGGCGAGGTGGTGGGCGCCTGTGGTCCCAGCCACTCGGGAGGCTGAGGCAGGAGAATGGCGTGAACCCAGGAGGCAGAGGTTGCGGTGAGCTGAGATCCGGCCACTGCACTCTAGCCTGGGCGACAGAGCAAGACTCCGTCTCAAAAAAAAAAAAAA
>NC_045455.1:75524753-75580537 GCF_002776525.5 Piliocolobus tephrosceles
CGGGGGTGGGGGGGGCCGAGACCCGGCCCACTCCCCCCTACCCGGGGGGCAAGACAAGACTCCGTTCAAAAAAAAAAAAAAAAGATAACAATTCTGTGCGTTCTCCACTCCAGTCTCTTCAGCAGAGAACACGGCTCTTTCACTGGTCTCTGTTTCCTTCAGTCACCCCAAAGGTCACAATAATATTATTAATCTCTTCCTTTACCAACCGCAGTATCTTAATGCAATTCAGACAACGTGTCCACACATTCCTCACTATTTGACTACAGCAGTTATAACAAAGAAGGATGCTCAAAAGCTTCAGCAGGGCCGGGCGCGGTGGCTCAAGCCTGTAATCCCAGCACTTTGGGAGGCCGAGACGGGCGGATCACGAGGTCAGGAGATCGAGACCATCCTGGCTAACATGGTGAAACCCTGTCTCTACTAAAAATACAAAAAATTAGCCGGGCGAGGTGGCGGGCGCCTGTAGTCCCAGCTACTCGGGAGGCTGAGCCAGGAGAATGGCGCGAACCCGGGAGGCGGAGCTTGCAGGGAGCTGAGATCCGGCCACTGCACTCCAGCCTGGGCGACAGAGCGAGACTCCGTCTCAGAAAAAAAAAAAAAAGCTTCAGCAGGTGCTGAAAGATCTAGTCGAAGTTATTCAACAGGAGTCTTAAACATATAAAGACCCAATTACAGAATTTATTGAATGCTGGTATGTTAACTTTGACTTTGATGGGGCTCAGATAAAGCTGAGGGAATGTGAATCAGTGTTTGTGAATGACTTCTTGGTGGCTTGTCTTGAGGATTTCACTGATAATGCCCGTCTCTTCCTATTTGAGACTTTCTATCACAGCTACCAGTATATTGGCATTAACATGTTGGCAGACAAACTAAACATGACTCCAGAAGAAGCTGAAAGGTAGACTGCAAATTTGATTAGACATGTAAGACTGGATGCCAAGATTGATTCTAAATTAGGTCATGGATAACAGTGCAGTCTCACCCTATCAGCAAGTGATTGAAAAGACCAAAAGCTTTTCTTTTAGAAGTCAGATGTTGGCCATGAATATTGAAAAGAAACTTAATCAGAATAGCAGGTCACAGGCTCCTAACTGGGCAACTCAAGATTCTGGCTTCTACTGAAGAACTGTAAAGAAAATATGAAAAAACTATAGGCCGGGTGCGGTGGCTCACACCTGTAATCCTAGCACTTTGGGAGGCCAAGGTGAGTGGATCACCTGAGGTCAGGAGTTTGAGACCAGCCCAGCCAACGTGGTGAAACCCTATCTCTACTAAAAATGCAGAAATTAGCTAAGCGTGGTGGCGGGCACCTGTAATCCCAGCTACTTGGGAGGCTGAAGCAGGAGAATCACTTGAATTCAGGAGGCGGAGGTTGCAGTTAGCTGAAATCACGCCATTGCACTCCAGCTTGGGTGACAAGAACAAGACTTGAAAGAAAGAGAGAAAGAAAGAAAAGAAAGAACTATTATATAAAGGGTGATGTACATTTTAGAAACAACATATTGAGTATAAATTTTGAAGAACTGGAATAAACTGGCTATGATTCATTTGGAAAAAATTAGCTGAATGTGGTTGCACATGCCTACTTGGAAGGCTGCAGTGGGAGGATTGCTTGAATCCTAGAGGTCAAGGCTACAGTGAGCTGTGATCATGCTACTGCACTCCAGCTTGGGTTTCAGAGCAAGACCCTGTCTCATAAACAACAACAACAACAACAAAAAAAACCCTAGTCACTACAGAGCCACCTTTCTCCAATAGAGTCAAGCTTTTACATTCTTACCTCCAAAGCTAAAATTGCTGCTTGGAACTGCTATGTCTCAATCAGGAATATTCTTTTGGGGAAAACTAATCCTTAATTCTTGGAAAACTAGCCAAATCAGATTTATGTAAGTGGGGCCAAAATATTCTTCTAAAACGAATATGCCTTAAAGGAGAGGAGTCAGGAATCTCAATTATAAGCAACAGAACGTTAATTTAGATAATCTTAAAACAAAATAGGATCTTTTTGCCTATCATAATGAGAAAATCCAGCAATGGCACTCACTTCAAACACAGCCTAATCCAGAGTCTCAATGTTTACAGGGCTTTATATACAGAGAAATATATATGTGTGTGTGTATATATATATATGTATATATAACACAGAGACTATATCTTGGGACAGTGTTTTCTCTCACTTTACGCATTAGTTAGCACATAGGTTGATCGTATGTCATAGAGACCCTATAATTCTTTTCTTTTTTCTTTTTTTAGATACAGAGTCTCTCTCTGTCACCCAGGCCAGAGTGCAGTGGCATGATCATAGCTCACTGCAGCCTCGATCGCCTGGGCCCAAGTGATCCTTCCAACCCAGCCTTCCATGTAGCTGGCCCACAGGCATGCACCACCATGCTCAGTTAATGTTTTTTTTTTTTTTTTGAGACAGAGTTTCACTCTTGTGGCCCAGGCTGGAGTGCATGGCACCATCTCAGCTCACTGCAATCTCCGTCCCCCGGGTTCGAGCGATTCTGCTCTCTCAGCCTTCTAAGTAGCTGGGATTACAGGCATGCACCACCACACCCAGCTGGTTTTGTATTTTTAGTAGAGACAGGGTTTCTCCATGTTGGTCAGGCTGGTCTCGAACTCATGACCTCAGGTGATCCGCCCACCTTAGCCCCCCAAAGTGCTGGGATTACAGGCGTGAGCCACCATGCCCTGCCTTAATTTATTTATTTATTTTTTTAGTAGAAATCAGGTCTCACTATGTTGCCCAGGCTGAGACTCCCTAGTTCTTTAAATAAGTTCCTTATATAAAAATCCAGTCTGTTATGTGGATCCTAATCTACAAAGTCATCTGAGACCCAGGCATTTCTGTCTTCCTGTTCTACTGTCCTTACTCAGGGTGTTGTCCTGACCCACACGGTCCAAGATGGTTCATCCTCATGTCCACATTCCAGCCATCAAGAAAGAAAGGGAAGGGGAGGGCACGACTCTCCCTGTAAGGGAAATTGTGCATATTGCTTCAGGTCACGTGAAATTGGCCAGATCTTAACTACATGGCCACATCTAGCCGCAGGGATGCCTGGGAGAGGTAGTCTTTATTCTGGATCGACATGTATCTAGTTAGATTTCAGCCATTGCTCCTTGTAGGATAGGGGAGAAAGGCTATTTTTATTATTTATTTATTTATTTATTTATTTATTTATTTATTTTTATTTATTTATTTTTGAGGTGGAGTCTCACTCTGTTGCCCAGGCTGGAGTGCAGTAGTGTGATCTCAGCTCACCACACCCTCCACCTCCTGGGTTCAAGTGATTCTCCTGCCTCAGCCTCCCGAGTAGCTGGGACTATAGGTACATGCCACCATGCCCAGCTAATTTTTGTATTTTTAGTAGAGATGGTGTTTCACTATGTTGGCCAGCCTGGTCTGGAACTCCCGACCTCATAATCTGCCTCCCTTGGCCTCCCAAAGTGCTGGGATTACGGGTGTGAGCCACCACGCCCGGCCAAAAACTGGAAATTTCTTAGAGCTAACTAGACTATCTAGCAACATTCCAGCATTTTCTGTGCCTGAATCATCTTTGCAGTGCTGTGTGAATGTAATCTACTTATTTCCCCCTTTGTTGAAGTTCAGACCGTTAGCCACAATAGTTTATTCAAAACTTAGTTTCTTGCCCATTTCTGGTACTAATTTCAGGTAGATTGTGCTTTACTCAATATATACATATAGTGCCGTTTTTTTTGGTTTGTGAAAGCTTCAAAACAGCTTTCAGAAAACATTTTGGATAATTCTGTCAAGTATGTGACTCCATTGTATATTTCATTTCTACTAATCTCCCATAAACTTAAAGGTACTGGGTGCAGTGGCTCATGCCTGTAATCCCAGCAGTTTGGGAGGCCGAGGCAGGTGAATGGTTTGAACCCAGGAGTTTGAGACCAACCTGGGCAACTTGGTAAAACCCTGCCTCTACAAAAAATAGGAAAATTAACCAAGTATGGTGGCATGTGCCTGTGGTCCCAGCTACTCGGGAGGCTGAGGTGGGAGGATCACTTAAGCCTAGAAGGTCAACGCTGCAGTGAGAGCTGTGATCATGCCACTGCACTCCAGCCTGGGTGACAGAGTGAGACCCTTTCTCAAAAAACAAAAAGTAGGGGCAGGTGTGGTGGCTCACGCCTGTAATTCCAGCACTTTGGGAGGCTGAGGCAGGTGGATCACTTGAGGTCAGGAGTTCGAGACCAGCCTGACCAACATGGCGAAACCCTGTCTCAACTAAAAATACAAAAATTAGCCAGATGTGTGGTGTGCACCTGTTGTCCCAGTTCAGTTTAGTTTAAACTTAAAAGTTTTAATTTACACTTAAAAGTTTTTAACTTAAAATTAAAAACTTAAAGACAACTTTTTTTTTTTTTGAGATGGAGTTTTGCTGTTGTTGTCTAGCATGGAGTACAGTGTCGCGACCTCAGCTCACTGCAACCTCTGCCTCCTGGGTTCAAGTGATTCTCCTGCCTCAGCCTTCCAAGTTGCTGGGATTACAGACGCACACCACCACGCCGGCAACTTTTTGTATTTTTAGTAGAGATGGCGTTTCCCATCATGGCCAGGCTGGTCTCCAATTCCTGACCTCAGGTGGTCCACCTGCCTCTACCTCCCAAAATGCTGGGATTACAGGTGTGAGGCATGGTGAAGACAAGATTTTGTTTATATGATACGACCGGACTCTTCTCCATATTTTACACTAGTTAGTGCTTGTTCAGTATCATAATCCCATTGCTTGCTTTACGGTAGGGCTCTTCTCATGCTGCAAGCATTCAGTTTATCGATCTGTTTATTCTTTATTATGTGTCTCCTCCATTAGAATGTATATGAGGCTGGGTGCGGTGGTTCATGCCTATAAATCCCAGCACTTTGGAGGCCAAGGTATTGGATGGCTTGAGTCCAGGAGTTCGAGACCAGCCTGGACAACGTGGCAAAACACTGTAT
Source organism: Piliocolobus tephrosceles (assembly GCF_002776525.5). Classification (NCBI taxonomy): domain Eukaryota; kingdom Metazoa; phylum Chordata; class Mammalia; order Primates; family Cercopithecidae; genus Piliocolobus; species Piliocolobus tephrosceles. Next base: position 75,529,717 of record NC_045455.1, read on the forward strand.
CTACTAAAAATCCCAAAATTAGCCAGGTATGTGGTGTGCACCTGTTGTCACCAAAAAAGAGGAATGTATATGCCGTCATGGCATGGACCATATTTATCTTTTTCGAAGTTCCTAGCAATAGGACCAGGTGCGGCATTGGCACTCAATGAATATTTGTTAAAGAAAGAAATGTGTTTGGTAGTTGTTCACATTTATATGACAAACACCTGCATTTATAGCCTCATCTTTTTGTCAATTTTCCAGCTTTGCAGTAGAGCTATTATTAAACTGTTTTGTCTGGTTGTTATAGCAACCCAGAGGCTTCCAGAACTACAGGTTGTTTCTGATGTGCATATTCTACCAGACAACCAAACACACACAGTGTTTTTAATCATGGAATAATGATGTTATTATAAATCACATTTCTCTCACACTGTATGTTTTTCTCTTTTATGAACATAGTGGAATATTTCACCCTCAGAAAGAAACATTTAATAGAGACTTAAAAACAGAAGCCATAGTCTCTAAGGGCAGCAAAACAAGATGGTGGATCCCTGTGCCATTACTCACCAGACCCAGGGCTTATGGTAGGGAAAGGGTATAGGTGATTCAGAAGGGATGTAAAAGACAATTACTTACCGGTGGAATTTTAAGTCTCCATTAAATGTTTCTTTCTGAGGAGCTGGTTATATCAGCCTCCTTGGCCTCTCAGCTTTCTCAGACTTTGGAGGTAGGTTTGCTTAGCCCTGCCCACTGCAGAACACTTGTAATCATCATGCTGGGTGAAATAAGCCAAACACAAAAGGATAAATATTGTATGATTCCACTTGTATGAAATGGAGTCATATGAATATTGTTATGAATTATATGAATATCTAGAATAGGCAAATTCATAGATACAAAGTAGATTAGAGGTTTTCAGGGGCTGGGGATAGGGAGGAAAGTTACTCCTCAAATGGTTACAGATCTTCTCTTTGCGGTAACAAAGATGTTTTGGAAATAGTAGTGATTGTTGTATATCGTTGTAAATATAATTAATGCCACTCAATTTTAAGGGCCAATTTAGAATGGTCAATTTTATTGTTGCGTGCAGTGTGGTCCCAGCTACTAGTGTGGCTAAGGTGAGAGGATTGCTTGAGCCTGGGAGTTCGAGTTCAGTCTAGGCAACATAGCAAGACCCCCATTTCTAAGACAACTAAATTAATGAATACATACAATTTTTATTAAAAATGATAAATTTTATGTTATTTATATTTTACCACAATAAAAATAAATAATTTGTCAAGTGGTAGTTTTTAAATGAAGAGTTTTTTGTGATTTTTAAAAGTCAGAGACGAAATAAGAGAAAATAGCTTCTTGGAATCAGTAATAGAGTGCCATTTTTTGTTTTTTTTAATTGAGACAGAGTCTCACTCTGTCATGTCACTGGAGTGCAGTGAGGCGATCCCAGCTCACTTCAACCTCCACCTCCTGAGCTCAAGCGATCCTTCCACCTCAGCCTCCTGAGAACCTGAGACCACAGGTGCACACCACCACACCTGGCTAATATTTTTGTATTTTTGGTACATGGAGTTTCGCCATGTTGCCCAGGCTGGTCTCCAATTCCCTAGCTCAAGTAATCTGCCCTCCTCAGCCTTCCAAAGTGCTGGAATTACAGGTGTGAGCCACCGTGCCTGGCCTATTTTTAAATTTTAGTTTTAAGCTTGGTAAGTATAACAGCACACATTATAAAAGTATACATCACATGATCCCAAAGCACAGTATGTTACAAACTACGTGTATGAAAAGATCGTATAATTTTGTAGGTGAGCCCTGCATCTGTCTGGTGCTAGGAATCAACTCTCCTGGCTTTCCTCCTTCTCTGATTCTGCTCCATCTCCAACATCTATTCTGCCTTCTAGTCAATCTTCTCTTCCCTCGAACATTTCTGACCCTCTAGCTCTCGCTTTGGCCATCTTCTTTCTCTATATTTCTCCTTCTCTCTGTGCCACTGCATTCAAGCATGGTTTATGTTGATGACTCCCAAATCTGTATCTCTAGTTCATCTTTTCTTCTGAGCTCCAGAACCATATATTCAGTTATCCTGTTCCACAGCTCTGCCTGTGCTAAACATATTCCAAACAGATCTCTTTTTCCTCACCTAGTCTCACTTCCCAGAAGCTGCTTCTTTTTCCATGCTTCCCGTTGTGATGGAGGTCCACTCAGGTACATGGCAGGAGCCCAGGCATCATCTTTCCCTCCATCTGCCTCACTGTCCACATCCATTCCATCACTAAACTCTACTTACTTGGCTCCCAAAACACAACTACACGCTCCCCACTTTTCTCCATCCCTGCTGTCTTCACGCTAGCCCACATATGTGCTGGCTTGGGCTTCTATAATAACCTTCTAACTGGTTTCTTCTTTAATTCAGGATTTATTACTTGGAGTGTGAAGACCCCCCCACACACACCCAAGTATGTAGGTAGAATTCAAAGGACTCATGACCTTTGTTGAGAAAAAAATATGTATTTATTTTCACTAATCTATAACTAAAACTTAATATTTCCTTTTCATGAATGTAAGCAATAAGCCACAATAATATTAGCACTACCTGTAAATTTACTAATGATAGAAATTATAAATATTTCAAGTCTGGGCGCAGTGGCTCACACCTGTAATCCTAGCACTTTGGGAGGCTGAGGCAGGTGGATCACTTGAAGTCAGGAGTCAAGACCAACCTGGCCAACATGGTGAAACCCCATCTCCACTAAAAATACAAAAATTAGCTGGGTGTGGTGATGGGTGCTACAGGCACCCACTTGGGAAGCTGGGATAGGAGAATTTCTTGAACCTGGGAGGCGGAGGCGGAGGCTGCAGTGAGCCAAGATTGTGCCACTGCACTCCAGCCTGGGTAAGAGTATGACTCCATCTAAAAAAAAGAAAGAAAGAAAGAAATTGTAAATATTTTATATCATGCTGCAGTTGTTGCAAATATCTCAAATTATCATTTATATTCATTAGTTCTCTGAAATATGGTAGTTATTGATAAGACCTACTGCTAGATCTAGATCTTCTTGTGTATAAAGAAGCACATATAATACTATCTTTTTTTTTTTTTTTTTTTGAGACGGAGTTTTGCTCTTATTGCCCAGGCTGGAGTGCAATGGTGCAATCTTGGCTCATTGCAACCTCCACCTCCCAGGTTCAAACGATTCTCCTGGCTCAGCCTCCTTAGTAGCTGGGATTACAAGCGCCTGCCACCACGTCCAGCTAATTTTTTGTATTTTTAGTAGAGACGAGGTTTCACTATGTTGGCCAGGCTGGTCTCAAACTCTTGACCTCAGGTGATCCACCTGCCTCAGCCTCCCAAAGTGCTGGGATTACAGGCGTGAGCCACCACACCCAGCTCAACACTATCTTATGCTTTTAAAATATTTTAGGCTAGGCGTGGTGGCTCATGTCTATAATCCCAGCACTTTGGGAGGCTGAGGCAGGCAGATTACCTGAGGTCAGGAGTTCGAGAACAGCCTGGCCAACATGGTGAAACCCCATCTCTACTAAAAAAAAATACAAAAAAAATTAGCCGGGCCTGGTGGTGGGCACCTATAATCCCAGCTACTCAGTAGGCTGAGGCAGGAGAATTGCTTGGAGGCAGAGGTTGCAGTGAGCCGAGATCACGCCATTGCACTCCAGCCTGGGCAACAGAGTGAGACTCTATCTCAAAAAAAAAAAAAAAAGAAAATTTTTTTTTTGAAAACTGTATTTTAAAATAATTGGATTTGTTTGTAATCCTATGTATTTTTAATAGCTTTATTGAGGTACAGTTGACATATCATATAATTCCCCTTTTAAAGTACATAGTTCAATATTTTGTATATTCACAGAGTTGTACAACCATCACGACAATTAAACATTCTTTTCATCACTCTCAAAGAAACCCTGTACGCACTAGCAGTCACCTCCCATTTCTTCTCAGCTTCACCCCTCTCCCTCAGACTGAGCCAACCACCAATCTACTCTTTGTCTCTATAGGCATTTTATTTAAGTTGAATTATAGAATATCATACAATATATGATCTTTTGTATCTGGCTTCTTTTACTTAGCATAATGTTTTCAAGTTTCATCTATGCTTTGTCATGTATCAATATTTCATTCCTTTGTATGGTCTAATATTCCATTGCATGTATACACCATATTTAATTTACACATCTTCATTTGATGGAAATGAAGGAAACCCTAACCCCTAGTACAAATGTGACTGTATTAGGAGATACCTTTAAGGAGGTAAGTAAATTAAAATGAAGCCAGCAGGGTGTCCTTATAAGAAGAGGAGGCCAGGCATGGTGGCTCACGCCTGTAATCCCAGCACTTTGGGAGGCGGGTGGATCACCTGAGGTCAGGAGTTCAAGACCAACGTGAAACGCCATCTCTACTAAAAACACAAAAATTAGCTGGGTGTGATGGTGGGTGCCTGTAATCCCAGCTACTCATGAGGCTGGGGCAGGAGAATTGCTTCAACCGACAGGGAAGAGGTTGCAGTAAGCAGCGCGCCACTTCACTCCAGCCTGGGCGAAAGAGCGAGACTCCGTTTCAAAAAGAAGAAGAAGAAGAGGACATTAGGACGCACAAGAAACACCAGGAATGCACTGGCACAGGGAAAGGCCATGTGAGGACACAGAGAGAAGGTGGCCATCTGCAAGCCAAGGAGAAAGACCTCAGAGGAAACCACACCTGCTGCTGCCTTCGTCTTGGTCTTCCAGCTTCTGGAACTGTGAGGAAATAACTTTCTGTTATTTAGGCCATCCAGTCTGTGACATTTTGTTATGGCAGGCCCAGCAGACTAAAACACTGTGAACTGTCACTTTCTTTATTGTGTTCTTTGAAGCACAAACATTTTTTATTTTGATGAAGTCCAATATATTTTGCTTTCATTGTCTGTACTTTCGGTGTCATGCCTCTCCTTTATTAACTTTAATTTTTTTTCTTTTTTATAAGATAGTGTCTTGCTCTGCCACCCAGGCTAGAGTGCAGTGGTACAATCATAGATCACTGTAACTTCAGAGTCCTGGGCTAATGTGATCCTCCTGCCTCAGCCTCCCAAGTAGCTAGGTCTACAGTCATGCACCACCACACCAGGCTAATTAAAAAAAAAAAAAAAATGTAGAGACAAGCTCTTACCATGTAGCTCAGGCTAGTCTCAAATTCCTGGCATCAAGCAATCAAGCAATCATCCTGCTTTGGCCTCCCAATGCTCTGGGATTACAGGTAGGGGATACAACACAGCTCATTGTCATGTCTTTCCCTAACATACGTCATGGAGATTTTCTCCTACATCTTCTTCCCTGCGTTTTCTAGTTTTACCTCTTACATTTAGGTCTATGATTCATTTTGAGTTAATTTCCATGTATGGCGTTATGAAGGAGTCAAACTTCATTTCTTTTGCATGTGGATATCTAGTTGTTCCAGGACCATTTGTTGAAAAAACTATTCTATCCCCCATTGAACGGTCTTGGAACCCTTGTTAAAATTCAATTGACCATAAAAATAAAAGTTTATTTCTGGAGTCTCAATTCTATTCCACTAATTTATGTGTCTACTCTTATCCCAAGCACCACAATGTCTTGATTACTGTAACTTTGTAGAAGTTTGAAATCAGGAAGTGCAACTTCTCTGAATTTGTGCTTCTATTTCAGGATTATTTTGACTTATTCTTCATCCCTTGCATTTCTATGTGAATTTTAGGATCAAGTAGGATTTTGTTTATGATTGTTTTGAATGTAGATCGATTTGGGGAATATTTCCATTTTAACAACATTGTCTTCCAATCTGTGAACGTCGTCTGTTCTTCATTAATTTAGGTATTCTTTAATTTCTTTCAACAATAATTTGTAATTTTCAGGGCACTAATTTTATTTATTTACTTATTTATTTATGTATTTGAGACAGGGTCTCACTCTGTCACCTAGGCTGGAGTGCAGTGGCACGATTGTGGCTCTCTGCAGCATTAACTTCCTGGGCTTAGGCAATCCTCCTGCCTCAGCCTCCTGAGTAGCTGGGACTACAGGTGCACACCACTACACCTGTCTAATTTTTTGTTTGTTTGTTTTTTTGGTAGAGATAACGTCCCACTATGTTGCCCAGGCTGGCCTCAAGCACCTGGGCTCAGTCAGTCCTCCCAGTTGGCCTCCCAAATTGCTGGGATTACAGGCATGAACCACCATGTACAGCCAAGAGTATGAATTTTATACTTCTTTTATTCCCAAGTATTTTCTTCTTTTTGAGACTATTGTGAATGAAATTATTTTGCTAACTTCATTTTTTGTGTGTATTCCTATACATTTTATTTCAGGCATTGGAATAATTATTCAAGATGGGATCTGTAGGCTTTACCAGACCACCAACTACGTCCAAAGAACAAAAAATAAAAATATTTTAGACCCTGCTTTATGTTGCAGCCAGAGTGATCTTGATAAAATACAAATCTGATCGTTTCTCTTCACTGATTAAAATCTTTAATTGGCTGGCCATAGCAATCATGTACAAGTCCAATTTACTTAAAATAGCTTACTTTATACAATTTCTTTATACATTTTCACTGCTTGCCTTTCTGGCTCACCTTTATATCTCTGACTCATCCTCATGATTTTTTTTTTTTTTTTAACAGGATCCCAGCTCTGTTGCCCAGTCTGGAGTGCAGTGACACAGTCTCTGCTCACTGTAACCTCCCTATCTCAGGCTCAAGCAATCCTCCCTCCCAGCTCAGCTCCCTGAGTAGCTGGGACTACAGATGCATGCTTCCATGCCCAGGTAAGTCTTTTTTTTTTTTTTTTTTTTTTTTTTTGAGACCAAGTCTCACTCTGTCTCCCAGGCTGGAGTGCAGTGGCACGATCTTAGCTCACTGCAACCTCTGTCTCCCGGTTTCAAGTGATTCTCCAGCCTCAGTCTCCCGAGTAGCTGGGATTACAGGCACGTGCTACTGCGCCCAGCTAATTTTTGTATTTTTAATGGAGACGGGGTTTCACCATGTTGGCCAGGCTGGTCTTGAACTCCTGACCTCAGGCAATCCGCCCACCTCGGCCTCCCAAAGTGCTGGGATTACAGGCATGAGCCACCATGCCCGACCGCCCAGCTAATTCTTTATGTATTTATTGTAGAGATGCAGTTTCACCATGCTGCTCAGGCTGGTTTCAAATTCCTGGACTCAAGGGATCCACCTGCCTCAGCCTTCATCCTCACACTTGATATACTAATATGGAACATGCTCTAAGATCAGAAGCAGTTTATATAGCATGCTGTCATTTTGTAAACTAAATAAATACATACATACATACATACATACATACATACATACATACATACATACAGAGGAAAGAGAAAGATATGCATACTTCAATCACAGCAAATTACTTTCAGATTCCGGAAAATACACTGTTTCTTCTTCCCCGTCAGACCTATTCTCACTGCACCCTGTGACCTCACTAATGCCCACTCACTCTGCAGGTTCCAGATTAGACATCACTTTCTCCAGGAAGCCTTCCCTTACACTGACATCTGGTTGGTGCTCCTTGCATGGCTCCCACGGTCCCCAGAGCTTCCATTGACAATGCGTGTGCTGTAATTGCCTGTCTACTTGTTTGTATCCTCACTAGATTATAATCTTAATGAGAGCAGGGTCTCTGTCTTGTTTTCTTGGGTTTCTCCTGGACTCTGCAGGCAGGAAAAGAACTTGGTCTGAAAGACATTTTTGTTTTTTTACTTACAGCTGTGTTGCTCAGGCTGTAGTGCAGTGGCACAATCGTAACTCACTACAGCCTTGAACTCCTGGGTTCAAGCAATCCTCCCCCTCAGCCTCCTGAGTGGCTAGGACTACAGGTGCACACCACCACACCTGGCTAATTTCTAAATTTTTTTGTAGGGATGGACTCTCACTGTGTTGCCCAGTCTGGTCTTTTTTTTTTTTTTTTCTCTTGAGACAGAGTCTCTCTCTGTCGCCCAGCCTGGAGTATAGTGACTTGATCTTGGCTCATTGCAACTTCCACCTCCTGGATTCAAGTGATTCTCCTGCCTCAGCCTCCTGAGTGGCTAGGACTACAGGTGTGCACCACCACACCTGGCTAATTTTTAAATTTTTTGTAGGGATGGACTCTCACTGTGTTGCCCAGACTGGTCTTTTTTTTTTTTTTTTTTGAGACAGAGCCTCTCTCTGTTGCCCAGGCTGGAGTATAGTGACTCGATCTTGGCTCACTGCAACCTCCACCTCCTGAATTCACGTGATTCTCCTGCCTCAGCCTCCTGAGTAGCTGCGACTACAGGCACATGTTACCACGCTTGGCTAATTTTTGTATTTTTAGTTGAAACGGGGTTTCACCATGTTGGCCAGCCTGGTCTTGAACTCCTGACCTCAGGTGATCTGCCTGCCTCAGCCTCCCAAAGTGCTGGGATTACAGGCTTGAGCCACTGTGCCTGGCAAAAATTGGGATTTTCATGTTTATTTTCCTTTATCCCTAAGTTGCAGTTAGTCATCAAAGTAAATTGAATTATTTTCCATATTTTATTTCAAGTTATTGTCTGGCTCTACTTGCCGACACCCAGAGTGATAGAAGCGGAAATTACCCCAATAAGTTTTGCCCATTACATGGCATTTTTGACAAATGGCCATTCACATTCTGCTTGAATATCACCAGTAATAGAGTTCTTTTTTTTATGCTTCCAAATTTGTTGCACATTGCTCAGATTAGAAAGGGAAAAATGATTTTCTAAGTTGAAAAAGGAGATGGAGTCTAGGATTTAGGATACCACTGCTATGGGATCTCTGGGTTGTCAACTTTTTTGGCTGGAAACCTCTGTGGCCATGGTGCCTTTGCCCAAGTTCTTGTCCTGCATCCAGGAAGAATGAGGTATGCAGACAAGTGAAAGGTAAAGAAGAGTTTTTTTTTTTTTTTTTTTTTTTTTGAGACAAAGTCTAGCACTGTTGTCCAGGCTGGACTGCAGTGGCACAATCTCCGCTCACTGCAACATCCACCTCACGGACTCAAGCGATTCTCCTATCTCAGCCTGCAGAGTAACTGGGATTACAGGCCTGCGCCACCACGCCTGACTAATTTACTTTTAGTAGAGATGGCGTTTCCCCATGTGGGTCAGGCTGGTCTCGAACTCCTGACCTCGTGATCCCCCCCTCGGCCTCCCAAAGTGCTGGCATAACAGGCATGAGCCACCGCGCCTGGCCAAAGAAGAAGAGTTTTATTTAGTGTTAGAACAGGTCAGAGGAGCGGGTAGCTCCTCTCTGTAGGCGGGTCGTCCTGTGGAGTGTTCAGCTCAGCTCTCAGCAGAGAGGAGGCCCTGGAGAGGGTGCCTCCTCTCTGCAGGCAAGTAATTTGGGCGTCTCCGCAGGTCTCTAGGGTCTCCGCAGGTCTCTGAAGCTCTTAGCAGAGAGGGTAGGGCCTCTTTGCTGGCAGGTCGCCTCTGCAGCTCTCAGTGGAGAAGGTACTCCTTTTTGTATCTATTAATTAAATTGAATCAATAATTAATAATCTTCCAAAAAAAAAAAAAAAAAAAAACAGCACCAGACCATATGCTCCCTGATGAATTTTACCAGTTAATGGGGATATATGATTCCCATTTATGTCATCCTTCTTTTAAAAAAATATTTTCTAAGTTTGCTATAATTAGAATGTAATGTTTTCAGAGGTCAGGAGTTTGAGAACAGCCTGGCCAACATGGTGAAACCCTGTCTCTACTAAAAATACAAATATTAGCCAAACATGATGGTGCATGCCTGTAGTCCCAGCTACTTGGGAGGCTGGGGCAGGAGAATTGCTTGAACCCGGGAGGCTGAGGTTGCAGTGAGCTGAGATCATGCCACTGCACTCCAGCCTGGGCAACAGAGTGAGGCTTTCTCTCAAAAAACAAACAAAAAAGAATGTAATGTTTTCAACGTAGAAATAACCACTTAAAAGAGAGATAAGTAGCCTGTTTTGAGAAATGAGATAAAAGTCTTAAATGCTAATAGATTTGAAATATTGAGATTAGTGGAGGAGGGAAATTTGCAGAGGTTTACCATGGAAGATTATTCTGTTGGTTCTGTGAAGGATGAGCTAGAATAGCAAAAGTTGGGAGTGCAGTAGTATTCTAGGCTTGAAGTGAAGATGGCTTAAACTAGGCTAGTGAGTTTACAATTAAAAAATGAAAAGTACTAGGCTGGGTGCAGTGGCTCATGCACATAATCCCAGCATTTTTGGAGGCCGAGGCAGGAGAATCGCTTTAGCTCAGAAGTTCAAGACCAGCCTGGGCAATATAATGAGACACCCGTCTTTACAGAAAAAAAGAAAAGAACCAGCCAGGTGTGGTGGCATGCCTGTATGCCTGTAGTCCCAGATACTTGGGAGGCAGAGGTAGGAAAATCACTTGAGCCCAGCAGGTCGAGGTTGCAGTGAGCTCTGATCATGCCACTATACTCTGGCCTGGGTGATGGTGAGATCCTGTCTCAAAAACAAACAAAAAAATATTGAATAAATACAGGAGGTTGGCAGAAATAAGTTTCTACAAGTTCTTTTATTTTATTTTATTTTATTTTATTTTTTTTTTTTTTGAGATGGAGTCTCGCTCTGTCACCCAGGCTGGAGTGCAGTGGCCGGATCTCAGCTCACTGCAAGCTCCGCCACCCGGGTTTACGCCATTCTCCTGGCTCAGCCTCCCGAGTAGCTGGGACTACAGGCGCCCGCCACCTCGCCCGGCTAGTTTTTTTGTATTTTTTAGTAGAGACGAGGTTTCACCGTATTAGCCAGGATGGTCTCGATCTCCTGACCTCGTGATCCGCCCGTCTCGGCCTCCCAAAGTGCTGGGATTACAGGCTTGAGCCACCGCGCCCGGCCTCTACAAGTTCTTTTATGATTTAGTAAGGCAGAAGTGATGTTTACAATACAATGTGCAAATTGAGTGCTGTTTTTTTGGTGGTAAAATATACATCAAATTAACTATATATGCATATACATACATGCATATAAATATATAAAGATATATGTATGTGTATATATATACACATATATTTAACTCAATATTAATTCAATGTTAATTTTAATTATATATTTATATATAAATTAAATTAAATAAATAAAATTAAATAAATAAATTTATATTATATTTAAACAAATTAAATATATAAATATATAATATATACAAATGTTATATATATTAAAATGTTATATATTATATATAAATACATATTTATATAAATGTTATATATTATATATAAATATGTATTTATATATTAAAATTACATATATATATATTTTTTGGTAGAGACAGGGTCCTGCTATGTTGCCCAGGCTGGTCGTGAACTCCTAAGCTAAAGCGATTCTCCCACCTCAGCCTTCCCAAATGCTGGGATTACAGGCATGAGCCACTGTGCCTGGCCTTAACAATTTTTAATGTATTGTTGAGTGACATTAAGTACATTCACACTGTTGTATAACCATCACATCATCCATCTCCAATGAATTCATTTTAAGCTATTTTAGCCTGAGAATCAAAAATCGAGAGCTTTGATTTACAAAAGAAACCACACAGAATATCAAGCTATTTAGAGAATATCTAAATTGCAATAATTGGCCTTTGGAGTTGTGTAAGATGAGAGTATTGGGAAGAGAGAAAGGAATGAGTCATGGTGCTAATGGCTAGAAAGTAGATGCTGTTTAGGGTTTTTATTTTACTTTTTGTCTATTTTTTTTTACACAAATGATACCAAGATTTTGAGTTGTTGCTATGTTACAATGCCTGTCACATAGCAACAACTCAAAATCTTAGCTAGTATCATTATAAACCAGTGCTTTAAATACACATTAAGTCATTCACTCCTTAAAACAAAGCTGGGAGGTAGGTACACTTACTGTTTTACAAATAAGAAAAGGAAGACATACAGAGATGGAATAACTTGCCCAATCTTACAAGCTATTAGGTAGCAAAAGAGGGAATGGCAATGATTGGTACTAGAACTTCTGATTTAACCAATGCACTATTTTTCCTTTTCTGGATTTTGCTTCTTTGACCTAACAATGTATCCTGGGGATCAATCCATGTAAGTACCTATAAAGTTCCTTTCTTTTAACAGCTGTACACCATTGCACTGACTAGATGTAGCATAATTAATGACTAGATGTAGCATAATTAATTTAACGAGTTTTGCCCTGATAGACCTTAAGGTTGTTTCCAATCTGATTTAGAAATAATGTCACATTTATTAGTCTTACATGTCATTTCTTACATGTGTGAGAGTATCCATAGGAAATATTTCTTCAAGTGGTGTTGCAAGGTCAACAGACAGGTGCTTTTACATTTTGCTCTATTGAAAAATTGCTCTCTGAAGAGGTTATATAAGTTTATACTGTTCTAAGAATGTAAATGTTGGATATGGTATGGTAAAGTTAGTTTGGCCGCAGAAGGAGATGATATTGATTGAGGCTTGGAAGGAAGAAGTTTATTATACTCACAGGTCCTAAAGAAGGGGTCATCACGTGCCATGCGGGGCCTCGGAGGAAGCACCATGTTTTGGTTAGGTAGCGTAAGACAGGATAGGGGGGAAAGTCTAGCCCAGAGCCTTCATTGTGGTTTCCATGGGAAAGTCAAAGCAGGGCCAAGTAAACTGTTTAGGATTGGCTAATATAATTCTGGCAGGCTTTGGGCTGGCTATAGGAGTGGTCTCTAGTTGCCTGGTATCTGACCCTGGGACGATTTAGGGCAGGGGAAATACTGGCCTGATGTGTGACTTAGACCAGGTGGGTGTGGCTATAGATTAGGGATGAGTTGGTTTGCATAACAAAGAGTGCTCTAGGGAGCCCTCAGCTATCTCTAAGAAGGGACTAGCCCTGGGAGAGGTATCCACTTCCAGGCCAACAAGCTTTTTAAGATGTCAAAACATCAAAGTACAGGAAATTAAGTGAACAAAACAAAGCTCTTGCCCTCAGGGAGCTTACATTTTTTTTTTTTTTTTTCCGAGATGGAGTCACGCTGTCACCCAGGTCAGTCAGTGGCATGATCTTGGCTCACTGCAACCTCCGCCTCCTGGGTTCAAGTGATTTTCATGCTTCAGCCTCCTGAGTAGTTGGGACTACAGGCACGTGCCACCATGCCTGGCTAATTTTTGTATTTTTAGCAGAGATGGGGTTTCACCATATTGGCCAGGCTGGTCTCAAACTCCTGACCTCGTGATCCGCCACCTCGGCCTCCCAGAGTGCTGAGATTACAGGCGTGAGCCACTGCACCTGGCCCTGGGAGCTTACATTTCAAGAAATGTGCGGGGCCCATATGGAGAAAACTAAGTAACTTCAGAAAGACATGAAAGAACTAAATGAAAAGACAATACATGTTGATAGATGAATGAATTTCAGAAAGATGGCAATTATTATCAACTCAAGTGTAGCACAAAATCACAAAGAGTCCTTTTGAGGGGAGCAGGGAAACTTGACAAAAAGTTATTTGATATAATGAGTGGATATTTACTATGAACATCTCGAAAAAGTAGTTCAAGTATGAAGTAACATATGTGCTGTACCAGAAGTTAAAACAGACTATAAAAACACAGTAATTAAATCAGTGTGGTACTGGCATAATAAAATAAATCCAGAAACAAACTAGTTTATATGTAACCTACATAAATGTGAGTATTTTATTTTTAGGGCAAGAGTCTCCCTCTTGCTGCCCAGGCTGGAGCGCAGTGGCATGTTCATGACTCACTGTAGCCTTGACTTCCTGGGACCAGGTGGTTCTCCCTCAGTCTCCTGAGTAGCAGGGACCACAGGTGCATGCCACCAAGTCCAGCTAACTTTTTCTATTTTTAGTAGTAGAGATGGGGTTTTGCCCTGTTGCCCAGGCTGGTCTCAAACTCCTAGACTCAAGCAATCTGCCTGCCTTGGTCTTCCAAAGTTTTGGGATTACAGGCATGAGCCACCATCCCTGGCCTTTATTGTATCTTATAGATTTTGTTTTTTTTTTTGAGTCGGAGTCTTGCTTTGCCGCCCAGGCTGGAGTGCAGTGGCCGGATCTCAGCTCACTGCAAGCTCCGCCTCCCGGGTTCACGCCATTCTCCTGTCTCAGCCTCCCGAGTAGCTGGGACTACAGGCGCCCCGCCTCGTCGCCCGGCTAGTTTTTTATATTTTCTATTAGAGATGGGGTTTCACCATATTAGCCAGGATGGTCTCGATCTCCTGACCTCGTGATCCGCCTGTCTCGGCCTCCCAAAGTGCTGGGATTACAGGCTTGAGCCACCACGCCCGGCCATATCTTATAGATTTTTAATACATAAATATCTGGTAGGGTTGATTCCCCTAGTACAGTTCTTGGAATGTATAAAAAACTTCATTAAAAAAACAAAAACTACTTTTGGTTGTTTGGATCATATTTCTTTGAATATGGTTTCATCCAGACAGTAAACCTCATAGGTCCAGATGTCACAAGGGTTACCCATATATACCCAGTTTTGTTGAGAAAAATGGAAAACCCCACAGTGGTCATGGAGAGGGGTTGAGAGATTACTGAGATTTCCTAAAAACTTATTTCTCTATTATTTGGATTTTTATATTTATTAAAAAACTACTTTCATGATCTACAAGTATATATATATATTATACATACATATATAAATATAGAAAGGTAATAGTAGAAATGATATCACTTACAAAAACATCCAAGTTAAAAGCTGTTATGTTCTCTATTCCTCCAAAGCAGATGGAATATTACTATTTTTCATGATTTGATTTACTAAAATATTGTTGTTATTATCAAGTCTTTTCTGAGCAATCCTTAAAACCATACTGTTTAAAGACATTTACCTTGCTTTCAGTTTTTGCGAATACTAATTTCAAAAGTAAAGGAGATTGTTTTAAAAATCATCAAAGAGAAAGTTTACACGAGGTCTAATTTTAAAAATGCCTTCAATTTTGTATTTTTTAAGAGCTAAATGTGGGTAAAGTATAGAAGCACTGCATTTACAGTCCATTATTTTTTCCAGCTGAGAAGAGTGATGCCCCAAAATGCACTGCTCAGCTAGATGATGAATGGGCTATCAAGAACTATAAAATATCTCTTCCTAATGAAGGGGAAAGTTTAGGCTTTCACATTCATAAAATACCCAAAAAGTAGACTGAAAAAATGCAAAGACAAATCTCCAAATACTATCTCACCAATGCTAAGTTGATTCTGACTGGAATTAGAATAATAACAATATTTAACTTATTCTTTGACAAAGTTTTTAATAAGCTATTTTTTTACATGTACACTAGTAATCTTAAAAAGACAAATATTAACTATCAAAAGTTAAATACTATACAATTTATGAGAAATATAATTTTGTGAATTTGAAAAGTAAAAATTTTTAGTAGTAAAAGGGAGGTAACTACTAAATGGATTAAATAAGAAAATTCTACTTTTTAAGACATTTTAACCAGACAGAAAGTGATAAATTACTAATTTAAGTAAACACTAAAAACTTTTACTGAAGCCGGAGACCTTACACTATTTTAAATCAAGTCTTCATCTACACAGCTTTAAATAAACTTTAAAAAATCTTTTCTGGCACTGCTAAAAAGAGTGCATGACTGGGGGAAAAAAGGAATATGCTAGAATGTGAACTACTGAAGAACAGAAATACATTTCATTCATCTTTATCCCTGGATTCCTAACACAATGCCTGGTTCAAAGTAAAATGCTTAAACGTTTGCTGTTTTGAAGTGAACTGGGGCAAATATACATTTCCACCTCTGATCCAGTTTTCACTCCATTATTAGGCACCTCTGAAGTACCTGAGCTGCTCCTGGTTGTTGCCTTTGACTTTAAATTGAGTAAGGTAAGCCAATATGCATTCATTTTTTACATCAGCCTCAGAATCAAATCATCACTGGGCTGTGAATCTTCTCATGTACTGATACTTATTTGTTGGACAACAGTTAACATCAATGTGCAAAAGTAATGCATTTTCAATGCAGGATAAATATGTTCATATGAATACCAATGGAATAAAGGCCCTGTTTCTCCATGTTTTAAATAACAGATACATAGCATCTTAAATTATGACTTAATTAGCAATTTTTAGACACAGAACATAATACACTGTATTACAATGCAATGTGGTAGGCTTCCATTTTAGGAACCAAAATAAATTTCACATGAAAAAATATTTATTTTAATTCACATCAAATACATTTAGAATAAATCTAAATTTGTAGCATCAAAGTACTTACAAACAAACACAGATAAACTTTGAATGTATAAGTCTCCATTCTGTCCTAAAAGCATATACAAAAGCTCTCCTGCAACTATTGATCATCACCTCGTTGCCTTAAATTCCTAGATTTTCCATTTTCAGTTCTTCTCTTTTTGAAGACTGGGGCTACTCCTTCTGCCACAACTCCAAGACAAGTGACTGTTTTTTCTTTAAATACCACTTTGGGTACTCCACCACCATCAGCTTCAGAAGTTGACACATACTCATTTTCAGTGCTTGGAAGTTCCAAATCTACCTCCTCACTGGAAATAAGAGTTAAAACCAGTAATTGACAGGGTAAGACAAACATTTTCATATAACCAATGCCCCAAAATCAGCTTTCTAATGAAAATACACTAAAAGTTGCTCATTTTGGAGTAGGAATTACTTTAAAATACTGACTTTAGAATATTATTTAAGATACTGAGCACTTATTCAGGTGGATAAATGCCGGGAGAAGGTCTATGTATTAATTTATTCCTGTTGCACAAAGGATGCATTATCTAAGAAAACGCTTGGGCTTATATATAAGCAGTACAAGTAAAGGGATAAGGCAGTTGGGCACGATGGCCCACGCTTGTAATCCCAGCACTTTGAGAGGCCGAGGCAGGAGGATCACTTGAACTCAGGAGTTTTGAGATGCGTCTGGGTAACATGGCGAAACCTCATTGCTACAAAAAATACAAAAATTATCTGGGCATGGTGTCATGTGCCTATAGTCCTAGCTATTTGAGAGGCTGAGGTGAAAGGATCACTTCAGTCTGGGAGGCAGAGGTTGCAGTGAATTGAGATCTCATTTTTTCCTTGTGTAGAAGATTGAATGGAGCTGTATGCCTAGCACTCCTTTTCTAAGAACTAGCCCTTCAACCATCCACATGATTAGTTATAAATAAATCAGTTGAGTGGTCCTGATATCAGTACCTGATTAAAAAGAGCCTATCACAGTACCGTACTCCCTAGATAGTCAACTGGTCTGTGAAAGAGCAAGTTTGTCACATTACACCCATCAGTCTCATCTATGAGATTCTGGAACATGGACCAGATAGATCGTTATGTTTAACTCTAAGTAGCTGAGAGCATAAAACCTGTTGAAAAACACATATCATACTATTTGGAGAATGGAGCTCTGCAGAAGGCAGTCTATTCCGAGGAGTTTTTCTTTTTAAGACAGGGTCTTGCTCTGTCTCCCAGGCTGGAGTGCAGTAGTGCCATCATGGCTCACAGCAGCCTCCAAATCCTGGGCTCAAGTGAACCTCCTGCCTTAGCCTCCCAAGGTACTGGGATTACAGGTGTGGGCCACTGCACCTGCCTGGCCGGCAAGGACCTTCTTTGCTAACAGTTATCATAGGCTGTTTTAAGTTATAAAACTAAATAGCAACACTGAATCCTATAGAAATGTACTTGGCTGACTAATACTTGAGTTGCTGCAATATTTGCTTATCTATTTAGTTTTTACAATTTTTTTTTTTTTGAGACAAGGTCCTACTCTGTTGCCCAGGCTGGAGTGTAGTGGTGTGAACATGGCTCACTGCAGTCTCAACCTCCTGGGCTCAAGTGATCCTCCTACCTCAGCCTCTCAAGTAGCTGGGAACATGATGTGTGCCGCTATTCCCTGCTAAGTTTTTTCTTTTTTGGTAGAGAGAAAGTTTTGCCATGTTGGCCAGGCTGGTCTCGAACTCCTGACCTCAGGTGATCTGTTTGCCTTGGCCTCCTGAAGTGCTGGGATTACAGGCATGAGTCACCTCACCCGGCCAAGTTATACTTTCTATTTTCTTTTTTGAAACGGAGTCTTGCTCTGCTGCCAGGCTGGAGTCCACTGGCGCAATCTCAGCTCACTGCAACCTTCACCTCCTGGGTTCAAGCGATTCTCCTGCCTCCACTTCCTGAGTAGCTGGGATCACAGCTACACGCCACCACACCCAGCTAATTTTTCTATGTTTAGTAGAGACAGGGTTCCACCATGTTGGCCAGGATGGTCTCATCTCCTGACCTCGTGATCCGCCCACCTCAGCCTCCCAAAGTGCTGGGATTACAGGCGTGAGCCACCACACCTGGCCTCAAGCTATACTTTTAATAAGCATAGCATCCTTGAAATTACTTACTGCAATTTAGGGAAGTACTGGGATGTAAAACCACTTGTAATAACAGTGAGATTAAAACTCCAGGTACTTACTGAGACTCAGCCTCTTGTTTAATTTCTTGCCATTCTCCATATGGGTTTGATTTCTTAAAAGTTTTGGATTTTTCTTCATTTGAACCTAATGAATTCTGTTTCTGAATACTTTTTTCTTTCTGTGTTTCTGGGTCATTTCCTCCATCATCATTTTTATTTTTTTCCTGAAATGTAAAAGCCAAGAAATAATACAGTTCAAGCAAAACTACCAGGACAAAAATAAAATTACTTTAACTAAGGCTTTTAAAGGTATTGTTACAGATTTATAAATAATTCACTAACTCAATTTAAATTTGCACACAACACAATAAATATACATAGAACTTTACTGCTTGATTAGGTTTTCCATGTCTGAAATGTTGATATACCATGACAAAGGCTCCCTAAATCATCACCTTAATGTCTTAAATTCTACAATTAAGGACATATAAACAGGGCTCTCTTAACTTCTCCTCTTTTCTGCTTTCTTACTTTACTTGCATATCCAACAGTGACTCCCTTTATAATTGTGCCTCTGTTGAATTTTTCTGGGAGGTGGCAAGAGTACAGGGAGTTTGTCCTTGCCTATCTGTATTTTGTAATTTTTTCCCTTTTTGTATAATTTACCTTTTTAAAAATAATTAGGGGGTACAAATGCAGATTTCTTACATGTATATGTCATGGTGAAGTCTGGGCTCTTAGTGTATCTATCACCTGAATAGTGAACAATCCCAATAGATACATTTTCAACTCAACTCCCTCCCACCCTCCCACGTTTTATGGTCTCCACTATCTATTAGTCCATTCTGTATGTCCATGTGTGCCCACTGTTTAACTCCCACTTGTAAGTGAGAACACATAGTATTTGACTTTCAGTTATTTCACTTAGATTAATGGCCTCCAGTTCCATTCACATAGCTGCAAAAGCTATCATTTCATTTTTTATGGCTGAGTAGTATTCCATTGTGTGTGTGTGTGTGTGTGTGTGTATACACACACATTTTTTTATCCAATTCTCCACTGATGTACACTTACATTGATTTCAACATTTTGCTATTGTGAACAATGCTGCTACAAACATGAGTGCAGGTGTCTTTTTTTATTTAATGATTTCTTTTCCTCTGGGTAGATACTCAGAAATGAGACTGCTGGATTGAATTAACAGTTTTGCTTCTAGTTCTCTGAGAAATAAAGGTTATACTAACATACATTCCCAGTAACAGTGTGTAAGTGTCTCCTTTTCTCTGCATCCTTGCCAATATCCGTTTTCTTAATTTTTTTTTTTTTTGAGAAGGAATCTCGCTCTGTCACCCAGGATGGAGTGCAACGGCATGATCTTGGCTTACTGCAACCTCCGCTTCAGTTCAAGCAATTCTCCTGGCATGCGCCACCACACTCGGCTAATTTCTTTTGCATTTTTAGTAGAGACGGGGTTTCACCATGTTGGTTAGGCTGGTCGAACTCCTAACCTCAAATGATCTGACAGCCGCAGCCTCCTAAAGTGTTGGGATTACAGGCATGAGCCACTGCATCCAGGCATTTTCTGACTTTTTAATTACAGCCTTCTGACTGGTATAAGATGGTATCTCATTGTGATTTTCATTTGCATTTCTCTGACGATCAGTGATATTGAGCATTATTCACATGTTTTGGCCATCTGTGTGTCTTTTGAAAAATGTCTGTTCATGTCCTTTTCCCCCTTTTCAATGGAGTTTTTTTCTTGTTGAGTCCCTTGCGGATTCTGGATATTAGTCTGTTGGATGCATAGTTTGCAAACAGTTTTTTCCCAATATGTGGGCTATTTATTTACTGTTAATTGTTTCTTTTGCTGTACATAAGCTTTTAAATTTAATTAAGTCCCTCCCATTTGTCTATTTTTGTTTTTGTGTTTACTTTTGAAGACTTTTGTCATAAATTCTTTGCTTAGGGCAATGACCAGATTAGTTTTTCCTAGATTTCCTTCTAAAAAAAATTTTTTTTTTTTTTTTTTTTGAGACAGAGTTTCACTCTTGTTGCCCATGATGGAGTGCAATGGCACAATCTTAGCTCACTGCAACCTCCACCTCCCGGGTTCAAGCGATTCTCCTGCCTCAGCCTCTCGAGTAGCTGGGATTACAGGCATGCGCCAGGATGCCCAGTTAATTTTCTATTTTTAGTAGAGATGGGGTTTCTCCATGTTGGTCAGGGTGGTCTTGAACTCTCGACCTCAGGTTATCTGCCCACCTCAGCCTCTCGAAGTGCTGGGATTACAGGCATGAGCCACCATGCCTGGCCTCCTTCTAGGGTTTTTATAGTTTCAGATCTTTAAACATTTAAGTCTTTAGTCCATCTTAACTTTTGTACATGGTGAGAGGTAGGGGTCCTGTTTCATTCTTCTGCATATGACTGGCCAGTTTTCCCAGCATCATTTATTGAATGGGGTATCCCTTCCCCAGTGTATATTTTTGTTGATTTTGTTGAAGATCAGCTGGCTGTAGGTATGTGGCTTTATTTCGGGTTCTCTATTCTGTTCCATCAATCTGTGTCTATCTTTATACCAGTACTGTGCTGTTTTGGTTACGAAAGCCTTGGAGTATAGTCTGAGATCTAGTAATGTGATGCCTCCACCTTTGTTCTTTTTGCTTAGGACTGATATGGTTATTGAGACTCCTTTTTGGTTCCACATGAATTTTAGAATTGGCTTTTCTAATTCTGTGAAAAATGAAGTTGGTAACTTGATAGGGATTGTGTTGAATCTGTAGATTGGTTTGGCCAGTATGTCATTTTAGTGATATTGATTCTTCCAACCCATAAACATGAGATATTTTTTCATTTGTGTGTATCATCTACGATTTCTTCAATCAGTGTTTTGTAGTTCACTTTGTAGATCTTTCACTTCCTTGGTTAAATGTAATCCTAGATTTTTAGATTATTTTTTTTTGTAGCTATCACAAATGGGACTGAGTTTTTTATTTGGTTCTCAGTTTTACCATTATTGTATAGATACAGGTATATACAAATGCTACTGATTTTTGTACAGTGATTTTGTATCCTGAAACATGACTGAAGTCACTTACCAAATCCAGGTGTGTTTTGGAGAGTTCTTTAGGGTTTTCTAGGTACTAAGATCATTTAATCAGCAAACAGAGACAGTCTGACTTCCTCTTCCCCAATCTGGATGCCTTTTATTTCTTTCTCTTGCCTGACTGCTCAGGTTAGGACTTCCAATATTATGTCGAAAAGGAGTGGTTAAAGTGAGCATCCTTGCTTTGTTTCAGTTCTTAAGAAGAATACTTTCAATGCTTCCCCATTCGGTATAACATTGGCTGTGTGTTTATCATATACAGCTTTTTTTTTTTTTTTTGAGACAGAGTCTCGGTCTGTCACCCAGGATGGAGTGTAGTGGCACGATCTCAGCTCACTGCAAACTCTGCCTCCCAGATTCAATCGATTCTCCTGCCTCAGCCTCCCAAAGTGCTGGGATTACAGGCATAAGCCACAGTGTCCGGCCTCATATATGGCTTTTATTATTTAATTATTATAAGGTATGTTCCTTCTGTGCCTAGTTTGCTGAAGGTTTTTATCATGAAAGGATGCTGAATTTTAATAAATGCTTTTTATCTATTGAGCTGATTATATGGTTGTTTTTAATTCTGTTTATATGGTAAATCACATTTATTGATTTGCATACTTTGAACCATCCTTTCATCCCTGGAATAAAGCATCCCTTTATCATGGTGTATTAATCTTTCTGATGTATTGCTGGATTCAGTTTGCCAATATTTTGCTGAAGATTTTTGCATCTATGTTCAGCAGGGTTACTGGCCCGTATTTGTTGTTGTTATTGTTGTTGGAATACATTAATTTTGATGACAGAAATTAATTATTTCTATCCTAAGTTGGATAAAAGATTACCTAAATCTGGCTGGCTATAATCATTGTGAGATGGCAACTACAACGAAGGCTTTGCTGCTGCTCCTCTGTAAACTGGACATAACCCTTACTCTAAGTTCCATCAAGATTTTGAAGTTGGTAGAGAAACTGTAGGCAATGACAAGATCCTAGGTGTAGCTTAGGTATGTAGGAACTTTTCAATTTTCCTACATTTCTCAGGCCAACAATTGCAACCATTGCTCAATGCTAATAATGTGTCTTCTCTGCTTTGACTCATGGGCTCCTGAGTGTTTCCAGTTTTATTTATCCACTTGCCAAAATATGTCTTAATTTCTATGTTCTATCAGAAGACTTAAGGTCTGCAGAGCTTTTCAAAAACTGGTATCAGCTGGGTGTGGTGGCTCACGCCTGTAATCCCAGCACTTTGGGAGGCTGAGGCGAGTAGATCATGAGGTCAGGAGATTGAGACCATCCTGGTTATTAACACAGTGAAATCTTGTCTCTACTAACAATACAAAAAATTAGCTGGGTGTGGTGGCACGCGCCTGTAGTCCCAGTTACTCGGGAGGCTGAGGCAGGAGAATCACTTGAACCCAGGAGGTGGAGGTTGCAGTGAGCCGAGATACTCTAGCCTGGGCGACAGAGCAAGACTCCATCTCAAAAAAAAAAAAAAAAAAAAAATTGATGTGAAGAGTAAAAATAAAAAACCTACCTTAAACTTTATTTTTGGTTTTTGCGTCTCTGTAGAGACCTCTCCTTCTTCTGCTTCCTGTTCCCCATCAGAATCACTATGCGAATCTGATGATTTGGATTCATCTAGGGGGCCAAGTGAATTTTCATTGACCTTACTAGAAGTCAGATCACTAGTGTGTGGAATGAAATCATCAGGTTTCTCCCATCTGGATTCTGTTCAACACATTTTAAAGTCAGGTTATTTAGTTATTAATTCTATTCAGATGTAATTTCAACATAACATTTATCACTTACACTATTAAATGACAATACTGTATGTTAACTTCATATTATCTCTTGATCAAAAGATAATAGAGTTCCCAAACCTCTTGCTCTTGTATCTTTCAGAAATTGATTTTAAACAGCCTAGATTTACTAGATGTATAAACTATAACTCCAATGGAATGAGAGACCTAAGAACCGGGTGATATCTCTTAACGGTTCACAATTTATCTGACACCAATTTCAGGAAACATACTGACAATGAGCAAACAAGAGATTTCCTGAAACTCATCACAGAGATTTCTTTTCCTGGCCCCAGTGTGGTGGCTTATGCCTGTAATCCCAACACTTTGAAAAGGTGAGGTAGGAGGATTGCTTGAACCCAGAAGTTTGAGACCAGCTTGGGCAACATAGTGAGACCCTGTCTCTACAAAAAACTAAAAAGTTAGCAGGCATCATGCCATGTTCCTGCAGTCCCCGCTACTCAGGAGGCTGAGGTGGGAAGACTGCTTGAGCCCAGGAAATAGAGGCTGCAGTGAATCATGATCATGTCACTGCACTCCAGCCTGGGCAACAGAGCAAGACCCTGTCTCAATTAAAAAAAAAAAAATTCCTAAGATTTTCCTCTCGTGAAATTATATTGTGAAGCACTGAGTATTAAGTTCATTTTTATATGGTGGTTTGGTGGTGGGGGGGCAGCAGTGGGAATCTCAATTGACTAACTCTACTGCCATCCAGTGGTTCATTGGGCTTTTAGCAAACAGTAATATTTCTAATTACCTTGTAATTAATTACCTATTTTCAACTGGGAGAGTCTTAAGAGTGAAAGGGGCTGCCGTTAATAATTATTCTGGTCCAGGAATAAACCGTAATCATTCAAGGCAAATCAATATATATGGTACCTTAATTAATACAGAGTTCTTGACAGGGTTAATGAAAAACACTACTTTTCCTTATCCATATTTCACACAAGTAACAACAGGATTTTCAAGAAATTATTTATTTTATTTTTACTTATTTACTTGGCGTGATCTCAGTTCAGTGCAACCTCCACCTCCAGGATTCAAGCGATTCTCCTGCTTCAGCCTCCTGAGTAGCTGGGATCACATGCAAGTGCCACCATGCCCAACTAATTTTTGTATTTTTAGCAGAGACGGGATTTCACCATGTTGCCCAGGCTAGTCATGAGTTCCTGACTTCAAGTGATCTGCCTGCCTCGACTTCCCAAAGTTCTGGGACTACAAGTGTGAGCTGCTGCACCAGTTCAAGAAGTAATTTATTAAGCACCTACTATGTGCCAAGCACTGTTATTGGAATTTTATGACATGCGACATTCATGACCTTAGAGAGCACATATGTTTATTCTATTTCACTGAAGAGTGACTATAGGCTCAGTGACTTGCCCACAGTCACATCACTGGTAAGGAAAGAAGCTGTGCATTGAACTCAGATCTGTCTTAACTCTAAAGCTACATTATATCACTATACTATTTTATATGTATAAAAATCCCAACCTTCAATTGTTCTGGAATATAAACATTGCTATAACTGGGCAGGTTAAACATCTACTTGGAGGTTAAAAGGGCCTTTTCTTCCTAAAAGATTTAATGCTATGCAATGAGCTAATGAAAACAGAATTAAAAACACAAAAAACAAACCTCTCCTAAAGTCACATTAATGTTATAGCAGTTCTGATAAATTTAACTGCAGTTTATGCTAAATTAGATGAAACATTAATTTTAAAGTTTTAGATAACAATTAGTATTTATGCATGCTTCATAAGTATTTATGCAACTGAAACATTTTAAAATTTTCACTTTTGCTAATTTGTTAGACACTACTAAGTAGATTGTTTTATTTTTTATTTTATTTTGAGACAGTCTTGCTCTGTCACCCAAGCTGGAGTGCAGTGGTGCGATCTTGGCTCACTGCAACCTCTGCCTCCTGGGTTCAAGTGATTCTCTGCCTCAGCCTCCCAAGTAGCTGGGACTACAGGTGCCCACCACCATGCCTGGGTAATTTTTTACTAGAGAAGGGGTTTCACCATGTTGGTCAGGCTGGTCTCGAACTCCTGACCTCAGGTGATCCGCCCGCCTTGGCCTTCCAAAGTGCTGGGCTTACAGGCATGAGTCACTGCACCCGGCCTACTTTTTTTTTTGTTTTTGACATAGAGTTTGTTCTTGTTGCCCAGGCTGGAGTACAATGGTGCCATCTCGGCTCACTGCAACCTCCACCTCCCCGGTACAAGATTCTCCTGTCTCAGCCTCCCAAGTAGCTCAGATTACAGGTATGCGCCACCACACCTGGCTAATTTCTTTGTATTTAATAGAGATGGAGTTTCACCATGTTAGTCAGGCTAGTTGCTTAACTCCTGACCTCAGGTGATCCACCTGTCTCAGCCTCCCAAAGTGCTGGGATTACAGGCATGCGCCACTGTGCCCAGCCACGGTTTTATTTTCTAAAAGGAAAAGGCAAGTTGGGCTAGATGATCTCTAAGCTACCTTCCAAGGTAATGACTGTATTTCTAAAATAATTATAAAAATAGTAATATCAGAGAAAGCTAAAATGATTCTATTTTTAAGTTTGTGAATGCAATATCAACTGAGAATAACATTGGTGAACAGCATAATATGAATAGAAATCTTTTTTGCTTTTCTACTGTATTTTTAATTTACAAAAAATAACTCATGCTTGCTATACAAATATGTTTATCATATACTAAAATTTCCAAGTTCAGATGATTAATCAGCAGGCCAATAAGCAGTTCCAGGTACAATTTTAAATACTTAAGATAATCAAAGGTAATACTTACCTCCTGTTTCTGTATTATAATAATAGGTAAAACCATCTTCACTTAACCCTTCTACCCAAACGGTCTTCACTGCTGTCTAATAGGAGGAAAAAACCCAGCATAAACTGAGGATAACCATGATGACTTTCTATTGAATAACTCAAGTGTCAGCCACCCTTGCCTCTCCTCCTGACACCTGGTGATATCTTGATCTGCATCCCCATCCAAATCTCATATAGAATTGTAATCCTCCATGTTGGAGATGGGGCCTTGTGGGAGATGACTGCATCACAGGGGTGGTTTCTCATGGTTTCAACACTATCCACCTTTGGTGCTGCCGTCGAAACAGTGAGCAAGTTCCCCTGAGATCTGGTCATTGGAAAGTGTGTGGCACCTCCCGGCTAACCCCTCGCTCCCTTGGTCTGGCCACGTAAGATGTGACTGTTTTCCCTTAGCCTTCTGCTATGATTTAATTTAAGTTTCCTGAAGCCTCTGCAGAAGCTCATGCCACCATGCCTCCTGCATAGCCTGTGTTTAACTGTGAGTCAATTAAACCTCTTTTCTTGATAAATTACCTAGTTTCAGAAATGTTTCTTTATAGCAATGCAAGAACTGACTATTATACCTGGGTATTAGGGATGGTAGTACTAACCATGGCCAGGAAGCTTGGTTTTTGCTAATAATGAACCAACTTTCAAGGAGTGAATGTCTCACCTTTGAAAGCCAGGAACAGTTCTTTCCAAAGGGACAGTGACATGTGAATGGCAACTGACTGCAAACCAACTAATATTTGCCCTGAATGCTGTTTTTGGATAGATATCAGTAGTTTTTTTTTTTTTGAGGCAGAGTCTTACTTTGTTATCCAGGCTGGAGTGCAGTGGTGAGATCTGCAACCTCTGCCGCCCCGGGTCCAAGCGATTCCCCTGCCTCAGCCTCCTGAATAGCTGGGATTACAAGCACCTGCCACCGCGCCTGGCTAATTTTTTTGTAGTTTTTAGTAGAGATGGGGTTTCACCATCTTGGCCAGGCTGGTCTTTAACTCCTGACCTCGTGATCCACCTGCCTCAGCCTCCCAAAGTGCTGGGATTACAGGCGTGAGCCACTGCGCCCGGCCAGATAATCACTATTTCATCTCCATTCAACCTTCTAACAAAAGCATTATGGGAAAAAAAAGGACACAGTTTCGGGGTGGAGGGAGTGGAGTATTTGTAAGTAAAGTTGCTTAACAAACCTCTACAAAACCCCAAGAAACCAATCACTTTAAAGAATAAAACAAAAACACTATTAATATGCTTCAGTTACCTTTTGTAAGTTTCCTTGAAATCCTTCAGGTTTCTCCCACTGAGATGCTTAAAGCAAAATACATTGCATTTATAAAATGTTTTTGCTTTAAAAAAATACTTTCCAAAAAATTTGGACCAAACTTACAGTCATTATGTACAAAACACTACAAGTCTACAGTTTAAAACATATTTGAAAAACAAAACAGAATATACACCCCAGTACAGAGAATCTATGTGAATGCTATGTAACCAAGAAGAAAGGACAGAACAAGGGATTAGAAGTTACTGGAATTTCCACAGGAATTTTAGAGCCAGGCAGAGCTTCTCATAAAGGTTTCATAGAAT
This sequence comes from Piliocolobus tephrosceles, assembly GCF_002776525.5. Classification (NCBI taxonomy): domain Eukaryota; kingdom Metazoa; phylum Chordata; class Mammalia; order Primates; family Cercopithecidae; genus Piliocolobus; species Piliocolobus tephrosceles. The sequence continues at coordinate 75,557,329 of NC_045455.1, forward strand.
TCAGGTTTGATAAGTTTCAAAGGTCTTTTGATATCTTGGGGCAAGGGAGATTGAGAGATAAATTGAGTAACGAGTCAGAAGAGGAACAACTAGTATGCAGAAATTAAAAACATGTATCATGGAGAGGAAGAGAATACAAAGTAGCATTTGAAAAAAAGAAGCAAGCAATAAACATTGAAGGGAGAAAAGAAAGAATAGTTTCCAAGGGAATTTGACAAAGACTTCTAATAGCTAGTACATCATCATTTATGGTATCTTCATTGCTAAACTACAACATGCATGTCACTTAAAGCTCAGTGCAAACTCTAACAGATTAATATTCCTACATAGTCCAAAGGTAATTATGATCCTAATGATAATAGTCATTACAGTAAGACTGCTAGCCCAAGGATTTCTTCATGATTAACTCTCTGACCTTATTTCCTACCTTCCTAGCATTCTTAACCTTCTTTTGCTGGCTTTTCTTCTATCCATTCCTTTAATATATATAACACTCACCTTCTTTACTTCTTGCTCTATTCTCTCTGCTTGTGATCTCATATACTCCTAAAGGTTAACATATTATCTACATCCCCTGACTCAATTTTGCTCAACTCCACACCGTAACCATCAATCAGCTACCAAAAGTTGTCATATGAATATTCTGTAGGTACCTCAAATTCAACATATCCAACATATCTAATTCATTATTATCCCCATTAAACTTATTTTTGGTTCCTGTATCTCATATCTAAGTAAATGGCGCCATCATTCTCTCAGCCCTCCATAATATGGCCCCAGTTTACCTTCCAGTCTAACTCTACTAAGATGTCTTCAAAGAACTGCATGTTTTACCTCAACCACTATTTCCCAGTACTTTCAAACCTTTTTTGGGGTTCATATTGTTCTGTCTGGATTCTGTACCTCTTAATAATCTACTGAAGTCTTCTTTAATCAAAATACAGTGTCTGCACTATGCCAGGCACTAAGTTAGATGCTAGGGATAAAATGGTGAGTAAGGCATCATTCCTGATGTCCTTATCCTAATTTAGAGATCAGCTCTAAAATAATTCCTATGATGATCTCTCAAAGCTACATAATCACAATGAATTCAACATTATTATGAGTTCCCATATAATCTTAATTACAGCTTCTATTACAGCACTTTAAAATTCCTCCTTGTATCAAGCTTGTTTCTGTCGCTAAATTTTATGACTCTGGAGAGTAAGATGCTACATAAATGTAGAGTAAGTGTATTAACTTATTCCAAAATATATATGGAGTAAAAACCCCAAATACATTTAGTTTTTAGGAAAAACAAAAAGATGGTTTTGATATTGTTACTGTAAAATGACACTGTGTATTTTTTTTTTCTTTTCTTTCTTTTTTTTTTTGAGATGGACTTTCGTTCTTCTTGCCCAGACAGGAGTGAAACGGTGTGATTTCGACTCATTGCAACCTCCACCTTCCGGGTTCAATCGATTCTCCTGCCTCAGCCTCCCAAGTATCTGGGATTACAGGCATGCACCATCACGCTCGGCTAATTTTTTTTTTTTTTTTTGAGAGGGAGTCTCGCTCTGTGGATGGAGTACAGTGGCCCAATCTCCGCTCACTGCAAGCTCCGCCTCCTGGGTTCAGTGGCCCAATCTCGGCTCACTGCAAGCTCCGCCTCCCAGGTTTACGCCATTCTCCTGCCTCAGTCTCCCATGTAGGTGGGCCTACAGGTGCCCGCCACCACGCCCAGCTAATTTTTTGTATCTTTAGTAGAGATAGGGTTTCACCATGTTAGCCAGGATGATCTCGATCTCCTGACCTCGTGATCCGCCCATCTCAGCCTCCCAAAGTGCTGGGATTACAGGCGTGAGCAACTGCGCCTGGCCTAATTTTGTATTTTTAGTAGAGACGGGGTTTCACCATGTTGGTCAGGCTGGTCTTGAACTCCTGACCTCAAGTGATCCACCCGCCTCGGCCCCACAAAGTGCTAGGATCACAGGCATGAGTCACCACACCTGGCCTTGGCACTGTGTATTTTTCTGTTGGGTATCAGTTTCCAATAAAATACACAATGCCATTTTTCAGTAACAATATCAAATCAACCAAGGCAGCTATAGAAAAAAGAAATCAGTTACTGGCTCCCAAAAGAAAATCTCTACTGTAGAATATTTTATTTCAAGTACCCCTATAATTTGTGAAGTGGATTTCAAATTCCTTATTTCTATGCAAAGTTCTTTATTTCTATGTAGTTTATACTTACAGAAGTTACTATTGAGAAAATATAAAGCTATAGTTTATTTGTAAGAAAGTCATTATTAAAGGCTTTGACGAAGTATGACACTTAGTCACTATGGGAAGGGTACCTTTTTAAAGGGCACATAGTTTTCTTACCTTTGGGGCAAAAATGAAAAATGTTCCAATATTAGATACAAATCCTAACATAAAATAAATTGCTCTATTCCACTAGTGACACTGTTCTTTACCAGTTTTATGCCTAAATGACTTACCTCCTGAGATAAGATCATAATAGTAATGGTAACCCTCAGAGGTTATGCCTTCTACCCATCTGCCCTTTGAAGGATCTTTTTTTTTTTTCTTCTTTTCTTTCTTTTCTTTCTGTTGATTTAATGTAGAGGTGGGTGGGATAGTGCTGGTTACTGGTGTTACACTTGGCTCCAAAATTTCTAAAGAGATGAGAGAAGGGTAAAGCAGCCACAGTTAACTACTATTTTTTATTGTTGTTGGCATAAAACATTAACGTTATTTCAATAAAAAACCTAAGATTCTTTTGAGAACTTGACACATTATTATAAAGTTCATTCGGAAAAATAAACATGTAAGGGCAGGAAAATTGTAATAAAAAGAAAAAGGAGAATTTAGTTCTACCAGTTATTAAAACTTATTCTAAAACTATGGGTTAAAAATACTGCCAGCAGTGTGAAACTGACATAGAAATAGGCAAGCACATAATTGAAACAGAATAGTCCAGATACAGGGCCAACTTCAGGTTGGCTGGTATTTCATATCAAGAGGATAAAAGACAGATCATTTAAAAAAAAAGAGGTTTTCAAATTACCTATTGGGTAGAATGTTCACTATTCGGGCGATGGGTATACTAAAAGTCCAGATTCCATCACTATGCAATATATATATGCATATGAGAAATCTGCACTTGTTCCCCCTAAATCTATAAAAATAAAAAAATAAAAATGGAAATAAAGAAACCATGTTTAAAAAGAAAGTTTTTAGATTAACTGGTTAATTATTTGGGAAAAAAGCAAAGCTGTTTCCCACTCCCTGCTCTCTTCCCCCTTTTTTATTAAATACTAGGTCAAAGACAGTTACAAAAAGAACACAAAGTAAAATAATGTTAAATTTGACTACTTAAAAATTAAGATATTCTGTATGACAAAAATAAAAAAAAATAAAACAAATGAAAAATATTTACAATAAATATAGCAAAGGGTTAATATTCCTAACAAAGATCCTTTACGAATCAAACATTCTAATAGAAAAATGGACAACAATTACAAAGACAATTCAGATAACTTTTACTTTTTTTTCCTTATGTCGTCCAGGCTGGAGTGCAGTGGCTCAATCAAAGCCCACAATAGTAGCCTTGAACTCCTCAGCTCAAGCAATCTTCCCACTTTAGCATCCCAAGTAGCTGGGACTACAGGTGCGTACCACCACGTCCAGTTAATTTTTTATTTTTATATCGTAGTAGAGGTGGGGTCTCACCATCTTGCTAGGTTGGTCCTGAACTCCTGGGGTCAAGCAATCCTCCCACTCTGGCCTCCTAAACTGCTGGGATTACAGGCATGAGCACATCACCCAGCCAATTAACATTTATTTTTGCTAATATTCAAAGAAATGTTTTTCTGTTGTTTTGCAGAAGATCGGTAAGTACCGAAAAGAATGACCAAATCTAGTATTAGTTTGATGGATCAGGTATTTACACTGGTTTCAAAAAATGGGTAGTTTTGGTGGGGACGGTGGCTCACACTTGTAATCCCAGCACTTTGGGAAGCCCAGGCAGGTGGATTGCTTGAGGCCAGGAGTTCCAGGTCAGCCTGGGCAACATGGCAAGACCCTGTCTCCACCAAAAAATAGCTGGGACTGGTGGCGAGCTGAGGTGGAAGGACCACTGAAGCCGGGGAGGTCAAGGCTACAGTGAGCCATGATTGTGCCACTGCACTCCAGCCAGGTGACAGAGCGAGACCTGTCTTCAAAAAAAAAGAGAGAAAAATAGTTTTTAATGTCTTTACTTTCCAAAGGATTGGCTAGTTACTCCTAAAACAGGTCAATAAACTTATTTTTGTTCTAGTGAAAATGTAAATCAGTCCATTTCTGGAGACAATGTGGTATTAACTATCAATATAAAATATATTTACACTTTGATACTGTAACGTAACTTCTAGAAACTGAACCTACAGAGACAAGTGTAAAAAGATACATGCATATAAGATGCTAAATGCATCTTAGTGAAAAACGCTAAGCAACCTAAATGTTAACTAGGAAAAGATTAAATAAATTATAGTACAGAGACAAAATAACAGTGGCTACCATTTATTCAACATTTGTTATGTGTGGTCACATAATAAGCAATTTATACCATAATGTCACTTAGTTTTAATAATCCTAAAATTATAACTAGCAAGAGAAAATTGTCTGACTCCAAAGTCTGCTCCTAACTACCATATAAAAATGATATATCTCCCTAATTGTTTAAAAGAAAAGATACATTTGATATATCATTGAGAGAAAAAATAAAACCGGCAAATAGACCACAGCACAAAATATGTAATTTAAAAAAAGATTTAAAGAAGAGGTCTGCAAAAAATCTTAACAGTTAGTGAGTTTTCAAAACCTCTTTTCTTTGTACTGCAGTTTTGTATGTTTAAAGGAATATATATCCTATTTGGAAAAACAAGGCAATGATAATATTTAATAGGAAAAATCCATTTAAATATAAAATGGTAAAATTTATTTGCTCAAAGGGCAGCATAATGGAATCTCTCAATGCATATAATTGATAATAGTTGGACTTTCACCTACTCCTAATTCTCCAGAAATGCCTAAATCCTTTTTCCTTTCAAAATGAACACATGGCTTTATCCTCAAGTAACCAAACAACTTTCCCACCTTTTAATTACTAATGTCCAGGATAACATTTTTAAAGTCTGGCTACAACTTTAATGAACACAATGCCAATTAACTTAACTGGTACTCTGCTTAAAACCTTAATTGAAAGCTGTTTTTATTAGAGGAATACCATCACATGTTGATGATTGCAACCAGTACGTAAGATCAATTGAGATCTGCTATATGCTTGGCTTAAAGAAAATGGATGTGATATGGAAGAATTATTCACAAAACCTTCCCAGTTTAAAGCCTAAATTCAATGACAAGATAGACACAGTCTAGTTAAATAATGTCTTTCACCTGGAACTTCCTTCTAGTAGTAAATATCTGCCTTCTAGTAGTAAAATCTGCAAATTGTCCACAAAAGGTTAATTCATTACATAATCACCCATATAAATATACAAGACTCATAATTTTCACCATATGGACACAGTGAATTGTAATTATAATGCAGGGCCTCTTTTTAAATGCATAATGTCTTTTAGCCAAATAACTAGAATACCTAAAAACCTCAAAGTGTCTCTGAAATGAACCACTTACCTAGGATAGAGCTAGGATTACAAAAGTAGTATGGCTGCTATGAATGAAAGTGTTAAAAGATAAAACATTAAAAGTACAACAAAAGGGCATGAACAAACTTCCATAGTCTAAACAGGGCTATGATGCATAATAAAAGCACTGAGAGTATACTGAGTTTATAACCTCTTTATGGAAACAATCAAAGCTTACTTAGCATGACCTCTGATGTTACTTTTAAAACATGCTGGCTGCTTTTTTTTTTTTTTTTTTTTTTACCTGATTCTAAGCCAAGCCTTTTCAAATCCTCTTGGTATGCTTTCAGGGCAGCTGCCTCCATCGCAGCAAACTCCTTTGATGCCTTTTCTTCTTCCTTTGCCTTATCCAGGCTTTTCTGTTTAATCTATGTAAGACATACGTAACAGTGAAAGTGAGATAAAGGACTGACATTTGCATAGAAAAATTAGCAAAGAAACAATCTAAATTACCTCACTGATCCTTTTTGCCACATTTTCCTTATGATTCTTTCCTCTTTCATGAAATTCAACACTCTTGAAAATGAAAACAGAGAAAATACAAAAGAAAACTACATAAACATCATAAAATTCATAGTAAACACAGACAATTTTCTCATAAACATGAGAAAATTAAAATTAAAATGAATGGCAGAAAATATGAAAACATTAATTTAATGCAAACTGGCCCTTTTAATCAAATGATGCTATGGAACTACATTGTTTTATTATTATGTCCTCTGACTAGGTTTCCTTTGGTTCTTAAAATAAACCATGATGACCTTATTAATGGAGAAAAATACAAGGTACCCTTGATGACTAATCTAGTGACTATGACTGTAATGAGGACTCAAACATGACATGAAGCCAAAAGATTTTTAAACAACTTTCAACATCAAAAGCCTTTAGAATTTTATTGCTGTATTTGTCACAAGGAGGGACAAAGAGAACAATTATTTTATTGCTTTATTCCTCAAAATTAGGAGAAAAGTACATATTTTAAGATTCCTCCTAAATTATAAGCAAACGCTTTTATACAATATGGTAATGGTTCAAAATGTACAACTTCTATGGAAGATAATTTGGCAACATCTATCAAGACTACAAATACATTTACCCTTTGACATAGCAATTTTATTTCTGGTAATTTATTCTATAGATATATCTGCACATGTACACAATCATGATATATACAAGCTTAATGACTGCAGCACTGTTTGCAATAACAATACAATATCCATCTCTAGGGGACTGATTGGCTAAACTATGGTACATTCTCATAGGCTACTGTAACAGAGAAAAAGCAGCTCTTCACGTATGGATACAAAGAGAGCTCCAGTTACATACTGTTCAATTTTTAAAAACTACAGTTCAGAACAATATATACAGTACATTATCTTTTATGTATGCTGGAAGAAGAACTTGTGTCTACATGCATGTAGAAACAATGGAAGGATAGGCAAGAAAATGAAAAAAAAATGATAACCTATGGGGAGTGATGGCAACTGGATGACTGGGGATGGGGCGGGTGAGTGAGCGCAATTATCTATTTAAACAATCAGAAATGCTCCCTAAATTACAAGTTTCTAGTTAAATGCAGTAAGAAATTCCTGGCAAGCTCTGCAAAATAAGTTCTGTCAATCAAATCTTATATGATGCATTAACTGAGCTATTCTAAAATACTACCGTGAATTCATCTTTAAAGTGTGACTTTGTAAAGCAGATAATCCTGTTTCTCATACATTGGGTTTCCTAAGGTTGATTACACTACACAAAGAATACAATATTAAAGGACCATTCAAAATTAAATTAATTTTGTTACTAATTAAAGTTTAAATAGGCCGGGCGCGGTGGCTCAAGCCTGTAATCCCAGCACTTCGGGAGGCCGAGACGGGCGGATCACGAGGTCAGGAGATCGAGACCATCCTGGCTAACACGGTAAAACCCCGTCTCTACTAAAAATACAAAAAACTAGCCGGGCGAGGTGGCGGGCGCCTGTAGTCCCAGCTACTCCGGAGGCTGAGGCAGGAGAATGGCGTAAACCCGGGAGGCGGAGCTTGCAGTGAGCTGAGATCCGGCCACTGCACTCCAGCTCGGGCGACAGAGCAAGACTCCGTCTCAAAAGAAAAAAGAAAAAAAAGAAAAAAAAAATAAAGTTTAAATCAATGTGTATTACCAATTCAAGAAGATGAAGACAGACTACACTGGAAGGGATTACTTACTCTAGATAATTCACAAAATTCATTTTACAGCCTAGGTACCTCCAAGAAAGAGAGAGTTTAAGTGATTTGTGTGATTTTAAAAATTCATGGTATTTATTTATAATGATAACCCACGTAAAATAAAAGAGTCAAGAACTAGAACTTTAGCAACTATCCAAAAAGACCAAAACATCAAAAAAAATCCAAATCCTAAACACCTTGCAGATAACAGTAAATAAATATCCACAGAAGAAATCCACAGCATTAAAATATGAGACTATTCTCTGTGCATCCAACTTTGCCAAGTAAAAAGGGTATCAACATAAAATACATTTAACAGATACCCTACTGTTTATGTGGTATGTACATAGTATTTTGACACGCAAGAAGGGAGAAAAATCAGTGGTGTGCTTTTTGCTTTACATCTTCAACACTGGATCTCAACTATGAGATAGACTAACAACATACCTAACAGAGTTGTTACTTTGTTTCATGAGAAAGCGAATAATGGTGTCCTTTCAAATTTAAGCATCTAAAGATATACAACTCTGCATTAAATACACTTGATTATTTCTAGAGCAGAAAATATACAAGAAAAACTAAACTGTTGCTTTTATATTTTAAACGCTTTCCACAATACTTTGTGTATGACAGTATTATGAACACCATCGTTATAATGTAGGTGCTTCACAAACATGAATGAGATGACCTACTCATTGCCCATTTCCCAAAAGGTCACAGAGAAATAACTTCACTTAATACATAATCAAAGTTAGGTTGACGAAAAGGAAGAAGGCTCACAGCTTTCATAGGGGACTGAGAAAACAGAAATCTTTTGATGTTTTTAAAATGCAAGAGCAATGTGCATAAAAGTGCTTTGTAAACTGAGTTTACATAAAAAAGTACTTCATTCAACACAATTATTATTCGAATCTCTAATAGCGGAATTATCATACAGGCCTATTGTCTGCTATCCAGCACTTGCAGTAATCACAGAATTTCTTTGGCTGTGACTTCCAGTAGTCCGCCCTGAAAAAGGGAGAAAACAAGGCTCTAAGCTCATGTAAACCTTAAAAAGGTAAAATTTTGCATGCTTTACATTTTTTAACTTTTGAAATACATGCCCCTGCTACTGAATCTTGTATTGTTATATATAGCCGTTTTTTATTGTTTATCTGGTTGGAGCAGTCAATTGAAATTCTGTTGCCAGCAGAGCAGGAAAAGTCTGTACCTAATTCACTACAAAACTCCCTTCAATAAGATGGCTTTCAAAAATTCCTCACTTGTTACCGTCATCGTTACGAAAAACTAAGGAACATCTTAGACAACATTTATCCTTTCTGGCTTTGGGGGAGGTTGATGTAATGGAGACCTGAGGAAACTCATAAAGTTTGCCTTAAATCAAGTTATTCCCACCAAAAGAACAACATACAAGACTACTCTGGGGGAAGACTGCAGTTCCTCCGAGACTATCAGTTAAAACAAACTGTTCTTCAGCCTCAAAGCAAGAGAGAATTGGAAAAGCCGTGGGACTTCGTAGACGGCCGACCAAAAAAAAAAAAAATCATTACGCTATCCAGGGCTGGCCGCTTCCAGTGGGCGGCGGAGGCCGCAGCCCAGCCCTAGTTTCACAATACACTAGGGTTCAGGGGCTTCGGAGCCAAAGGGGCGCGTGCGACCCCCGACAGCGTCGTGGAGAGAGCACTGCGTCGCTTCACCCGCGGCCGTCCAACCCGCCCCCTGAACCGGCCGCCGGTCTCACCCAAGAGCCCGTGCCCCACACCCCACGGCGCTCGGCGGGGTAGCATTTCCACCCCGCCCTGAGAACCGGCCCTGCAGGTCTGGGGCCGGTCCCGAGTGAGTTAAGGACGCATCCGTCACGCCCCCGGCCGAAGGGCGGGAGGAGAGGAGGGGAAGACCCAGGCGAGAAGGGGCCGCCCAGAGAAACAACACCTCGTTGTTCAGGGCCTGAGACCCAACTCACATGACTGCGCCAGCCGCTATGCAAGTCGTCCAGGGTTCCACTCAGACTCGCGCTTTCTCAGCGGGACGAGTCGGGCTCTTCCAGCCGCCCGAGGCCCACCCGAACCTCCCTCCTACCCAGACACCTTCCTCAGTCAGCGGGACCAGCGTTCCGCCGTTCCCAACTACGGGTGCCCAGACGATCCAATCCGCGTTCGAAATCGCCTCCTCTCCCCTCCCCCGACAGGGGCGGTACTCCCGGCTCCAAAGAGGTGGGGTCGGTATAAAGGGGTTGAGGTCACCGGCAAGGGGCAAAAGCGCGACGGGACCTGAGCTGAAGGACAGGATCTCAAACCTCAAATCCCTGCGCCATCCCGCCGTCTCTGTGTCCTACCCTGGGACCCAGAACCTCCACCCTCCTTCTAGACTCGCTGGCTCCAGGCCAAGGAGCTCGCGCGCCGCCTCCGCCCCAACGCAAACAGCTGTTCCCAGAGAAGTCGCCGCTCTCAACTTTGCCAACTAGTCCGCAGGCACTTTGACCAGCAGAGCAACCGGGATCTGTGGGTCGAGGTCCTCTGGCGGAGTTTAAAAAAGGAGGTGAAACTGCGGGGTCCGGGGCCGCGAGTCGCTAGGCTTAGCCTCAAACTTTGCTCTTGCGGCGGAGCGGCCCCGCCCCGCCCCTCCTCTCCCCCGCGACGCCCGCGCGCTCGGACTGGGCTTGTTCCCTAGCTCGGGGAGCGCGTGGGCGGCGGCGGCGGCGGCGGCGGCGAGCGGTGCGGCGAAGGAGGCAGAGGCGCTTACGTTTGTCAGGTGGGTCACGGCAGTTTCTTAGTGCAGCACTTCCCATATGGTCTAGCGGTTAGGATTCCTGGTTTTCACCCAGGCGGCCCGGGTTCGACTCCCGGTATGGGAAAGCTGCGTTTTTCCCCCCCCCCCCCCCTCCCGTTTTCTCTTTTTTAAACTATCAGTTTGGAGGGCTCACTTTTTAAATCTTGTGTTCTGGTTCCTTTCTTGTCCCCCTGTCTGGGTGAGTTTGTAGAAAACGAGCATTACTGTAGTTAGGTGGCGCCAGGAGCTGGGCTGCGGCTTTTGGAGCGGCGAGTGCCCCACCGTGCCTGCTGGAGAAGCGAGTGCGCTCCGGGTCCTTCTCCCTCCCGCCTCCAGCTCGCTGGGCTGGTGGACCCGGAGGGAGTTTCACTTTCCCCGGGGCTGTTCCCCCGCCCCTCCGGCCCGTAGTTTTCCAGACGCCCGGGAGGTGATGATTAACTCTGGCCTTGCGTTATCTCCTCCCAGCGCCCCCCTCCGGCCCACACCCTGTTCGGCCGCCCTTGCGACTCTCCTGATGCGGGACTAGCTGGCCCCCCTGCCCTGGGCGCCGCGGAGCCCGCGCCCGGGCCGATACCTCTAGTGGTCCTTTGGCCACAGGGTATTTACCAGGCCCCACGGAACACATTGTGCTTTCCGCGTCCTCCCGGGGGGCGCGCTTTCCCGGCAGCGCAGCCGCCCGGCGCCCCTTTCCGCCGCTTGTGTGCTCGCGTCTCTACCCGCGACCTGCAAAAGCGCGAGGCTGGCCCGCGAGGTCGTCCCAACTTGACGTTAGGGGTGGTGGTCGCGGTCACGGAAAGTCCCCTCGAAAAAAGGCCTTTGGGAACGAGAATCTTTTTTCTTTCCCTTTATAAACACCACGAGCTATGGAGAAGAAAAATACCACTATGATGAGATGGCTTTAAATAAGTAAATCGGCTTTCTAAAGGGTCTAACATTTTGAGCGCCGTTGATTTAAAAAAAAAAAAAAAACTTGATTAAAAACAACAACAACACATCTTGGGGTGGAGATGGGGCTTGAGAAAGAGAAAATTGGCTGGAGACTGGGGAGGGGACGTTAAAACAACGTTTTACTGTATTTTTAAATATAGAAGCCCTGTGTTTATTACAAAGAAGGGGCAGCTGTGTCAGCCTCATGTGAGCTGTAAATGAAACAAAAGCGTTATCTTAAATGCAAGCTGAAATTAGAAAATAGGGTCAGCTATAATGTTTAGTCTATTGGGCCTCTGGGAACAAACGAAAAAGGAAAAAGTGACTCTTGTAGATGGGTTTCTGGTCAGTGCCATTACTGAGAGCAGATGTTTTGGTTGTTAGTATGTGTGTTCCCGGACTATTTTGTAGCTTTAAATGCACAGTAAATTTGTTAATGTGATCTGCGTGATTAAGGATTAGGCTTACCTTGTTAAAAAAAAAAAGAAAAAGCCTAAGTATTTTAAATCATCTACATTAATTCAAATATTTGTGTGTTTGCTACACACCAAGCACCACCAGATGCTTTTGGATTTACTGATGTTCGGGTTCTTCATGTTAGCTAGTGGATAAAATGCTGAATCGAATAATATTTTGGTTTCTGTGATTAGCTGTGTGATGAGACTTTTCACCTTCTCTGTTCTCTGGCTTTAGAGCCATACATTTTTGATAACACATATCACTCGCAAATTTTACATAGAGTTACAAGAATTGTTGAGTGATTCTTGAATAGATAATGAAAGTGGAAGTTTCATTTAAATAAGTAATAGTGTTTCATTAAGAAGCAGTTACTAAAGAATTATACAGTAGTTGAAAATTTGGCAAGAATGAAAGATAACTTGGATAACTCTGCCATAATTGTCCCCAGAGAGGCCTTAAGTTTTGACCTTTTTTTTTTTTTTTGAGACAGTCTCCCTCTGTAACCCAGGCTGGCATGCATTGGCGCGATCTCAGCTCACTGCAACCTCCGCCTCCCAGATTCAAGCTATTCTTGTGCCTCAGCCTCCCAAGTAGCTGGGACTACAGGCACCCGCCACCACGCACGACTAATTTTTGTATTTTGAGTAGAGACAGTGTTTCACCATGTTAGCCAGGCTGGTCTCGAACCCCTGACCTCAGGTGATCCACCCGCCTGGGCCTCTCAAAGTGCTAGGTGCTAGGATTACAGGCGTGAGCCACCATGCCAGGCATTGACCTTGCATTTTGTAATGAGTTTACAACATTGTACCAAATGGTGCTAAAATGGATGTTATTTTCAACTGTGCACTCGGTAATTGCAAATAGTTGTACTGTATACCTGGGGGTGAACACAAAGGAAGTAGTTGGGTCATCTCTGTATAAAACACGGATTTATCTTTCATGTAGTTGTGCATTACATAGAATGTGGTAAGGCAACGTCTGAGTTGTAGAAGTGCTACTGGAGTAACAGGTGAGGAATCAGTTCTGCTCTAGGGAGAGGACTGGAGAAGAGACCTAGAGGGGAGAGTGGACCTTGAAGAACTGGTTGGATTTCTCCTGTTGGGGAATGTGAATCATAAAACTCAGGTAGGGGGAACAAGTATGAGGCTGGCAAGTAGTCGGTTTGGCAGGAGCACAGAGTGCCTGCAGGGAGAGCCATGGGAGATCAAGCTGGGAATGTAGAAAGGAATTTTAACTTGATAAAATTTTGCGTAGGTAACGGGTTCTTTTATCAAGGAATGACATTTTATGTCACAAAAAATTTTTAAACCATTTCTGTCTCTTGGAAAACCCAAAGATAGCAGTGGCATGTGAAAAATTCTTGTTTTAATAGATTCAAGCAATAAAGAAACGTAGACTGTTTTGTGTCCGTAGGTTTTATGTTTAGGAGTTGAATAGTAATTTGTAATTAATAGAATGGAGAAAAGCACTCAGTTAATTAGAATTCACTTTATAGGAATGAAATCTAGGTTTAAAGTATGAGAATGATCTGTCTTGCTTTGTTGAAAGTGACCTTGGTATTCGAAGACAGCTGCTCGTTACTGTCAGTAAGACATATATCTTAAATTGGTTAAGGCTAGGTGATCAATTTGTGAGGATTCATTCTTACACTTGTGCCATTGGCAGGCATATTTTAGGAGCTCTCTCTTGGGCCATAAATTAGTGACACTGAGTGCTGTCGATTTACCCAAATAACCTCTTTAATATTTGCTACTGTTAGGTGTAATTAGAAGATATATGAAAGAGGCAGGATGTGGTGGCTCGTGCCTGTAATCCTAGCACTTTGGGAGGCTGAGGCAGGCGGATCAACATGGTGAAATCACATCTCTACCAAAAATACAAAAAATTAGCCAGGTGTCGTGGCACATGCTGCACCTGTATCAGCTATTCAGGAGGCCGAGGTGGGAAGATGGCTTGAGCTCTGGAGGCAGAGATTGCAATAAGCCAGGATCTCAGGATCATGCCACTGCACTCCAGCCTTGGAGACAGAGCGAGACTCCACCTCAGGGGAAAAAAAAAGAAAAAAAAGAAAAAAGTGAGAGAGCCTGGACAACTTAACAAGAGCCTGTCTCTACAAAAATAAAATGTAAAAAAAATTAGCCAGGTGTGATGCCACATGCCTGTAGTCCTAGCTACTTGCAAGCCTAAGGTGGGAGGATCCATTGAGCTCAGGAGTTCAAGGCTGCAGTGAGCCGTGATGGCGCCACTACACTCCAGGTGACAGAGCAAAACCCGAAGACCTTGTCTCTTAAAAAAAAAAAAAAAGACGTGAAAGTTCAGTAAATGTTTGCTGAGATGAACGCTGGTATTTAAAGAAGTAGAAGGGATTTTAAAACAATTACTGCATTTCAGCTAAAATCTGAAGACCTTATCATGGTCTCGGAGGTCCAACATTGTCTGGACCCTACCCTCGTAACCTCAGGTCCTACCTTATCTACTACTTCATTGTTACTACTTCATTGTATCTTGGCTACGAAGGCTTCCTTTTTGCCATGCCAAACTTATACTTGTCTCGGAGTTTCGTTACTTGCCTTTTTCCTTTGCCTGTAATATTCCCCCTCTAGCTCTGCACATCTCAGTTCAACATTACCTTCTCAGAGAGATCTTTTCTGACCACCTTAGCTTGAGATCCCTCTTCCTTGGTTACTTTCTGGTTACTTTCTGACTTCTTTTTTTCATTTTCTTAGTATCTGAAATTAACCTGTTTATTTGTTTCTGTTTCTTTCTTGTCTTATTCTGTCAATATAAGTTCCCTGAAGGCAAGGATATCATATAATGAGATCGTTCTTCTGTACGTAGTAAAGATTCAAACAATAGTAAAGAAGTTGGAACCCTCGTACGGTGCTGCTGGAAATGTAGAATGGTGCAGTTGCTTTGGAAAACAGCAGTTCCTCAAGATGTTAAACAGTTACCATATGACCCAGTATTTCCACTCCTAGGTATGTACCCAGTAGAAATGAAAACATGCCCACACCAAACCTTGTACACAAATGTTTATAGCAGCATTATTCATAAGCAAAAAGTAGAAACAACCTGAATGTCCCTCAGCTGATGAGTAAATAGGGTGAATAGGTAAAATGTAGTGTATCCATATAGTGGACTATTTGGGAATAAAAAGGGATGAGGTACTCAGTCACAAGAACATTACACTAAGGAGCCTGGCATGAAAGACCACATTTTTATTCCATTTATATGAAATATCCAAAATAGGCAAATCTATAGAGAAAGAGGGTAGATTAGTGGTTGCCTTAGATTAGAGGGGATAGGGAGGTTTCGGGTGAGGTGACTGCCAATGTGGATAGTAAATTTAGGGTGATTGAAAGTCCTAAAATAGATTACAGTGATAGCTCTATAACTCTATAAATGCACTAAATAATGTTGAATTGTACACTTTAAATAGATAAACTTCATGGTATGTAAGTTTTATCTCGACCAACCTCTTAAAAAGGATTGAAGCAATAAAAACCAAATAGAATATTTGATCTCTAGATTTTACATTTATCATTTGGATATTATCTGTTTTAAAATAATAGCAGCCTGGGCAACATGGTGAAACTTATCTCTACGGAAAAAAAATACGAAAATTAGATGGTGTGGTGGTGCATGCCTGTAGTCCCAGCTCCTCAGGAGGCTGAGGTGGTAGGATTGCTTGAACCCTGGGGGGTTGAGGCTGCAGTGAGCTGTGATCGCACCACTGAACTCCAGCCTGGACAACAGGGTGAGACCCTCTCTCTAGAAAATAAAAATTAAAATAATAATGGAGTAATTTAATGGGGAAACTTCAGCTCCTAGTTAGTTCCACAAATGTGGCAAGTGCTCAGTAAATAACTGATGGAGGAGGTTAGATAAATATACAGATAATTATGATACAATACATAGTGTGATACATACTCAGAGGGGACTAAGCCAGGGATCATAAGTGTTTGATGGTGTTCAAAATCCACATCTGAGTTTGTGTGAGGGGAATGAGGAAAGGCCTCCTGTGGGAGGCAGCATTCGAGGTAACCTTTGAAGGCTGGTTAGGCTTTTGCTAGTAGAGACAGGGACGGGAACAAGGCATTGAGAGGAAGCAAGCAGGAGCAGAGGCACGCCAACAGTTACGAGCACATTTTAACGGAGCTGAGGTTGCAAGTAGGATAAGAATGGGAAATAAGGCTGTGAAAATAGATCAGGATCTGTAGTGGACAATGTGTTTTTACTGTCCTCCCGATGCCTGGTGTGCCTCCAATGGCTCATACTTAGGAAGAACCATACCTCTGACCTGCAGAGAGCTGGAAGTGTCTGGGGACATACCCTCCTCCAGCTCACAGACTGTACTGTCAGGAGTGTAACTTTGGAGGCAGGGGCTTTGACTTGTTTTCCTCTGTATCATCAGACTTGAAGCAGGGCTTGGCACCTGGTAAACATTCAGAAAGCATTTGAATGAATGAATGAAAATCAAGAAGTAGCAAAGTCTATTTAAAGCAAAACAAAGTTTATTTTACGAAGACCCTTGACAAGGAGATTTTGGAAGCCCCTTGGATTTGGAGCTAAGGAGTTTAGTTAGGGAAAGAGATTTCTGGTAATACGAGGAATGTTTTAATGAAACGAATTTGGTAGAAACGTACAGGTTGAACTGGAGGATGGAAGGATTATATCTGTGGTCTCCGTCTCTACCATCCCTTTCCTGTTCCCACTCCATTAGGCTTTGACAAAGGTAACAGACTTCTAGCAGTCCAATAATAATCTCCTAACAGCTCTCCTTGCTTCTACTCTCTCCCTAAATAGGGTGGTGGCAGCAGAATAGAAAGGATCGGATACAAGATATAAAACTGAAGGAAAAATCTACGACTTCAGAAAGTAAATATTTCTAAAAGAAATAGAGAAGTTATGAAGCACGGATTTTATTGGAGGAGACTGGCAGTTTTTACTCTTAGCATTGGCCAGCTAATAAATTAATTGCATATCTGCATGTGTCTGTGGCGTTCGAACTCTAAAATTGTGCATTGACTTCATGAACAAGTTAATACTATGAGACTGCCACCCTGTGGACAAAATATCAAGACTAAAATCATCAAGAATTAAAGTTTCATTCATTTGTGATTTACTGTTTTAGAACTGGCTTTGGTTCTTCCACGTTGGTGCGCGCAGTGATGCTCATTAAATAGAAAGCTTGAAATTAGTTTGTTCTCTGAACTTTTTCTAGGCCTTTTAAATAAAGGGAATCTAAAATAGAGCCAGTAGTTTTAAAAAGCTGCAATGATTCAAGAATGCTTTTCAGATGGTACTTCTTTGCTCCAGAAATTTCATGTGAAAGGGTTGGTTGGTTTTTTAAAATATTGTGGCATGTAGGCCTGTTGTGAAATAGTCTTTTGTCCCTTTTGTTGTACTGATTTTTTTCATCCCATTTTATAAGACATATGGTATTATCCTTGAGAGTTGTATTTTTTGAGAAATACATCAAACATCCCACCATACCCTTTTTTGGCTAAGTGAAAGTGGCCTTCTTGCCTTGTTTTTTTGTGAATTTGGTTTTAGTTGTTAAAAGTTCTCTCTGTTTTGGACGGATTGCCTTAATTGTATTTATACAAATGAGTTTGGGTTATATTATGCTACTTATTTAGAAGGACACTCTGCTCACAAATTATACTATTTTGGTAGTTTCATAAACTAGCTTGAATCAAAATAAAATGGTGATTGTGAAATACTTATTTGCTCACTGCAACTCAGGAAATGTTTCAGTTTTGGACTCATGACCAAATAAAACTTTCCCAAGAGATGAGCTGTTTACAGCCAATAACGTTATAGATGTCTTACACACTTGAATTTCCAGAGGTGTCAGAAGGGGTGGGATAGCCATTTAGGGCTTGAAATTTGTGTCACCAGTAAAGCAGAAGTGGGCTGAAGCAGCCTTCTAAGGTCGTGATATCCACACTGAGGAGAATGGATGAATCATTGATTGACCCACTTGCCACTGATGCTTCACCATAGGGACCTGATACTTCACCATAAGGACCTTGCATTTTGGTAATGTACGAATGGTCAACTATAATATTAATGGTCTTATTTTTTTTTTTTTTTTTTTTTTTTGAGTCGTAGGAGTCTCACTCTGTCACCCAGGCTGGAGTGCAGTAGAATGATCTCGGCTCGCTGCAAGCTCCGCCTCCCGAGTTCAAGCAGTTCTCATGCCTCAGCCTCACAAGTAGCTAGGATTACAGGCATCCATCACCATGTCCAGCTAATTTTTGTAGTTTTAGTAGAGATGGGATTTCACTGTATTGGCCAGGCTGGTCTCGAACTCTTGACCTCAAGTGATCCTCCTGCCTCAGCCTCCCAAAGTGCTGAGATTACAGGTGTGAGCCACTGTGCCTGGAGATTTTCATTATTTAAATATTTCTCTGAGACAGTTCTTCTGAAAAATGTAGTTTGACAAACACAATTAAGTGTTTGGTTTTATTTAACTTTTTCAAGGTAAATATATGGAGTTGTGGGTAACTTTTCAAAATTATTTTTTGCTAACATGTATATCTTATATTCTACAAACAGTACTGTGTAATTGTAAGTGAAGTAGACTATGATGAAAGTGCACGTTTATGTAGGTCTACAAGGTAAATTGCCATACAATTTAGATTATTTAGATTAGGTTAGTATTATTTAGATACAGTTTAAGACAAGTAACTTACTTTCTTAAATTTATTTTTAAGTATTTACTCATTGATTTATTTATTGAGACAGGGAGTCTCTCTATCTCCCAGGCTGGAGTGCTGTGTCATGATCATGGCTCACTGCAAACTCTAAATGCTGGGTTCAAGTGATCCTCCTGCTTTGGTCTTCTAAAGTGCTGGGATTACAGGTGTGAGCCACTGTGCCTGGCCAAGGAAAGTAACTTTCAGAATACTTGGTGATCTAGTTACTCTTCACCTAGGTATTGAATGAAGAGTCAGTAAACTTGAAGATAAATTTGTTTTCTAACCTTCTTTAATGGTTTTGCTATGATATCCTTTTTAAAACTGTAAATGACAATGAACTTATGTAAATACATTTTTAGTTTAACATTTAACCAATAAGAAACTTTATCACACAATATCTTTCTACATTTTTATGCTATAATGGTTACTATTTCAGGATTAATGGAAGTGATCACTCCTGAGTTCATTTTCACAAATGTAAATACTAAAACATCTTCTTCTTTGAAAAGTAATTCTGGCCAGGTGCAGTGTCTCACCCCTGTAATCCCAGCACTTGGGGAGCTGAGGTGGGTGGATCACTTGAGGTCAGGAGTTCTAGACCAGCCTGGCCAACATGATGAAACCCCGTCTCTACTAAAAATACAAAAATTAGCTGGGCATGGTGGTGCACACCTGTAATCTCAGCTACTCGGAGGGCCTGTCAGGAGAATTGCTTGAACCTGGGAAGTGGAAGTTGCAGTGAGGCAATATCACGCCATTGCACTCTAGCCTGGGCGAAAGACTGAGTGAGACTCTGTCTCAAAAAAAAAAAAAAAAAAAGAAAAAGAAAAGTACTTCTAATATAGATGACTCGAACTTTGAAAAAGCAGTAACAGGCCGGGCGCGGTGGCTCAAGCCTGTAATCCCAGCACTTTGGGAGGCCGAGACGGGCGGATCACGAGGTCAGGAGATTGAGACCATCCTGGCTAAGCCGGTGAAACCCCGTCTCTACTAAAAATACAAAAAACTAGCCGGGCCAGGTGGCGGGCGCCTGTAGTCCCAGTTACTCGGGCGGCTGAAGCAGGAGAATGGCATAAACCCGGGAGGCGGAGCTTGCAGTGAGCTGAGATCCAGACGCTGCACTCCAGCTTGGGCGACAGAGCGAGACTCCGTCTCAAAAAAAAAAAAAAGAAAAAGCAGTAACAACTATTCTATAAATTTTGTGTGTATGCAAACTTGAAAACATCTTTTATGTTTGGATGCAGACTAATCACTATTGCATACATACCTTTGATTTAAAACATTTTTGTGCTTTATTTTAAATTTTTGGGAAGATGTCTAGCCTAGTGACCTTTTGATCGAGAGAATCATTCTAGATTGTCTTAAATCTTTATTTGTAGTTTAATCTTATTACTTAAAGTTTTTTGAATTTGGAGTCCAGAGACCAAGATACATTTCTGATTTAGGATGTGTTGATATATTGCTCTATATGAAGCTTTTTTATCCGTTTTCAGGTTGTGTGTGTGTGTGTGTGTTTCATTTTCAGTTTTAATCAAACATTTAATTCAACTTTTCAAGGTTGTGATGGGATTCATTTTACCCCTGCTGTTCAAACATCTGTGTTTATCATTGATACACTCTAATGCCAAGGTGCGCAGAGCTGAAATAGAAAGGAAAGGTACAGCCACAGGCAAAGAGAATAGGAGAAGGTGTCCCGGCACATGAATCTGGGGCAGTAGTGAAGGAGGAGTATCCTGAAGGGAGGCAAAACATAAGCTTGCTTAAGGAATTTGGAGCTCCATGCAGGCAGGTGGCATCAGAGAATTTCAGATATGAGTGGGAATGCCTTTCCTTTTTTTTTTTTCCTTTGTTTTTAATGCCATTTCACATGAACTACAATGTTACTGTCCCTTAAAATGCGACTTTGAAAAACTGTTCTTTCTTTTGCATTGCCATTACCTTCTAGAAGGTTATTTGTTTATGGAACGTATTTTTAGATGGCTTTTTGCCACAAATTTGTAGGAAAATGAAGGCACATAAAGTTTATATGAAAGCAGTCACAACCTGATACTCATTAGGATGGGTCCTATTAAAACAAAACAGAATATAGCAGGTATTGGCAAGGATGTGAAGAAATTGAAACTCTTGTACAAGAATGCCTGTGTTGGTGGGGATGTAAAATGGTCTGGCCATAATGGAAAACAGGATGGCACTTTCTAAAAAATTTGAAAGAGGCCAGGTGTGGTGGCTCACGCCTGTAATCCCAGCACTTTGGGAGGCTGAGGCGGGTGGATCACGAGGTCAGGAGTTCGAGACCAGCCTGGCCAATATGGTGAAACCTTGTCTCTACTAAAAATACAAAAATTAGCCGGGCTTAGTGGCGGTTACCTGTAGTCCCAGCTACTTGGGAGGCTGAAGCAGAAGAATCGCTTGAACTTGGGAGGCAGAGGTTGCAGTGAACCGAGATGGTGCCACTGCACTCCAGACTGGGTAATAGATCAAGACTCTGTCTCAAAAAAAAAATGTTTTTTGAAAGAGAATTATCATCCAGCAATTCTGCTTCTTGATATATACTCAAAATAATTGAAAGCAGGGTCTCAGAGATATTTGTACACCGTTCTTCTTAGCAGCATTACAATAATAAATACTTATTATGTTACCAAAAGGTAGAAGCAACCCAAAGATCAATCAGTGGATGAATGGTTAAATAAAGTGTGCTGTGTACGTACAATGAAATGTGATTCAGCCTTAAAAAGGAAGGAAATTCTGACACATGCTACGTAACCTTGAGGACGTTATGCTAAGTGAAATAAGCCAGTCACAAAGAAGGTAGTACTACATGATTCACCTTATATGAGGTATCTAGAATAGTTTCACAGAGACTTCAGTAGAATGGTGGTTGCCAGGAACTGCAGGTAAGGGAGAATGGGGGTTACTGTTTAATGGATATAGAGTTTCAGCTTTGAAAGATTAAAAGAGTTTTGTTGCACCACAATGAATGTACTAAAGACTATTGAACTGTGTACTTAAAAATGATTAAGATGATACATTTTGTTCTACTTTACCCCAATTAAATAATTTTAAAAAGCAGATTTCAATTTGTATTTGGATACTGTATGCTCATTATTTATGAGTGCAAAAAGCATCTGTAATGATGAAGTTTCTTATTTCACCAATATGTAAGTGTTAGGTGCTGGGATAAAACAATGATAAAACCTGACAAGATCCTCATGAAGCTTACAGTTTAGTGGGAGAGACAGACATTGATCGAACAAGTAAAAAGTGTGCTTAAGTGTACATGCATGGCAGGAGACCCCTAGCAAGGTGTGGGGAAGGGCTGGATTGAGAAGGCTGCCCTAAGGACATGATGTTTCTGTAGAGACCCAAAGGATGACTAAGCCTTATGTAAGAGAAAGGAAGAAAAGGGAAGACACAGTAGATTGAGGAAGTAGCGTTTTGCAAATGCTCTGCAAGGAAGAAAGGGTATACTTTGGGAAATGAAAGGCCTGGAGGGCAGTAATGTAGAAAGTAAGATGTGATGGGAGATAAGGCTGCAAGGTATCAAATAATATAAGATATTCTCGGCTATGTTAAATATTTTGATTTTTATCTTCAGCAGAGTGGGCAGATATTGATGGGTTTTAAATGAGGGATTATGGAGGTGGAATGGCATAGGAGCAAGAAAAATGATGTACTTTTTGGTACCCTTGGTCTTTTTTTTTGTTTGTTTGTTTGAGACGGAGTCTTGCTCTTTCGCCCAGGCTGGAGTGCAGTGGCCGGATCTCAGCTCACTGCAAGCTCCGCCTCCCGGGTTTACGCCATTCTCCTGCCTCAGCCTCCGGAGTAGCTGGGACTACAGGCGCCCGCCACCTCGCCCGGCTAGTTTTTTGTATTAGTAGATAGAGACGGGGTTTCACCGTGTTAGCCAGGATGGTCTCGATCTCCTGACCTCGTGATCCGCCCGTCTCGGCCTCCCAAAGTGCTGGGATTACAGGCTTGAGCCACTGCGCCCGGCCCTGTACCCTTGGTCTTTAACTTATAAGCTACCTGTTTAGTGTGGTGTTTGAATGCTGGATGGGATTGTATATTGGCTGCCATTGTGGGCTGTTCATATGGTAAAGTGTACTTAAAGGGTGAACTTAAGGAAATTGTCAAGGGTAATTGAGGATAAATGATTTTCACCTTGATACTGTGACTTGGTAGTTTGAAGCCCTAGAAATTGCTATTTGTCTTGGGAGAGTCTGGAGTAAGAAGACTTTGAGCTTTTAGGACCTCCAGTGGTACGTGGTGAGGAGGTGGGGCAGAGAAAACTGAGAAAGAGCTGTCTAGAATTGAGGCAAAATCAGGTGAGAGTGTTATCAGAGAAGCCAAAGAAGTGTTTAAAGTGATAGGCCTAACACAACAAGTTCTGAAAGTGTTAATTGGATTTAGCCCTGGGAGGTCTTTAGTTAGATTTAGTGGCATAATAGGGGCAGGATTAAGTTAGATTAGGCTGAGT
>NC_045455.1:75580937-75613158 GCF_002776525.5 Piliocolobus tephrosceles
TTTTTTTTTTTTTTTTTAAAGGAAACAGTTGAATTAAAAAATATCTTCGGCTGGGCATGGTAGCTCACACCTGTAATCCCAGCACTTTAGCAGGCTGAGGTGGGAGGATTGCTTGAGCCCAGAATTTGAGACTAGCTGGGTAACATAGTGGTATCCTGTCACTACAAAATATTAAAAAATTAGCTGGGGGTGGTAGTGTTCCCATAATCCCAGCTACTCGGGAGGCTGAGGTGAGAAAATCACTTGAGCCCTGGAGATGAAGGCTGCAGTAAGCTGTGTTTGCACTGCTGCACTCCAGCCTGGGTGACAGATAGAGACCTTGTCTCAAAGAAAAGGCTATAACCCCAGCACTTTGGGAGGTCCAGGCAGGCGAATTACTTAAGGTCAGGAGTTAAAACTGGGCAACATGGTGAAACTTTGTCTTTACTAAAAATACAAAAAATTAGCCAAGTGTGATGGCATGCAGCTGTAATCCCAGGTACTCAGGAGGCTGAGGTAGGAGGATCCCTTGAACCTGGGAGGCAGAGGTTGCAGTGAGCCTAGATCCTGCCACTGCATTCTAGCCTGTGTGACAGAGTGAGACTCTGTCTCAAAAAATATAAATAAATAAATAATATCTCCTATAGAGTCTAAGAAATATTTGAAAAGTATACACTTTACTTAAACAGGACAGAGCCAGATTGTGGAGTACATGCTGGGGGGTGGAATGCCTAGAGGTAAGGCATAGTAAGGCAGACTGAAGTCAAGATAGATAAATGTTTTGTATTGGAATTTATTCTATGGGTGCTGATAGACTGCGGAAGGTTTTTTCTTTTTTTTTTTCAATACTAATATTAAGGGGTAGTATTTGAGACATTCCTTTAAAAATAAATTATTCTTGAATTGGGAAATCAAATGATAGAATTGTAAAAGTTATAAGCATATATGCTGGCAATGAGCATGGCTAATAAGTTGCATAATATATGGTGGAGTCTGTTTTAATCCCTTTCACTTAACATATAATCTTAGTATAGGTAAAATCATTTTAATCAAAGTATGCATGATGGCATCAGTTTGTTTTTGAAAGAAATGTATTTTTGCTTTATGAAATTATTACAGACTTTTTCTTAAAGATGCTGGCATTTTTTTTTAAACTTATTTTGAAATGATTTTAAGTTTAGAAAAGAGTTTCTTAAATAGCACAAAGAGGTCCTGTATATTCTTTATCCAGCGTCCACTGGTATTAACATCTTATGCAGTCATAGTATAGTGATCAAAACTAAGAAACATTGGTACAGTGCTATTAACTGTAGACTTTATTAGGATTTTCTCAGCTTTTCCACTAATGTCCTTTTTCTGTTCCAGGATCTAGTCCAAGATATACCACACTGCGCTTAATTGTTATCTCTCTTATCCCCTCAAATCTCGTTTTTGACCTTGATAGTCTGGAAGAGTAACAGTCAGGTATTTTGTAGAATGTCCCTCAATTTGATTGTGTCTCTTGTTTTCTTGTGATTATGGACTGAATTAATGAGTTTTGGGGCTACTGGAGGTTTTTTAAAATTTCATTTTATTTTTCAAATTATCATAAATTAAAGTTGACTTTTTTATGTACAGCTCTGTGAATTTTGACACATGTCTAGGTTTGTGTAACCATCACCGTAATCAGGATATAGAACAATTCATCACTTCCCAAAATCCTCATGCTCTTTGAGTAGTCACACCCTCCCACCAATCTATATCCCTGGCAACCACTGATCTGTTCTCCATCAATGCAGTGTTGTCTCTTCAGGAAATGTTATGTAAATGGAATCATACAGTATTCAGTGGTCCCTAACCTTTTTGGCACCAGGGACCAGTTTCGTGGAAGACAATTTTTCCACAGAAGCGGGTGGGATGGTTTCAGGATGAAACTGTTCCACCCCAAATCACTGGGCATTAGATTCTCATAAGGAGCGCGTAACCTAGATACTTTGCATGCACAGTTCACAGTAGGGTTTCTTCTTCTGTAAGAATCTAATTCTCTGGCTGCTCTGACAGGAGGCGGAGCTCAGGTGGTGATGCTTGCCTGCCTTGGGGTTGAGGACCCCTGCAGTATGTAACCCTTTGACCATGGCTTTTTTCGCTCAGCATAACGCTTTTGATTGTCATCTAAGTTGTATTTATCAATAGTTAGCTCCATTTTATTGCTAAGTATGGATGTACTGCAGCTTGTTTATCTGCCTCTTTTCGTTATGTATTTGAGAACATACTATGTGTCCTGGCACTATAACAAGTAATTTAAGTGAATTAGTTTGTGAAATAAGGATTTTAACTGTCCCTTTCACAGATGTGAAAACAGAGGCTTAGAGAGTTTAAGTAGCTCTACGTTATACAACTAGTCAGTAGTAGAATTAGGACTCAGCCTGGGTCACCCACTCCAAACCCCATGTTCTTAATCATGAGGCTACACGGCTAGTTGCTAATGTTAGTTTCCTCATTTCTGTTATGACCAGAAGTGTAACTAAGAGAAGTTAAAGTTCACATTTTTTTAATGTGTCCTAAAATTCCCTTTCTTTTCTCTTTATATTTGTTTTCTCTTTTACCAAAGAGCAAAAGTAATAATAGCAGGGTAATTTTTAAAAATCATTTTGGGAGCTAAGGGTTCTGTGATTCAGGCCCAAAGCAAAAGGTTAAGCCAAGTCAGTCATCAGTCCGTAGGACATTATGACTTAACATTTAACATTGAGTACTTCTATTTATGAGAATTGTAACCATAATACTAAGTTTTTTCTTTTCTTTCTTGTGTTTTTTTTTAGAAACAAGGTCTTGCTCTCTCACCCAGGGTGGGTGCAGTGGTACAACTGTAGCTCATTGTGACCTCAAACTCCTGGGCTCAGGGGAATCTTCTGCCTCGGTCTCCTGAGTAGCTGGGACTACAGGCTTGCACCACTATACCGGGCTAATTGTTTTGTTTTTTGTAGAGACAGGGTCTCACTGTGTTGCCCAGGCTGGTCTTGAACTCCTGGCCTCAAGTGATCCTCTCACCTCAGTGCTGGGATTACAGGCATGAGACACTGTATCTGGCCCTGTTTTTTCTTAATCTCCTTATAAATAGAGTCTTTGTTTTACAGGTAATTAAGAAATATCACTGGGTGCGGTGGCTCACGCTTGTAATTCCAGCACTTTAGGAGGCTGAGGCAGGCGGATCACTTGAGGTCAGGAGTTCGAGACCAGCCTGGCCAACATGGTAAAACCCTGTCTCTACTAAAAATGCAAAAATTAGCTGGACGTAGTGGTGCATGCCTGTAATCCTAGCTACTTGGGAGACTGAGGCAGGAGAATCACTCGAACCCAGGAGGCAGAAGTTGCAGTGAGCCGAGATCGTGCCATTGCGCTCCAGCCTGGACAAGAAACTGTATCTCAAAAACAAAAGTAAATAAATAAATATCAAATAAAAATAGACAGGCATTCTAAATCAGCCTACTTTAAAATAAGAGGGTTGCCTTCTATGATGTTGCTTTAAATTTTACTAATGGCAAAGGTAGTTGTCTTTTTTATTTTAAGAACTGAAATTTTGGTGTATTTAAGATGACCGGTTTTGAACTTGTGTGCTAACAGTCCATTTGCTGAAATATCCTACTGCTATAAGATAAAAATATTTCTAGAATGTTAGTGTGGTAGTTCTGCATTTTTTTTTTTTGAGACAGAGTCTTCCTCTGTCGCCCAGGCTAGAGTGCAGTGGTGTGATGTTGGCTAACTGCAAGCTCCGCCTCCTGGGTTCATGCCATTCTCCTGCCTCAGCCTCCTGAGTGGCTGGGACTACAGGTGTCCGCCACCACGCCCGGCTAATTTTTTTTGTTTTTGTTTTTTTTTTTAGTAGAGACGGGGTTTCATGTGTTAGCCAGGATGGTCTCTGTCTCCTGACCTTAGTGATCCACCCGCCTCGGCCTCCCGAAGTGCTGGAATTACAGGCGTGAGCCCCCGTGCCTGGCCATATTTCTACATTTTATTAGTGAAGCATAATATGTATAATTAAATTTTCGTGGATTTTATAAAACTTCTATGTTATTCTGGGTACCTGTTAACTTTACGTGTTACCTTAGCAAATTTTATAACAATTGGATCAGGTGACTTGATTGTTTTGTTTTTTTTTTTTTTTTGAGACGGAGTCTTGCTCTGTTGCCCAGGCTGGAGTGCAGTGGCATGATTTTGGCTCACTGCAGCCTCTGCCTCCTGGGTTCAAGCAATTCTCTGCCTCAGCCTCCCTCGTAGCTGGAATTACAGGTGCCCACCACCACGCCTGACTAATTTTTTTGTATTTTTAGTAGAGACGGGGTTTCACCATCTTGGCTAGGCTGGTTTTGAACTCCCGACCTCGTGATCCACCCACCTCGGCTTCCCAGAGTGCTGGGATTGCAGGCGTGAGCCACTGAGCCTGGCCAAGGAGACTTGTTTTAAGTGTAGCCTCAGTTTGATTTTTTGTTCTCAGTTCTGTAGATACTATTCTGAGAAGTTGGAGAGGCTATATATAAAATCAAATGTCAGAACTAGAATGGATCTTCAAAATTATCAACTCTCTAGATTGTCCCAATATTTTACAAAAAAGGAAACTGAAATCCCATAGTAGTGTGAAGTAACTTGTCCACACTTAGTTAGTTGTAGAAGCTGCACAATACATTTCCTGCTGTCAGATACATTACTGGCTTATCAGTGTAGAAACAGACTTGTACAAAATTCACAGTAATACAAAATGGCATGTTCTAGATAGTAAAGGTACTTCTTTTGTTTTTCTTTTTCTTTTTCTTTTTTTTTTTTTGAAATACGGTCTTACTCTTTCACCCAGGCTGGAGAGCAATGATACCATTATGGCTTACTGCAGCCTCAACCTCTTGGCTTCAAGTGATCCTCCCACCTTAGCCACTTGAGTACCTGGGACCCCCCGGTGTGCACCACCATGCCTGGCTCATTTCTTTTATTTCTTTGTAGAAATGGGGTTTCATCATGTTGCCCAGGCTACTGTTGAACTTCTAGGCTCAAGTGATTCACCTGCTTCAGCTCCCCAAAGTGCTAGGATTACAGGCATGAGCCACGATGCCTGGCCAGATATGACTTTTCTTAAAAAGGCGTCACCTCCCCGCCCCGCCCCCCAAAAACAAACAAACAGAAAACCCAAATCAAAAAAGCTTTATCTTTACCCTTTCACAGCAAAATTACTTTATTTTTATGTGTGCGAGACAGAGTCTCACTCCTACCCAGGCTGGAGTACAGTGGCATGATCACGGTTCACTGCAGCCTTAATCTCCTGGGTTTAAGTAATCTTCCCACCTCAGTCTTCCCAGTAGCTGGGACCACAGGCACATACCGCCAAGTCTGGCTAATTTTTATTTGTTTTTATTTTTTGTAGAGACAGGTTCTCACTGTGTTACTCAGGCTGCTCTTAAATTTCTGGGCTCAGGTGATCCTCCTACCTTAGTCTCCCAAAATGTTGGGTTTACAGATGTGAACCACCACACCTGACCCAAAATTACTTTCTGTTTTCAGTTTTTCATCTCTTATTCTCTCTTAAACTTTTTCTAATAACTTTTTTTGTTTGTTTTTACCTTTGCTGTACCATGAAAACTTCCCTTTTAAAACAACAGTGACCTCCATGTTGCCAAATTCAACTGTCATTTTTTTCTCAGACCTTATCTAACTTGATCTGCCGTCAGCATTTGGCACAGTTGCTCATTCCTTATTCTTGGAAACACACATGCCTTGTTTTTTTCCTACATTTCTGAGTACTCCTTTTAGCCTTCGTTGTTAGTTATGCCTCATCTTTCTTAATGATGCCTCATACTTCTAAATGATGGAGTGTCCCAAGAATCTGTCATTGTTACTTTTCTAACCTATAGCTTTAATATTATATACACGTTAATGTAATATAAATATAAATATATATGTATGTTAATTATTCCCAAGTTTATGATCTCTAGCCCATACCTCTAACCTGGGCTTTAGGACTTTATATTCAACTCCAGGACTGCATATCTAATTTGGTGTCTCTAGTCTGGTAACTAATGAGCATCCGAAGCTTAATGTGTTCAGAACCGAACTCTGATATTCCTCTACCTCAAACCATTGCCATTTGTCCTCTTTCCTGTCTCAGTTTTGGTGACTACGATCTTTCCAGTTGTTGGAGAAGGGGGGTGCCCCAGCTCCAAGAAAGAGAGAATTCACCTTTCTATCCAGGTCGTTAGTCAGTTGATGGTGCCCACCCACATTGGATGAGGGCAGATCTTCCTTATGGAGTCCACTGATGGAAATACTAATCTCCCTGGGCACTTTGGCTCACACCTGTAATCCTTGCACTTTGGGAGGCTGAGGTGGGAGGATCACCTGAGCCTGGGAGGTTGAGGCTGTGATCAGGCCACTGCACTCAGGCCTGGGCTACAGAACAAGACTGTGTTTCAAAAATATAAAAAAGAAATGCCAGTCTCTCTGGAAACACCCTCACCCTCACAGACATACTCAAAAATAATACTGTACCAGTTATCTGGGTATCCCTTAATTCAGTTAAATTGGCATCTGAAATTAACCATCACAAGTCCACCCCTTGTCAACGTGGCACCCATGCGCATCTCCTTAAACCATACTTAATCTCCAAATAGAGACAATTGCGAAATTGTAGTTCTGCCTAAAATGATACAACTACCCTGCATACAACTGAAAATGTGCTGATTTCTCCCCAGAAGAGGAGGTAAAGCTCTTGAATGTTGTTCTCCTCTTATATCCCACAATTTAATTATATGATGTAAAATTAACAATACTTGGCCAGGCGTGGTGGCTCACACCTGTAATCCTAGCACTTTGGGAGGCGGAGGTGGGCGGATCATGAGGTCAGGAGTTTAAGACGAGCCTGGCCAGTATGCTGAAACCCTGTCTCTAAAAATACAATAATAAAAATAGAAAAATTAGCCAGGCATGGTGGCACGCACTTTTAGTCCCAGCTACTCGGGAGGCTGAGGCATAAGAATCGCTTGAACCTGGGAGGCAGAGGTAGCAGGGAGCCAAGATCGCGCCACTTCACTCCAGCCTGGGCAACAGAGTGAGACTCCGTCTCAAAAAGATAAAAAAATAAATTAACAATACTTAAATGCTGACATAAAGTAAATACATCTTATGTTACGTAGTAAAGGAATAAGAGGAAACAACACAAAGATATTTGCTTTGTTATATCTATGTATGTATACACACAAATGTATTCTGAACAAAATAGGGAGAACATAGTCACGACAATTAAAATCCTCATTTCCCCAACTGGTCAGGTGGTTATAGCTGGCATTGATAACTACCTTCATGTACTACACATTCTGTATTCTCTTTGCCTTCAGCAAACGCCTTAGCTGATCGTGGTTCTTTATTTGGTGGAGTCTTCATTCTTAAAGGGTTTGGGCTATCAGTAGACCTTCCTGGATTGGGTTGTTTTAGTTTCCTGTTGACTTATTTACAGGGCATGATAATACTAAGCCATGCCCCAAGGGATCTCCTGTATTCCAGATATGCTCTTCTTTACCTGCACTGTGAGTTAGTAGTCCAGCTTCCCATTCCTAGTTTAGATTAATCACCCCCAGCTACATTGACTCAGAGGCATGAGGAGCCCAAAGATGCTGGATGGTAGTTTTGACTCCAGTTCCATGGAATAATTGTTGTGTTTCCTGGTGGAAGTATTCCTCTCTCTCTGGAACTAAGACTTCTAGGCCAACAGAGCATAAAGTTATGGGAACAGGAAGCAAAAATTTTGCTAGTGGGTAATGGTGAGTAGTGCCATTCCTATTTGTATTCCTTGGTTCAGGAAACAAGGAATATTGAATCCTGGCTATGGGAAAAACAGTACCATGTGGTGGATGCTAACTCAGAATGTATACAGCCTTCTGGAGAACCTAGCACTAGATCTGCAAGGTATTATCACCTAGTTGGCACTGTAACGGCATCTTCTAATGTCCATTTCACCATCCTGTCAAGCTGGCTGCTTCAGGATGGCAGGGAACATGGTAAGACCAATGAATTCCATGAGCTTGAGCCCATTACTCCACTTTTGTGACTGAGATAAGTTCCATGGACGGAAGCAGTGCTGTGTAGAATGCCGTGATGGTAGATAAGGTGTTCTGTGAGTCCATGGATGGTAGTTTTGGGAGAAGCATTGCATGCAGGAAAGGCACATTTGTATCTAGGGTGTCTGTTGCAATAAGAACAAACGGCTGCTCCTGTGATGGAAGCAGCCTAACGTAGTCAGCCGGCCACCAGGTACCTGGCTGATCACCCCAGGGAATGGTGCCATACTGGGGGCTCTTTGCTGGTCTCTGCTGCTGGCAGATTGGGCACTTAGCTATGGCTATACCCAGGTGAGCTGTAGTGAGTGGAAATCCATGTTGTTGACCCCGTGAATAACCTCCATCCCTGCCACCATGTCCAGGATTAGCCCCCTGGGCAATGACAGGTGGCTGGGGAAAATGGCTGACTGGTATCCACAAAACAGGTCATGCTATCCGCTTGATTATTAAAGCCCCCCTCTGCTAAGGTCACCCTTTGGTGACTACTCACATGAGACAAATATCTTCACGTCTGTTGCCCAGTTAGGAGAGATCTATTCTGCCCTAAATTTCTTTGTCACCAATTTTCTAGTTATGTTCCTTCGAAGTCCCTGAGCATCCTGTCAAACCATTGTCAATAACCCATGCATTGATGTATAATCACACATCTGGCCATTTCTCCTTCACAGCAAAGTGCACAACTGGGTGTGCTGCCGTAAGTTCTGCCAACTGGGAAGATTTCATGACTGGATGTTGCAGAAAAAGGGCTGTAGCACTGCAGCTGTCCGCTTTTGGGTGGTGCTCGCATATCATGCAGAATCATCTGTAAACAAGGCTCTGTCAGCTGATTGTAGAATATTCCTCATGAGACCAGAGGTACAATCTGGGTGAGAAAAGACAGTGTAGCACCAGGAACCATGGGCATTTGGGCCATTTCATGTAACTTGTGCCTTTAGGACCTACGCAGGCCCAATCACATATATGTTACCTCGGTTTGATGATGGAATGGTGCTATGCATGCCCAGCCTTGTGGCTTGGAGTGGGTCAGGTAACACCCACTTCATGATAGACAGGTAGATTGAGTAACTTGGTGGCCCGTGGTGAATGTTCAGTTTCTACTAAGGTCCAGTAGCAGGTCAAGAGCTGTCTCTCAAAAGGGAAGTATTATCTGCAGATGATGGCAAGGTCTTGCTCCAAAATCCTACAGGCCTGTGCTGTGATTCACCTGTAGAGAGAGGCCTGCCAACTGCTGATACCTCAAGTACCATTGGATCTGCTGGGTCATAGGCCCAAGTGGCAGAGCAGCTTGCAGAGCAGATTTGTTACAGATTTGTTACAGAGCCGTCTATTCTGGGTCCTACTCAAAACTAGCAGCTTTTCTGGTCACTTGGTGATTGGGCTGGAGTAACACTTAAATGAGGAATGTGTTGCCTCCAAAATCTAAATAAACGACTTAAGTATTGTGCCTTTTTCTTGGTAGTAGGGGGGCCAGATGCAACAATTTATCCTTTACCCTAGAAGAGATGTCATGATATGCCTCACACCAATAGACCCCTAGACATCACACTGAGGGCTAGGGGGTTGATATATCCCTGAGTTAGGACAGTGAAGGTATTTTTGGCCTTGCCATTTGAAAGGAAACTGCTTCTGGTGGGCCTCATGGACAGGTATGGGGGAAAAAGACATTTGCCAGATTGATAGCTGTATATAACAAATGCCAGGAAATGTGTTGAGGCTAAAGAATGAACTCACATCTGGTACAGCAGCTGCAAATGGAGTCACCGCTTGGTTAAGCTTATAATAATCTACCATGATTCTCCTAGATTCATCTGTCTTCTGCATAGCCGAATAGGATTTATTTATCATCAGTATGTGTCTTTTGTTTGCTATATAGCAAGGGGCTAGAACAGTACCTGGCACATAGTAAGTGCTGAGTAAATATTTGTTAAATGAATGACAGAGTCCCTCAAATCAGTCACTAACTTGACATTGGGAAGTCACTTGGTACAGACCTCATATCTCTATTTTTAAAATGAGATTGGATTGGATTCGTGTTTTAAGCTTTCCTACAGTGAAGACTTAAATGTATGGAGTGTCAAGGTTCCTTGAAGGCTTTATAAGAATTCAGCTGCTTAAGTAAAAACTTTAGAAACCACTGAACTGGATAAAGTATCTCTAAGGTCTCTTCCAGTTCTGCGATGATCAGTTCTCACAGTAATTGTAAGTGGGGCTGTTGAGGAAATCCTTCTGCAGAGGAGGCATTGAAATTGAGACTTGATGGATGGATATTCATTAGGCAGAGGTCGGGGATAGGATGGGAAATAAGGCAAGTGCTTTTCAGGCCCAGGGAACAGTTATAAGGAAGTGAGACAAATAGGAATGGGGCAATTCAGGAAATTTCCTTACAGCTGTCAGGGGCTGGGGAGGGAGGGGGAGTCAGGAAGATAGGGCTGGAAAAGTCAGGGAAATCAAAGTCAGATTATGAAAGCCTTGAACACCATAATAGTCTGGCTTTTAATTTTGCCTCTAAGAAGTCAGTTATTTTTATTTCTTTTTGTTTTTTGGGCCGTAAGTGATAATCATTTCATTCTCAGAGTTGTTCTTAAGGAAGACTTCTCTAATAGCACAGTGATAGGTGAATTTAAAGTAGGCAGTTGGTGATAGAGAAACAGTCAGTTAGGAGGAGACTGTGATATTATTTTTCTGTGATATGATGAGTACTCTTTTACCTGAAGAGTAGCAAAGGAGGAGCTTAAGTTTCATTCTAAACTCAGTATAAAAATTAGATTTCCTCTCTGCAACGTTTAGAGATTATTGAATAATAGGTTAGCAAATGTCTTTGAGTGACCGCTGTGTGAAGAGCAGTAACTAGATAGATGCCGGGGCTACATAGAAACAGAGCAGTGCTGGCCGTGTGTGGTTGTTCACGCCTGTGATCCCAGCACATTGGGAGGCTGAGGCAGGCAGATCGCTTGAGCTCAGGAGTTTGAGACCAGCCGTGGCAACATGGCAAAACCCTACCTCTACAAAAAATACAAAAATTAGCCAGACATTGTGGTGCACGCCTGTAGTCCCAGCTACTCAGGAGGCTGAGGTGGGAGGATCGCCTGGGAGGCAGAAATTGCCGTAAGCTGAGGTGCCAAGGTCCTGTCACTGCACTCCAGCCTGGGTGACAGAGCAAGACTCTGTCTCAAAAAACAAAAACAACTGTCCCCCATCCCCCAAAACAAACAAACAAAAACAGCAGTGGTTCTCATAAGCCTAACCTCCAGCTGTACTACTGAATCCATTTCCAGGAGTTGGCATGTGTCTTCATGAAGTTCCTTTAAGGGGTGCATTCCTGGTTACAGGCTCCTGAAGTAAAAGATAAATTATGTTTAATATTGAATTTAAAATTTAATTATGAGAGATAAAATATCTCTATACAAACAACTTGAGATTGCAGACAGCCTATTACCTGGGAGCTTTATAAAGAATATAACCATACGATCAGTTCTTGGTTATTTTTAATATCAGAGGAAACGGTAACACCCAGAATAATACCTGCAATAGAACCTTGAATTGATCTATATCAAGTCATAGGGGCCAAGTCGTGTCTTTAAAGATATTTCAGTGTTTACTACAATCCTGATATGCTACATTTTTCCCCTTAGTGAGCAGTTTTAGGAAAGTCACTCATTCATGTCTGAGTTTCTGCTGAGTTTTGGGCCCTGTCCTAGGTGATGAGAATATAGTGTAGACAAAAGCCATGGCCCCTTTTGCCTTTGATAAGCTCCTGAAAATACAAAGACTGTTGTCTAAGAGGTCCACTTTTGGTGGGTAGTAAAACATACCACCTAGTTACCTGTCCATGCAGAAGTGGGAAAGAGGATTTGGTTTAACAAAGCTAGTGATAGAGCATAGAAAATTAACTATGTTTTACGTTTAAGCTCACATGTAGAAATTCTGCACAATTCTTGGAACCTGGGATTATACTTTTGAGAGGCATTAACATCAACAAAATAAATTCTGCTTGATTGAAAGATTTGTAACAATCTCAGTCTTTTAAATTTTATTTTTCTATTTAAATAGTGGGGAACATTGATTTTGGTCATTTGCCATGTTAATGGTGTGATCTTTTCTTTTTCCATCTCTGATAGTGATAGCGTGTTAGCTTCCAACCTATGGGATGGTTTCAAACAAAGCTTTTTTTAGCCCAAGTTTCCTAGATATGGAAATTAGAGTATTCTATATTTTTGTACTAGAAGTTTTCAGATTTGAGTTCAAAGAGAAGAGGTAACGATAAAAAGGAAAAATAAGCCCTAGCACAATAAAATCTTTTTATAAATTCTGTTTCAGTGGAGGAAATAAATAGTATCTGAAATTCAGTTGGCATTTAAATTCATTCAGTTGACTCAATCTCTCTCAGCTAATAGTTCAAATATACATGTTGACAATTCCAGGAGCAGCCATGAAAGCTTTATAGTAAAGTATATACTGACTTGATCAATATCTACTTTTAGAAATAAACATATCCACAGTATGTACATTTCATATACCTAAACGAGATTTCTTTTCTTTCTTTCTTTCTCTTCCTTTCTTTTCTTTCTCTCTCTCTCTCTCTCTTTCTTTGTCTCTCTCTCTCTCTGTCTCTCTCTCTTTCTGTTTTGGGGTACATGTGCAGAACTTGGAGATTTGTTACAGAACATGGGAGTTTGACACAGAGTCTTGCTCAGTCACCAAGGCTGGAGTGCAATGGTGCAATCTTGGCTCACTGCAACCTCCGCCTCCCAGGTTCAAGCAGTTCTCCTGCCTCAGCCTCCCAAGTAGCTGAGATTACAGGTATCTGCCACCACACCTGGCTGATACCTGTATTTTTAGTAGAGATGGTTTCGCCATGTTGGCCAGTGTGGTCTTGGACTCCTGAACTTCAGTGATCCCCCTGCCTTGGCCTCCCAAAGTGCTGAGATTACAGGCATGAGCCAACGTGCCTGGCCTAGATTTCTTTTTTTTAAAGTCAGTTTTATTGAGGTATGGTTTATATGCAGTGCAATTTGCCCTGTTTAGTTTTATAGCTCTATGAATTTTGACAATGTACATAAGTCATATACCAGTACCACAATCAAGATACAGAATGTTTCCATCGCCCTAAACAGTTCCTTGTCTTCCTTTGTAGTCAATGCCCTCCCCTCATTTCCAGCCCCTAGCACTGATAGGATTTCTGTGCCTTTTGTTTTGCCTTTTCCATTATGTCACATATAAATGGAATCATACAGAGTCATAGAATCAGTCTTATTTTGTTCAGCCTAATGCTTTTAGGTTCATCCGTGTTGTCACATATATCAGAAATGCAGACCTTTTTTTGTTGCTGAGTAGCATTACATTATATGGATATATTATACCATTCCATTACATGGATTTATCCATTCACCCATTGCTGGACATTATTTGAGTTTTCAATATTTGGTGAATGATAAAACTGCTATATATATTTGCATAGAAGTTTTAAAATAGACATGTATCTTCATTTCTCTTGGGTAAATGCCTAGGAAGGGGATTACTGGATCATGTGGTAAGTGTGTGTTTATAGAAACTGCTAAACTATTTCCAAAGTGGCTAAACTTTTGCATTCCCACCAGCAATATATGAGAGTTGTAGTTGCTCCATGTTCTCATCAACACTTGGTATTATCGGTGGTTTTTGTTTAGTTTTGTTGTGGTATTGTCACATTAATTTGCATTTCCCTATTGAGTATTGATGTTGAGATATTTTCATGTACTTTTTTGCCATCTGTATCACTTCTTTAGTGACGTGTCTATTCAGATTTGACCATTGAAAAAGCTGGGTTGTTTTCCTGTTTTTGAGTTGTGAAAGTGCTTTATGTAGTCTGGATAGCAGTATGTGGACTTACTTTAATCTTCATACTCTGTGTGGTAGATACTATTAGGCTAAATAATAGATAAATAAGTTATGATGCAGGATTGTTAAGTAACTGCCCAAGATTACATAGCTAATAGGTAGCAGCGCTGGGATTCAAACCCAAATAGATTGACTAGAACGTGTGTCAAACAGTTTGCCTTTTTTTTTTCTTTGATATTCTCATATGCAGAGATTGACTTACTGGGGCTGTGAATAAGAACAAGGATCCAGTTCCTGTAGGTGATAGAATAATGCTAATAGGGGCACTCCTGGGCAAAGGGATAATATCTTGTAATGGCAGCTCTGGAGTCATCTCCTTAGGAACAGCTAAGATATTTGTTTCTGTTGAAGAGGTATAATTATTTTTCCTTTAATTCTCTTCACATTACTGGTGGCCAGAGTACTTCTTTTAAATTATGTTTGGAATATTTGCCATTATTAAGTAATGAGGTGCTTTATATAAGTGGATTTTCTCAATAGCAGAAGCTTATCCTTTTAGGTATCTGTTCTTCATAAAACATCTCACACACTTGTTGTTACCCACTTTGGCTTTCGAAGGCCTGTCTTACACTGATGCTGACTTGGAGGCACTTAGTGTATGGTAATATACTTAGGGAATATTACAACTTACTGACCTTATATAATGGCTTCATATCGAATACTTTTAAAGTTATATTTATTTTTAGTTTTATAAGGTGGGTTTTTTTTAATGTCATTATCAGCTCTTTCACTTTTTCTGACATCCTTTTATAATACCGTTCCCCTCTTTTACCCGTTACAATTTTTATTTCTAATTAGCCAACAGAAGATTATCACATTGTTAGGTTTACATTAATATTATCTAAAATAAATTTCAGATATGGAAAATGACTTGGGGGGGAACTTTCCAGTGAACAAGTGAATCTCCCGTGACTGCTCAGCGGACCTTGTTTCTTGGTGCGTGGGCTCTGAATAGTCATTTTGTGTAAGTGAGCTAAAGTAAGCTAAATATGACATTTGACAGGAGAAGACATGATCTATATTTCTTTTTAACAAATTTTTAATTAACAGTTTGTAAAGCCATGGAGATTATTTTTCAGTAAAAAGATAAACCAAGTGTAAGGAATAAATAGGCACTTAATAGGCAGAAAGTCGGTTCACAATCGTTGCAGTTTTGCAGCATTTTGTAAAGTTCCTAAGTCAGTGACAGCTTGTGCTCTCATCTATGCCTCTGGTAAGCCAGAATAAACTCCCAACTAATTAACTAAAGGGAGCAAACCTTGCTAAATCCTATTTACTTTTCGTAAGATACCAGGACGAAGGCTGTCTATTGAGCTGCATTTATCATTTCACGCGCTTTGGAAGTACTTAGTGCTTTCAAGCCATTTTGATTAATTTAAGCTCTTAGAATAAATTAATAAGTATATTCACCCAGAGGCCAGGATAAGTAAGTGTAGTAATATTTCAGTGCTTTGGGCACTTTGTCAGATGTATTCTGACTTGGAAGGCAGAGCTTCGCTGGCCACAGTTGTCCCCTTAGGCTGGCCTCGCCACAAGTGCAGCAGAGCTGTAGCAGGGTGCCTGCACAAGAGGCTTGAAATACACATAGAACGTTTTGCTTGAAAGGTAAATGAAACTGTGGCTATCATTTGGAAGTAGTAGAGTTATGAACTATGATCGTACCGATAATTTTTAAAAAGGGTTTTATAAGCTTGCGGTTTATTTAAAATCATTTTGCTTTGTTGGACTCTACTTTCTAACATTGGGGTATGGGTTTTTAAAAAGTCTGTAAACCAGTTTAATTCACACTTACTTTTCCACTGAACTTTGAATTTTCTAGTGGATTTTATCTGTTTAGTGAACTTGTAGATCTGCATCTGGCTTTGTAGTTTGCTAGCCTTTCCAGACTACGCAGCAATATAGCTCTTTCATAAAAGGGTTAATGAGTAGCCAGATTGTACTCACCAGTCCATTGTTACATTAGGAGCCACAGAGTTTGCTATCTCCCTTCCATCCCCTTTCACACTTTTTTCATTTCACAGTTTTATTTGATACCAGTAAAGTAACTTTTAAAAATTGAGATTTTTATATTTTTAAACAATATATAGTTTTTAGTTTTGCTCCCTTTTAGATTCTTACTCTCTTTTATTATTAGTTTTAAATTATGGCAGTTAATATGAGCTTAGTAATGGTCTAATCAAGGTAGATCTTGCTCCTTGCCTCTTCTTCCCCACTTTCCTATACCGTTTTTACCTGCAGATTTGCATGTTTGACCTAGCAGAATAATTGGGTCCACAGCAACATGGGCGTGCCTCCCTTAGAAACACTTGGTTTCATGTATGACTCATAAGCTGAAGCACAGACACCACTTCCCCAATCTACAGGAGCCATTTTAACAGCTAAAACTTGTCGGATTGCTTTTTATTTTCAAGCCCAAAAGACGATAGAGAAAGAATACTTGAAGGTAACTTGTTCCGATTCTGTACGTTTGCTTCTGGCTGTTTCTTGAGCTGATAAACAGAGGGTGATTCTTACCTGTCGAAGAACATGGCTGAATGTGTTCTTTAACTCTCTGATAAAATGTGTGTGGTCAGTCACATGCCTGATTGAACTTAATTGCTAGGAGGAAACAAAGCACGGAAATTATGGAAAGTTTTAGATCTTCTTGTTAAAGCATTTATGTCTTTGTGATTTTTTTTTCCTAAGTAATTTAAGAATAAAAGAGGTTTTTTGTTTGTTTGTTTGTGTTTAAGAACCACAAAGCAAACTAAGATCAAATTTTAATTTAAAGAATCTAATTGTATTTTTTGGGGTAGTCGAAGTTATAATTAAGTAAACCGTATTATTCCTGTGTGATATGGATGTTAATCCAGGGGCAGTGGCTTTGTTTTGGCATTTTAGCTAAGGGTGAAGTTTTGGGACAACTCAGTCATAAGGTGTTGCTCATTGACTGTTACGGTTTTTTTTTTCCTCCCTCTCTGTTTTTAAAGTTAATGAAATTGTATTACACATTTCGTTTTGGAAACCCAATAGAAGTTTAAGTAAAGTGAATGATTATTTAGATAATAAGTAAAAATGAATATTAGATTATTTAGGTAACAAGTAAAAGTTAGTATTAAATAAAGAGGAAGAAAGACTAGCATGATTCATTTACTATTAGGAAAAAAATGATTTTATAATTCACACTGGAAACTTGTTCTGAGTAACAACCTTAGAAGTAAAGCTGTCTTCTGAGGAAACGTGGTTATTTCAATTTTGTGTGAAAAGAAAAGGTGATGAGTATTGGCCTTCCTTCTGTATTACTGTTCTTAAAATTTGCTTGCTTTGAATAAAAAACCTTCTGTAAATGAAAAGATTGCTCAGTCTTTTCCTGAAGTACTTGTCATTGTAGTTACGAGATTTTGGCTGGTGAGTATACATCCTGCTGTGCCTTAAAGTCCTAGGTGCTCTGTAAAGCTCAGTGCAGTAGTATTTTATTTCTGAAACATTTATGAAGATAAAAATTGGAATATGCAGTGATTCCAAAAAATAAAGTTTTTGGATATAAAACTTGCCAAATCATTTCTGGTTGACCAAAATGATATTTAGCTAGTTCTTTGAGAATTTGCTATGCACTTTCTAAGTGCTTGAAGGCCTGTCAGATTAGAGGGAAGACAGAAAGGCAATCAGTTATTATTTCTTACTCTTTTGTTGATTGTTGATATTAACATCTCAATTTTGCGGTCTTATAGAAAGACACAGCGGACATTTTACCAACTCATCTGAGCCATTTGCTATCATCTTTGTTTGTATATTGCTGGTGTAGTCAGCCTTTGAGTAAGCAAAAGCTGTATTTACCTCTAGTCTGGTCTGTGTGAAAAATCTAATGAAGACTTTTCTATTTTTTTAAAAATTTTTTTAAAGGTAGTGATCCATAAGAGAAAAATCAAGAGGCACACAAATAAGTGGCATAATTAAGATCTTATTTATTAAAGAGAAGTAGAGGAAATTGGTTTCTTAAATTTAAGAAGCTGGTACAGTTTAAGTAAAATAGATATTGTTTATATATTTTCTTATGTGATAAAGA
The DNA here is from genome assembly GCF_002776525.5 of Piliocolobus tephrosceles. Classification (NCBI taxonomy): domain Eukaryota; kingdom Metazoa; phylum Chordata; class Mammalia; order Primates; family Cercopithecidae; genus Piliocolobus; species Piliocolobus tephrosceles. The sequence continues at coordinate 75,598,911 of NC_045455.1, forward strand.
CTGAAGTGGAGCTTCAAGGAGAAGGGAGAAGGGGGGGAAAAAAGAGAACCAAGAAAAGACCAGAAAAATTTATTAAGTAGTTCCCTCTCCACGTTTTTCCTTCCATAAGGTTGAATGTAAGTTTGAACTGAGCCATCAGAATTAAATTTAGAATTACTGATTTATAGAACTTTAGTGCTGTAAGTGACCGAAGACTGTCCAACTGCCTCACTTTTATAGATGAAGAAACAGTGGCCCACAGAGGTCCTGTGATTTGCTTGAGGTCATGCAGTACCTAATGGCTTCCCAGTCTGGAACTGCTTGTGCCAGTCCACAACAAGTGATGCTTTGTTTGAAATGCTCTGTATTTCCTTAAGAGTAAATAAAACCTTAATTAAGATGTTTGGTGATAATCTTGGTGATAAGTTGCAACCAAATGGATCAACCAGTGATTTTGTAAATGTAGTTAGTTTTCTTTTTCATCAGAAAGATGATGCATTCATGTTATTTCTACAACAACTTTTTGTATTTCAGTGTTAGAATTTTTTTGTTCATGACATTGCTTATTTGAAGATGGCTTTAGATGGAAATATAAAGAGTTGGGAATTTAATTTGAACTTCTAGATATAAAGACAGTTTTATTTCTGCTTTAGTTTTACCTCATTTTTTTTTTTTTTTTGAGACAGAGTTTCTCTCTTGTTGCCCCGGCTGGGGTGCAATGGCACAATCTTGGCTTACTGCAACTTCCACCTCCCAGGTTCAAGCAATTCTCCTGCCTCAGCCTCCCAAGTAGCTGGGATTACGGGCATGCGCCACCATGCACACGTGTGAATTTACAAAATCCAGAGGTGTCTAAGCTTTCATATTACACTTATCTTAAATTTGACCTTATTATAAGATAGTTAATCTCATTTTGTTTATCTTTGTCACATCTTCTCCTCCTCCTTTGAAATAAGAGAATTGTTTGGTATCTACAAAATCTTTTGTCTGTTAACTTTTTGGTATGTTTTATTGGGGTGGTTGGAAATTCTATAGGTTTGAAATGTGGATTTTTAATAGTTTATGCATAACTGCTGAATCTCCTAAATGTCTGAGTGCCCTAACTCAATTCAGTGTGAAATCGTCCACAGTGTGGCCATCATTGTTCTAAACAACAAAAAGCACAAAAGGCTAGGAACATGGACTTTATCCTCATAAACTGAAATTCTTGTTGGGAAAACGGGCTTGTTAACAAGTGAAGTAAAGAATAGGACCAACCACTGACTAGGTAAATTCAGGTTCAGATTGCCTAGAGATAAAAGAGGACTGAAAGAATACTCAGGAGAGTTTATCTTGAAAGAATGATGAATGTTGAAGGTCGAATAGCATTTCTGTGTTAAGAAGAGCGTCTTCATCAGTAAGAATAAGAATATATGCTGTTTGAGAGGAGAGAGGTTTTATTCTGTTTTTTTCTGCCTTTTTCAACCTTTGACAAAGTACCAAGCACATATGAGTAGACAGGTATTATTTGCTGTATTAAACCTTTGGCTACTCTTTTTTGCCATCTTATGTGACAAATTCAGTTGGCTATCTTGCTGAAGTTAAAGATGGCACATCTTTAAAAAGCACTTGGCCCTCAGCTTAATCTCTGACTGGTGTCTGCGTGTTGTAGGTAATACTATCTGATAGTATTACCTTTAAAGCTGTAATTGTCAACCTTTGGTGTAACAAAGAATCACTCAGTTTTAACTCAGAAATTCTGATTCATTAGGCCTAGGATTTGCTTAAACAATCAGCATTTTTTCCTGTGTACCCTAAATGATTATGATGTAGGTGCTTATATGCCACACTTTCAGAAAGAGAGTTTACAGGTTTAAGGCTATGAAGAGGAATTAGCTGTTTTGCATTTAAATATGTGACATTTTAGGCAGCAATGCTATTTTGAAGCCCATAGCCTCTAGTAAGGAAGGAAAGCAACTAGGGTACTTTTTTTTTTTATCAGTATTAGAACCCATTTAGGCTCCTTTCCCATCCTAGTTATCCCTTTCTCTAGTCCATTTTTTTGCTGTGCTATATGTTGTTCAACTATGTGGCTATCCCTCTTTCCTTTTCTCTGATCCACCCCCGCAACCTACTGCCATATTGACCATAATAAATAAAGTAATCTTTGTTTTTTAATGAAATTAACCTATTTTTTATTTCTCAGTGAACTCTTCAGTGTTAGTTGTTTTGGTTCTAATTGTTGCTTCTTGGTTTCCCTCTCCATCCTCTTATTCCTGGGGCTTTAGGAAAAACGCCCCCTTACTGATTTAGGGTGGCATTTATAGCTTTTTTGAAAGCTCTTCTCTCTTGGGAAATACACTATTATTATTTGTGATATTTTTCTTTTCTTTCTTTTTTTTTGTGGGGGGGCAGGGGCGACTTGAAGACCAGTGTGATAGTATGTACTTGTCTGAGTCTGGGAGGAAGTCACCTTTTTTAACCCTGTAATGCTTATATATGAGTTTTGAAGCTTCTGCAGATATTTTAACTGCATCTTTGATTGCATATTTGTAGGTTTGCCTAACATTCCATCTCATTGTTTGGTATTCACTGACTTGTATAAATGAGAAGAAAAGTCCCCTCAGTTGAATTGTTTGAAGATAATCATTGCTTTCACAAATTAACCAGAATATTTTGCTCCTTTACTTAAGAGCTGCTTCATGTAAATGGTTGAAATTAAGTTAGTAACATTATTGAGTCAACTCCAATGATTAGGACAGTTTCCAACTATCTGAACAATTTTTCTTCCATTAGTATGGAGAACCTACAAGAGAGTTTTTTGTGTCTTGTCAAATGAACTGTATACTATAATAAAAGTGGCTGTTGAGCAATACTACACATGTCTTTTCTGGTCATGGTTCTAAGCACCTTAAGTTATTATATGAGAAAAGTAACTCATTGTGTGCTATTTGCTTTGTTGACAGAGAGGGAGAAATTATGCAGATGAGCTTCAGATGTACAAATTTCTATGCAGAAACGTTTTGATTCCTTCTCTTCCAGGTATTAACATCATCCTCATCGTCAGAGCCCTCTTGCTTCCATAGTTTGTATGAAGATTGGTTTAACAATTTTTATATTAAAAGCTATCAAAGTGATATATGCACACCATTCAAAATTTAATTCATAGGTCTGTAATGAAAAGGAGCCTCCCTCCTCTACCCCTTCTCACTCTCAGTCCTGCTGTCCAAAGGTAACCACTGAGAGAAGTTGTTTTTATTTTTTAAGTTTTTGTTTTCATGTGATTTGTCCTCTTCCTGTGTTCTACTCTGTATATTAGAAGCTCTTCAAAGTAGCAGGCATCAGGGTGACTTTACATGCTGCAGTATCTACATGATAGATGCCCAGTCATATAGTGATCATTATGTCTGTGCTGTTACATGGTGCAATTTTAAAAATCTAAATATAATTAAAGAAAATTAGCCGGGCGCAGTGGCTCAAGCCTGTAATCCCAGCACTTTGGGAGGCCGAGACGGGCGGATCACGAGGTCAGGAGATCGAGACCATCCTGGCTAACACGGTGAAACCCCGTCTCTACTAAAAAATACAAAAAAACTAGCCGGGCGAGGTGGCGGGCGCCTGTAGTCCCAGCTACTCGGGAGGTTGAGGCAGGAGAATGGCGTAAACCCGGGAGGCGGAGCTTGCAGTGAGCTGAGATCCGGCCACTGCACTCCAGCCTGGGCGACAGAGCGAGACTCCGTCTCAAAAAAAAAAAAAGAAAAAAAAAAAGAAAATTAGTTTCTGGGTTTAGAAAACAGTCCTATAAATAGTAAAGCTATAACATTTTATAATAAAACTATTAAAATGAAGTGATTTAACGATTTATATACATCTTATTTTTATATCAAAATACTAAATAAGAGTTTAGTATTGTAATGGGGCAATTCATTATTTTTTCTTTAAAAATGAAATGCACATGTAGGAGAATATATAAAACATATAGAGTTTAAATAAAATTATAAAGTGTTACAACATGGGTAAACATTTTGTAATGTTATTTAAACAGTTTTGCCTCATATTTATAAGTATCTTGAGAAACAACCTGTGTTAAGAAATATAGAGTATGTTTATTACCCTAGAAGGCCCCCACTCCTATTCATGTTTGTTTCCTTTAAAAAATAACTACTATGCTGACTTTTGTGATAATCTTTTCTTTATAGTTTTACCTCTTTGAACTTTATACACCTGAATCACACCATATATTCTGTAGTGACTTTGCTTCTTTCATTCAGCTTTGTGACTTATCTTACTTTTCATTGCAATATAGTATTCCATAGTTTGTCTGTACCAGAATGTATTTATTCTCTCTTGTTGATGGCATTAGACTATTTTCAGCTTGGGAACACTTGTACATGGTTCTCTGGAACATAAATGTAGAAGTTCTCTAGAGCAGTATCTTCACATTGAGGGATGTGAAGGCTTTGCAGAGTATAGATAGTTTAATGTAATTTAGAAATCTTCATTATCTTTCCTAGGATCAGATACCTGCCAATGATGACTTCTAACCCATTCAGAATCTTTCTATGGTGTATTGCCCTGGGGTGTAAAATCCACCAGGACCGTAAACAGATGGGCAGTTGATGCATTTCAGAGTAAGCTGTAGACAACAATATATTTGACCCCTAAAACAGTTCAGTATGCTTGTGATTTCTTAACTAGAATTAAATTATTTCAAACATAATTTTGAATAAAAAATAAATTTTAATAAATACCTGTTCCCAATTATGCATATAAAAGCAATCCTACTGTATCGATATATATGTAATAAAGTTATGCAAGTATGTAACAGGGAAGATATCAATTTTAGAATAGTTGATGAGTGGGCACTGTAGCTTATGCCTATAATTTGAGCACTTTGGAAAGCCTAAGTGGGAGGATCACTTGAGGCCAGGAATTCGAGACCAACCTGGGCAACATAGCAAGACCCTGTCTCTACAAGTAGAAAAAAATTTTTTTTTTTTTAATTAGCCAGGTGTGATGTCACACTCTTGTAGCTACAGCTACTTCGAGAAGCTGAGGCAGGAGGATTGCTTGGGCCCAGGAGTGAGTGCTGCAGTGAAATGTGATTGCACCACTGCGCTTCAGCCTGGGTGACAAAGCAAGAACCTGTCTCTTAAAACAGAGAGAAGAAAATAAAATCAAACTTAGAATAGTCCAAGAAGGGATGAAATGAGACTGAAGAGGGATATTAGAGGCGGCTTTAACTGTAGATGACCTTTTTTTCTTAAAAACAAAACAAAAAAACCCCCAAAAAACCAGAAACAAGCTATGGTAAAATATAAAGCTAGATGGTAGATAGATGAATCCTCTTTGGTTTAACTGTTTCATAATACTCTTTTTTTTTTCTTTCTTTCTTTTTTTTTGAGATGGAGTCTTGCTGTGTCGCCTAGGCTGGAGAGCAGTGGCAGAATCTCAGCTCACTGCAACCTCTGGCTCCTGGGTTCAAGTGATTCTCCTGCCTCAGCCTCCCAAGTAGCTGAGATTACAGGTGCCCACCACGGCACCCAGCTAATTTATCTTTTTTTTTTTTTTTTTTTTTAAGTAGAGACGAGGTTTGCCAGGCTGATCTTGAATTCCTGACCTCAAGTGATCCACCTACCTTGGTCTCCCCAGTGCTGGGATTACAGGTGTGAGCTGCCGCGCCTAGCCTCATAATACATTTTTATCTGTAAGCTGTAGTTTATTTTTGCCCCATATTATAAGTATCTTGAGGAATAATATTTAATTTGACTGGTAGTAAAAGTTGACTTAAAAAAAAAGTGGCAAATAAAGTTTCCATCAGAGCCAGGGGCAATGAGATGCACCCGTAGTCCCAGCTACTTGGGAACTTGAAGTTGAAGGAATGCATGACCCCGGGAGTTTGAGACCTGGGCAACATAGTGAGACCCTTGTCTCTCAAAAAAATGAAAACTCTGCATCACTTAAAAATGGGGTCAGGCATGGTGGCTCAATCAAGTCTGTAATCCCAGCACTTTGGGAGGCCAAGGTAGCTGGATCACTTGGGCCCAGGAGTTTGAAACCAGCTTGCAAAACATGATGAAACCCTGTCTCTACTACAAATACAAAAATAAGCCGGGCATAGTGGTGCATGACTGTAGTCCCAGCTACTTGGGGAACTGAGGTGGGAGGATCACTTGAACCCAGGAGGTCAAGGCTTCAGTAAGGCATGTTTGTGCCACTGTACTCCAATCTGGGCAACAAAGTAAGACCCTGTCTCAAAAAAAAAAAAGTTAACTGCCTATTTCAGTGAAAGGGATTGGGTAGATTCAGATGTAAGTGTTATAAGACTGTGTGTCTGTCCCAAATAACTAAGAAGATCTAGGCATACTTCTGGATGGATAAATAGTAATTTCCAGTTGAGATCCATTAACAAATTGGAGCTTTAGTTATCTAGAAGTAATTTAGTTAGGTTTCATCTTCAGAATTATCCCATATTCAAATATTTTTCAAAAACACATTTCAAAACAAAAACGTTCATAAAATAATTAGTATAGTATTAACATCCATGAACATTTAAGTAGCTAATAGATTGTTGCGTCTAACCAGATTTACTGGCATATTCAGTGTTTCATATTGCTTCCTGATCAGTGTTTCATGTAGCTTCCTTAGAATTCTTACTGTAATGATAGCAATTCTTGAATCTTTAGTGATTTTTGTTGTTATCGTTACAAACTCCTGGGCTCAATTGATCCTCTTACCTTGGCCTCCCAAAATGTTGGGATTACAGGCATGAGCCACCATGCTTGGCCCAAAGCATGTATATTTAATAGCATTATTTTTAATCAAGGAAAAAGTCCCAGAGAGTTTTGTTTCAATATGCTATTCTGAGAAAAGACTCCTCTAAAGGGCATATAATAAATAATAATATCCTATGAGTAAAAAACATATTGATAAATATGACATAGGAAAACAAAAGCTCTTTGTGGTCCTCAATAAATTTTAAGAATATAAAGGGATCTTGACACCAAAAAGTTAGAGAGCTGCTGCACTATTGCAACTAGTAATTTAAATATCATTCTTAGAGTTTTACATTATTAAATTAAAGTTAAAAAAACACAAGCTTTCTAAACCAGACAACTAGAGTAAAAACATTAATTTGAAGTTTTTTTTTTTTCCAATGAGAAAAATCATAGACTGTCACCTTTACCATTTATTTACTTGTGTCGCCTAGCCCTTTCCACAAAGAATAACCAATTCTTTAAAATTGGGAAGTATATTAAATTATTATCTTTAAAATTAAAATATATTAAACTTTGTAGCAAAGGAATGCAAATTAAAGTCAAATAACCCCCCTGTGTTTTTATCCATCATATTGACAATAGTTCAAGTATTGTGGGTTGTTGCAAATGACATTAAATGTCCATGCAGGTATTCTGTTGCTAACAGTATAAACTTAAAAAATCTTCTGCAGGGCAGTTGGCATTATGATATCAAATGCTTGGAAAGTCTATGTGCCTTTTGATAGAATTCAGTTCTTGGTAGAAAATTTAAGAAAATTTAAGGATGGGACCAAAGATTGAGTTATAAGGGTATTTGAATCATTGGTTGTGATTGTGTAGCAGTTCTCAAACCTTACACTTTTTGTTCCCCCAAGCTTTGTGCTCTTTATATCATCTTTATACTATTAAAATTAAGGCTCCCAAAGAGCTTTGGTTCATGTGGGTTGCATTTACCAATATTAACCAGTGTTAGAAATTAAAACAGAAACTTGAAAAATATTAATGTATTTATTTAAAAATAATACGCCCATTACATGTTAACATAATTATTGTTATAAAGGACAAGTTTGAGCCAGGTACGGTGACCCAAGCCCAGCTACTTGAGAACCTGAGGTGGGAGGATTGTTTGAGCCCAGGAGTTCAAGTCCAACCCAGGCAACACAGCAGGACCCCGTTTTTTTGAAAAAACACAGTGCAAAAAAAGACAAATATGTTTTCCAAAACAAAAGCTGTACCGAGAAGGGTGTAAATCGTTTATCGCTGACTTCACAGAAGACAGCTATATTCTCATATCTGCTTTTGCATGAAATCTGTTAGAATATGTTGCTTTTGTTGAAGAATATGAAGAAAATTCAGCCTCACACAGATGTCTAGTTGCAAAAAGTAGATATATTTTAATGGCCACTTCAGATAATTGTGTATATTCTTTGATACTACACCAAAGCTCATCAACAAATGCTAGTTTTTTAAAGGTTAGAACAATGAGATTCTGAAAACCTATGAATGAACTTTTTGTCCCCTGTAACATTAACATCCATGGGTCTGTCTTGTACTTTGAATGGATTGATTTTTTTTTAACCTAAGCAAGATTTTGTAACATCGTGCATGAGTCATTTGTGTATTGCAAATGTTGACATAGTATCAGAATCACACCAGTCTCATCAGAAAAGCCTTTTAAATGCATTAAGAAGCCAACAGAGTCAAAGCAGTAGATAGAAGTTTTCTAAAATCCTGATTTTCAGTTGAAAGCTTGCATTTTATAATTGGTGACAATTGCTGTTGTTTTCCTTGACGTGATGGGCATACTTTATTAATTTTTGGAAAAATTTCTGCCAGATATCCAATTCTGAATAATAATTAGTTCTTTTAAGTAAAAATTACATTTCATGAAAGCAGCAACTAGTTTTAAGCTCACACGTCGAAGAATAATAGCATAAATGCTTTTTCTCAAGACAACAATGCTATTTCTGTTTATGCCAGAAGTAGTACTTTATTTGTACCTCCCGTTTTATCACTCAGAATATTAAAAACTTATGTATTTAATGGTTGAGATTCAAGAAAATAGTTTTTACTCTTCTTCAAAGATATTCTTAAGTGAAGTCGCCTTTTTAAAATGTGAGTGCCCGGCTGTAAGGAGTAGACTCGTGGCTTGAGGGTGTAGCCTTGGTCAGGGCAGAGGCACTTGCAGTTTCATCCTTTTTTGCTTCTGCATCATCAGGGCAAGTGTCAACACAGTGTAAAAGCCAAATAATACTTTGCCATTATTATGAAAAGAGTTGTGATCTCAGGAGCCCGCTGAAAGGGTCTCTGGATCCTTTGTGGGTCTGAGGATTACATTTTGTGAATCACTGTTAATAGTGCAACATTAGAAATAATACAAATGTCTAAAAATTAGGGGTGGATTAAATAAATGTTATATGGCAGAAATATAATTTTATTAAAGTTTATGTTAAATATAAGGTTATAACACAATATTTTTCTATTTTTGGCACCTCTCTAATGAGGAAATCAGCATTCTTCAAAGAAAATGAAGGCGTTGGTTCTGAGCCTCAGTGCTTCCATTTAGTGGATGCCTTTGTCATTAAGAAAAGGGAAGTTGAAAGGCAGAAGGTGGCAGTTACTGTCTTCTCCAGTAGGCTAAGGGATGTTTGTACAGCAATTTTATTTTTACAGTAAAAGGAATTGGCAGTGGTATCAATCATTTTAAGGTACTTTATAATAATAATAATATGTGGAATGTACCTTCAAATGAAATTCCTCCAGTAGACTCAATTTCTCTTTAGGCATTTTCTGATTTACATTTTCCCATTGTGTTCTTAATTGAAAGAGCTTTCAGTTGCTGCATATTATTTAGCTTCAGACTGAATTAAAGAAATGAGTTAGTTATGAGCAGGTTAGAAGGCTACTGTTGAGTTGAGTCCCTTGGGCTTCCTGCTAAGACCTCTACACAGGGCGTTCCTGAGGTGTATTATCTGTACCCTGCAGCAGGGGAGGAACACTTTTAGTGAGCGGCATCATTGAAGATAGGCTGCTTTGTGCATTTGAGGTATTTCTCTTTGTTATAATGGGAGCCTAATAATAATCATGACTTGTCTTGAGTAAGGTTTAATATTTTCCTAAGTACCAAGTTCCAGGGAGGGTTTGATGTTTAAAATTCCTTTCCAAATAGCCATTGTGTTTATTCAAAATTGTATGTCTTAGATAAACTTGTTAAAGTGTGCTGGAAGAATATATACAGCATGCTGTGTATATAAAGTTTTAAAATATACTATACAAAATGTATGTATATACTAAATTGTAAGGAAAAATAAGATTTTAGATTTAACTTTGAGTAATTCATTGGAATTAATGTTACATGTGTTTTAGTTTGAAGGGCAACTTAAAAAGTTTGTATTTAGACGTAAGGTATATTGTGTAAATTATTTTATTCAAAATGTTTTCGTTGCAAACTGAACATCGTGCCTGATCCTTTGATCTGTAGATCAGAGAAAAACTTGCAGATTGTTATAGGATAATTTACAACCTTTTAGTCTTAAGAATAAACTGAAAGGAAGATGTAATACTTATCTGCCCTTGGTAGAACAGAACAGTTACACATGGTTACTGTGTTTGATTGTTGGGTAGGTGATGGACACTAGGTTCTCCGCAGCTGCTCTGAGACTCCCCAACTCCCTCCTCGTCCATCCCCCGCCCCACCCCCCCGCCCTTAGGGTTATTTCACTAAGCATCAGAGCCAGAGAATAGGGGAGGGGAGCTAATGTGTAAGGAAATGGATGTTCTTCCTTCATTCTTCCTTCATGGTTCGTGGAGCACTTACTCCTTATTCCCTAGATACTGGGGACAATTTAGCTAATACATTTACCAGTGAGAGCAGAGATATACTAAAGATATGCTAGGAAGGCACTAATAACTCTTAGACTCCTGTAAAGAATGAGCCAGATTCTTCTGGTTGAAAAATACTAGGTAAAAATGAAATTGTTTTTCAAAGCCACTCATTTAAGAAATATTACTTCAGGAGTCTACTACCATGCTTACAGGTGATTATTAGGTATATGTTAAGTTCTATTTAGGGAAGAGAGGTTACAGGAAGCTCAAGATGGACTTCTGTGCAGTAAAATATGAAGAGAGGTTTTGGACATTGACCTAGAATGGAATAGCACTAAACCCTGCTGGAATTGTAATTGTGGCAACTTATGCTTATTCTAGCATAAGTAAATATTGACCAATATGAATGGATAAGATAGCTGCATTTTGCCCAAGTTTATGATACAGAATATGAATCATATGAGTAATGAATTGAATTCGTTCTTAAGGATTATTAATTTGGGAGGCAGTTTGGCATGATGAAAAATGAGCACCCCTTAGTTATAATTAACTGGAAGTTTGGTTAACAGGACTTGAAGCAGGCAGGATTCACCTATGGAGAACAGAGTTCTATTTGGTTGTATATAGTTGAATATATATGAGTAAATAACATGAGCCAAGTTTGGGATGTACAGGAAGTGAGAAGGGAGTAGAGATAGTTTGGTTGGGGGATACAAATTGTAATCCAGGAGAGTGCTGATAAGAAGCCATGGTAAAAATGACCGAAGATGAAAGATGCAAGTTATTAGTCCTGCTTTGTTGATAGTCAGTTGCTTAAAGGTTTTTTTGTCTTTTTGTGGTAGTTTTTTTTTTTTTTTTTTTGATAGGGATAGCAGGGGTTGTGGGGGCTCATATCAAGGTGGTCAAGTGTTACTCATATAAACAGTTGGGTAAAATAGTTTGAGGGCCTGTTCTGTTGTTTAGACACTTGGTTTTTTACTCAGTCATTGCGGTTTTCAAATCTTAATTTGTGTGGTGTTTGCTCCTAAGAATACTTCTTCAAAAGACTATAAATGAGTCTTTGTGTGCATATTGAATCTTAGATCCCAAGACCAAAATACTTTTTTATTGGCTCTGTTTGTATAAACACTCTTCACCATTTATATATTTCTGCTACTGTACTTTGATATATTTTCACACAAACTATTGGACTATTTATAAAACAAGACATAAAGATGTAACAGAGAAGGCAGGAAATACTTGACATTTGTGTGCCATATCTTACTCTCTGCTTCCTGTCAGTTAAACCACTATGAGAGGAACAGAGACACAGATGTACAAGTGCTGCTTTAATTTGCCACTGGGGAGACCAGTTAAGCATAAAGCTAGTTTCATTAAACTTCTGTCACTTGTTGATTCAAGGGATGTTGTAGGCTTGTTTGGTACTATATGGATTGTATGCATCATGTGGTGGCAATTAGATGTTTACTACAGCACCTAGTGGGAACATATATCTTTTACATATTTAAAAGGTATTTACTTTTGGAACATTTTTTAGGCAATAAAAAATTGGCATTTGAATTCATATATATGGCATAAATTCACTGAAATGTTAGGCTAATATTTTGCTCTTGAAATTTTAGTATCTAATTATTAACTTTTATGTATTAGTATATCAGTATATTGACTTTTATGTATTTGTAAAGCATTTTGTAGCTTACAAAGTAAATTCTTATTTGGTACAACTTCAAGATGAAAAATGAAATGGAAAGGAATATAGAGATTGACTTATCTAAGAAAATACAGTTAGTAAATGGCATTCAACTACAACTTGAATGCAGGTGTTCTGATGCTAGAACCTGTATCCCTAATGTTAGGGAAAAGGTTTGTTTTCATTAAATTACTATTCTACCTATTTCTCAGTGATTTTAACTTTTAGGGTCACCTTTGCTTATTCTTCCTAGAATATCCCCCACCCCCTTTCCTCTCATGTTCTCTCCTTGGAAAAAATAGATGTTACTTATTTCTAAAGAAATAGCCCACATGTCACTTATGAAGTTTTTTCAGGTTCTCACAGGTATTTACCCCTCTCTATTCTATCATCTTTTGGTTGACTTGTTTATTTACATTGTTTTATAGTTATCTGTTTACATTTTTTCTTTTTAGATGTTGAACCACTTTGGGACAAGGATCATATCTTATTTGTCTTTTTTTTTGTATACCCAGTAAATAGCATATAGTAGATTTCATAAATACTTGTTGGGGGAATAAGTATGTGCCTGATATTTATTTTCTTTTTTCTAGAATCATAAGCTGGTTAAAGAACTATAATGTGGATCTTTTCTACAAGTTGCCTTTATGGTTTATTTCTAAGATAATTTTATTATAAAAGTTATTTCCTACTTGAGCTCCACCCACCCCCAGTTCGTTTTTGCTGTTTATGGAAATGAGATATCCTAGTGAAATTATTAGTGTTTTCATCCTAGTTAAAAGTGGAGATAACATATTGGTCCATTAAAAAATGTAGCTGAAGAGCTTAATTATTTTAGATTGCTAAGCATCAAAAATCTCTTACTTTTGGCTTTAATCTGGAAAAAATGTCTAGCCCTTCATTGTGGTCCTGGTATCTCCACTGAATAAATGGAAATAATACTTCTCTTTATTACTTTTTGCTTTTCCCTGTATTATTTTCTGTTGTCACCAAGTTTTCTGTGCCTCAGTGATTGGAGGGTTATAGATTGCAGTTGTCTTGTCAGCAGAGCAATAAATTTCACAAATAGGACTTTACTTTAGATCTGGCCATTCTAGGAATATCTTACAAAGTTTCTATATTAACAGTTTTTCTAGCCGAAAATTGATAGAAGTTACTATATCTTTTTAAACAATAAATCTAAATGATCAAAGTCAGATTTAAGGATTTAATTTTTAAAGATTGAAGGAAAAATTATGAAGCTATATGAGTTTAATTTTTAAGGCGTTTTAGAAGAACCAAATAGTTATTTTGTTTATTAAAACTGAGGTAGACATGTGGAAAATAGTTTATAGGGTTTTTGAGTGTCCTTTTAATGTGAGACCTCCCTTTTTTGTACTGTTTGTTGGGGGGTGATGATGAATTTCTGAGTTTGAATCAGAAAAATACATGTTATGTATGTCCCTTTGAGGATAGTCAGTGAAGCTTGGCCTACCACCAGTTGGTTCTGGGAAGCACATGCATGCATCATGTGAAATTCTATAGAATGCTTAAACAAACATATGAAAACACTAATCTTTTACTGTCTCAATGAAGAATTTTAGTAAGTAAAAATTAAGAAAATAAAATGTCCTTTGATCTTGACCTAGCTTGACTTTTTAACACACACTGTACTTAATATTCTTTTAAATTGTGTTTATTAATAACATATAGAAAAATTTATTATGTCTTTTGTTTTCAAGTAGCTTATAATCTTAAGAGATAGGACATAGTAAATAATTACTGAATTACATGAGATAATGAACTTTGCCCACTTCTGCTATAGCATACATATTACTGTGATTTGCATTTGCCTTAGTTGATAGATTGTGATCACCTGTAGGGAAAGTCTTGTTGCTACTTGTTGCTTTCCTACCCTTTTCCCTTACCCACAAGTGCCTGGCAGATAGGTCCCTAAAGAGTGCTTGTCCAGAAGAATATAGACAACACTGATTTATTTATTTATTTATTTATTTATTTATTTATTTATTTATTTATT
>NC_045455.1:75613168-75620501 GCF_002776525.5 Piliocolobus tephrosceles
ATTTATTTATTTATTTATTTATTTATTTATTTATTTATTTATTTATTTATTTATTTGAGATGGGACTTGCCTTTTTTTTTTCTTTTTAGATAAGGTCTTGCTCTGTGGAGTGGAGTGGCGGCATCATGGCTCTCACCTCAGCCTCCGAAGTAGCTGGGACCACCAGCTCATGCCACCATGCCCATCTAATTTTTAATTTGTGTAGAGATGGGTTCTTGCCTTGTTGCTCAGGCTGGTCTCGAACTCCTGGCCTCAAATGATCTACCCACCTTGGCCTCCCAAAGTGCTGGGATTACAGGCATGAACCGCTGCACCTGGCCCTGATATGATTTCTGCAGGCCATCTACTATTAATATATAGAAAAAGACAATATAGAAAGAATTATTTCTTCTTCTCCAAGGTATTTCTATTTATAAAGGGGATGTTTTTTTAAAATCCCAGTACACTTTTGTTGTCACATTTCAGTTGGCTCAAAGTCAAATTAAATCAAAATGAAGGCTTTGAGGTTGTCCCTAAGTAAATCAGCTTTACCTGGAACAGTCTCCTTTCGAATTTATCCATACCGGTTTCCTCCTCAGATTTTCCCTTTCCCTCATCTTATATACTCGCAGATTGTCTCTGAAAGGTAAAAAACTTCTCCCCACAACTCTTATTCCCCCACTTAGTATAGGAGACGTCACATTTTCTGTGTCCAGTTGTCAGGGGTTGGATTGTAACTAGGAGTTAGATATTGAACAAGAGAGACATAAGTTTCTATTAATGGGTTTTGAGATAACAGCCTATATTGCCTGACAATCCCCATTTTTTTTTCTTTTCTTTGAAACAAGGTCTTGCTGTTTTGCCCCGGCTGGAGTAAGTGGCTGTCTATAGGTGTGATCACAGTGCATGGCAGACTTGAACTGTTGGGCTGGAGTGGTCTTCCTGCTTCAGCCCCCTGCTATGGGAGCATGCCACTGCACCTGGCTTCACATTTTTAAACAGAATATTTTGAGGGGAACAGAATGTTGTGATTAAGATCACTAGATTCTAAGTCCTATAAAGGCAGAAATTTTGGTCAGTTTGTTCACTGCTGTATTCCCAGCAATTAGAACAGGGTATGTCACATTGTATGTCTGTATTCCCAGCACTTAGAACAGGGTATGCACATTGTATGTCTGTTCTTATGCCAATCATGCTATTTTGGTTATTATAGCTTTATAGTATATTTTGAAGACTTGTAGTTTGGTGCTTCCAGCTTTGTTATTTGCTATTTGAGATCTTTTGTGGAACCACAAAAATCTTGGCATCTCAAAGTGCCGGCATCTGGATTACAGGCACGAGCCACCATGCCCAGCCTCCGTATAAATTATAATAATAAAAAAAAATGTTGGCCGGACACAGTGGCTCACACCTGTAATCCCAGCACTTTGGCAGGCCAAGGTGGGTGGATCACAAGGTCATGAGTTTAAGACCAGCCTGGCCAACATGGTGAAACCCTATCTCTACTAAAAATACAAAAATTAGCCTGGCGTGGTGGTGGGCACCCGTAATCCCAGCTATTTGGGAGGATGAGGCAGGAGAATCACTTGAACCCAGGAGGCAGAGGTTGCAGTGAGCCGAGACTGCGCCATTGCACTCTAGCCTGGGCGACAGAGTGAGATTCTGTCTCAGGAAAAAAGAAAAAAAGAAAAGTGTTTTTCCTATTTCTGTGAAGAATGTCATTGGGGTATGTTGATACAGATTGCACAGATTGCATTGAATATGTACATTTCTTTGAGTAATATCTAATTATTTACTTTATGATTTATTATTATCATCTCTTTCCTACTCTCTTTGAGGACATGTCAGATTTTTGTATCTATGCAGAGATTTCAGTAGTTATTAGAGATGTTTAAGGATTAAATAAAAAGCAGTATACTGTATATGTTTTACTTTGTAAACCACAAAGAACTTACTAGACATTAGGTATTGCTAGCAAATAATAGAAATAAACCTTATTGTGATATTGTACAATTCCTGAATGTGTCTTTAAAGTTTTTTTTTTTTTTTAATCTGGTAAGTGCCCATTACATCTACTGAGACAACTTTGAATTCTTGAACTTTCCAAGAGTATAACAAAGCTGTAAAGCAGAAAACACTTCTAATAAAGACTCAGGTTCGGCCTGGCGTGGTGGTTCGGCCTGGCGTGGTGGCTCACGCCTGTAATCCCAGCACTTTGGGAGGCCAAGGCAAGCAGATCAGTTAAGGTCAGGAGTTCAAGACCAGCCTGGCCAACGTGGTGAAACCCTGTCTCTACTAAAAATACAAAAATTAGCCGGGTGTGGTGGCGTGCCTGTAGTTCCAGCTACTCCAGAGGCTGAGGCAGCAGGAGAATTGCTGTAGATAGTGATACTGTGCTTTAGCCTGGCAAACAGAGTGAGACTCTATCTCAAAAAAAAAAAAAAAAAAAAAAAAAGCCAGGTTCAATGCAGCCTCATTTGGTCAACTAATTATTTTTACAGAAGCATCTTCTGAATGTCACCTTGTAAGAAAATGAAGATTTTGTGAATGCTGGTGATAGCAGTCTCTATTTCAGTGACGAAGAAAGGTGGATCTGTTATTTATATCACATCTTTCTTCACTGAATAACTAAGTCAGCATCATCTATCCAAAATACTTAATACTGACAAGATACAGTCATCCAAAGATGCAACAGTTCATATATTTTAAAGTTAAACTGGTGTTCAAGTGAATGATGGGGAGTTTTGATGTTCAGTTGAGTAATAAGAAAGATTATGTGGTAAGTAGTCATACGTTTTTGAAAATCTTATTTTCCTATTTCTCCCCTCTTCCAATTCTTAGGTGAAGAACAAAAACATGGAGTAAATTAAGTGATTTAAAAAGTTTTGCCACACAGCAGAATAAAAACCACGGTTGAGAATCTCTATTTTAAGTAATTAATGAAGAATTTAAGGAGGGCAGTATACACATTGGTGATGGGAAGTTTTCAATGTAGCAGTCAAGCTGTGGAATGTCTGTTTAAACTGTCCTCATCGTTTTTGGATGGTGGTTGCCACATCCCACTTACATGACTTGCATTGGGCTTTGTAGTCATAGACCATCATCTGCTGTTGCAACCCAGTTTGATAACCTCCAGGAACTTTTTTACTTCTTCTCAAATCATGCCTAAATTTTACTGCCTGACTTTCTGTTTCCCATTGTGAACGCTTAGCTCTTATCAGGCTGTTAAGTAGCTCTAAACTTTGGTCATTTTTGAGTCTCTGCATTCTTTTGTGTTGGCATTCACGTATGCATGCATGCACACGTACGATGTATTTTACTATCTTTTCCTTTCCCCTTTACTCTCTCCAACTCCTGCCTTCCTTCTGAGGTTCAGTTTAGTTCCCACATTATCTGTGAAGTGTTTTCTTTACCTGTTTGACCATCTCCTCTTCTAATAGCACTTAATACAACCTTGTGGCTTTTAGTTGCTTCTCTTGGTCTTGTTTTCTGCACTAGATAGTAAGTTTCATAGGAACAAGGGCCATGCATTATCTTTATATATTTTCCACAGTGCTGAGCCTGGGAGAAATTGAATAAATACTTAACAACATTTTACCACAAACTCCATCAATAGTAGCACAGGTGCCTCTAAAATTAGAGATTTGGGATCTTTTGATTAGTTCTGGATGCATCACATAAGCATAACTAAACTATTCCTTTTTGTTTGTTTGTTTTTGAGACGGAGTTTTGCTCTGTTGCCCAGCCTGAAGTGCCTCAGCTTTCCGAGTACCTGGGACTATGTGTGTGCACCACCATGCACGGCTCATTTTTGTATTTTTTAGTAGAGATAGGATTTCACCATGTTGGCCAGGCTGGTCTTGAACTCCTGGCCTCAAGTGATCTGCCTGTCTTGGCCTCCATAAAACAGTTTCCTTTTAGAGAAAACCTAATGCCAGGGTATTTGATGCCCTTTAGTTAACAGTAACTGTAATGGATTCAACTGGTTTAAAAATTGATTGAGAAATTATATTATGAATGGTGAAGGTCTAAATCTTTATTCTGTATATGTTTTACTTACTAATTGTATTTAATGTTTGCTTCTAAGATTTGTACAATAGTTAAATATAAAGTTAATGTATAATTTGTAAATACCAAATACAGGCATACATCAGTTAATGACTGGGATACATTCTCAGAAATGAATCATTAGGTGATTTCGTCCTTTGGCAAAAAATCACAGAATGTACCTACACAAACCTAGATGGTAGAGTCTACTGCACACCTAGGCTATATGGTATAGCCTGTTGCTCCTAAGGTACAAACCTGTACAGTATGTTACTGTACTGAAGAATATAGGTAATTTAACACAATGGCAAGTATTTGTGTATTTAAACAAACATAGAAAAGGTGCAGTAAAAACACGGTATTATCATCTTAGAGGACTACTGTTGTTTATCTGCTCCATTGTTCACCAGAATGTTATGTGGCAAATGACTGTGTATATCTTACAGTACTAAGCCCATGGCCTTCCATATTTTCATTTCTCATCTTGTGGTTTTGCTGCTTCTTTTGTTTTGGTTTTTTGAGACAGGGTCCCTCTGTCTTCCCTGCTGGAGTACAGTGATGCTATCTCATCTCACTGCAACCTCCACCTCCTGGGCTGAAGTGATCCTCCCGCCTCAACCTCACGAGTAAGCTGAGACTGCAGGCTCACACCACCACACCCAGCTAATTTTTGTATTTTTGTAGAGATGAGGTTTCACCTTTTTGCCCAGGCTGATCTCAAACTCCTGATCTGACCACCTTGGCCTCCCAAAGTGCTGGGATTATGTGCATGAGCCACTACACCTGGCCTGCTTCTTGTTTTTTGGGTTCATTTGAGTTTAGAAACTTAAGTGATTGCCAGACAGTTGCAAAGATGATTGTAGGAAGAATCTCATTTTACAGATCCTGACATGAAACATCAGAACTCTTTTGATGATATCCAAGCTGACTTAAAATCATTTTATGTAATTTAAAGAAGAAAAGAGGATATTGGGCATGGTGGCTCACACCTGTAATCCCAGCACTTTGGGAGGCCAAGGTGGGAGGAACGCTTGAGCCTGGGAGTTTGAGCCCAGTCTGGGGAACATATCAAGACCCCATCTCTTAAAAAAAAAAAAGAAAAAAGATGGCTGGGCCGGGCACGGTGGCTCAAGCCTGTAATCCCAGCACTTTGGGAGGCCGAGACGGGTGGATCACGAGGTTAGCAGATCGAGACCATCCTGGCTAACACGGTGAAACCTCGTCTCTACTAAAAATACAAAAACTAGCCGGGCGAGGTGGCGGGTGCCTGTAGTCCCAGCTACCCGGGAGGCTGAGGCAGGAGAATGGCATAAATCCGGGAGGCAGAGCTTGCAGTGAGCTGAGATCCGGCCACTGCACTCCAGCCCGGACAACAGAGCGAGACTCCGCCTCAAAGAAAAAAAAAAAAAAGATGGCTGGGCACGGTAGCTCACACCTGTAATTCCAGCACTTTGGGAGGCCGAGGCGGGTGGATTATAAGGTCAGGAGTTCGAAACTAGCCTGGCCAATGTAGTGAAACATCTCTACTAAAAATACAAAAATTAGCCCTACGTGGTGGCGGGTGCCTGTATTCCCAGTTATTCAGGAGGCAGAGGCAGAAGAATCACTTGAACCTGGGAGGCAGAGGTTGCAGTGAGCCGAGATTGCGCCACTGCACTCCAGCCTGGGCAACAGTGCGAGACTCCATCTCAAACGAAAAGAAAAGATTAAAATAATAAATGAAGAAGAAAAGAGGTAGACTGTGAAAACAGATCATTCAGGGTTTTTTTTCACACACACATGGGGAGCAGGAAGTTTTGTGCACAAGGAATCTTAAAGTCTCAAATGTGTTGGTAACTTGGGAAAAGATGGAAATGTTTATTTTCCTGGAGATTACGTCCTTAAACATGGTTGCATTGTGACTTGAAAGAGGATCCTAAAATGTCACAGGAACAAAAGGTTGTGAGTCAGAGAATAGTTGGAAAGGTCTGGATTCAGTGGCAGTGAGTACAGACAGAAAGCCTGGAAAGAGGTAGTATATATTGGGTTCTTGGTGGGATTAAGGCAGGGCTGACTTCGGCTTCTTTAATAGTAGGATGGGGAAGTGGGGGAACTATAAAATGCAGAAATGCTGGAATGTTGTTTTTGAGATGATAGTGAAGAATATTAAAATTGTGTTGGAGCTATACTTAAAAAAAAAAGACTTTATTTTTTAGAGCCATTTTAGATTCACAGTAAAATTGAGAGGAAAGTACAAATATTTCCTATATACCTCCTGCCCCTGCACATGCATAACCTCCCCATTATCAGCCTCTCGCTAATCAGCACCTGCACCAGAGCAGTGCACTTGTTACAGCTGATGAACCTACACTGACACTTTGTCACTTGAAGTTCATAGTTTACATGAGGGTTCACTTGTGATGGTGTACATTTTACGAGTTTGGGCAAATGTCACTTAGTAATAAGCATTTAAGTTTCCACATGTCTTTTTGTGGCTTGATAGCTTATTTCTCTTTAGTGCTGAATAATATTTCATTATGTGGATGCACTACAGTTTATTAATTCACCTACTGAAGGACATCTTGGTTGCTTACAAGTTTTGGCAATTACAAATAAAGGTGCTATAAACATCCACGTGCAGGTTTTCTGTGGACATAAGTTTTTACTTCCTTCGGGTAAATACCAAGGAGCACAGCTCTATGGTGTAAGAGTGTGTTTAGTTTTGTAAGAGACTGCCAGACTGTCTTCCAAAGTGTACCATTTTCCATTCCTACCAGCAGTGAATGAGAATTCCTGTTGTTCCACATCCTTGCCAGCTTTTGGTGTTGTCAGTGTTCTGGATTTTGGCCATTCTAATAGGTTTGTAGTGACACCTCATTGTCATTTTAGTTTGCATTTCCCCGTGACATATGACGTGGGGCTTCTTTTCATATGCTAATCTGTATACGTTCTTTGCTGAGGTGTCTGTTAAGGTCTTTGGCCCGTTTTAAAATCAGGCTATTTTCTCTGAGTTTTGAGAGGTCCTTGCATATTTTAGATAACAGTCCTTTAATCTGTGGTTTGTCTTTTCATTCTGTTGACATTGTCTTTCACAGAGCAAAAATTTTTAATTTTAATGAAGTTCAGCTTACAAATTCTTTGTTTGATGAGTCCTGCATTTAGTATCTATAAAAAGTCATCACCAAACCCATGTTCATCTAGATTTTTATCCTATGCTATATATTAGGTGTGCGATCCATTTTGAGTTAATATTTGTGAAGGGTATAAGGTCTGTGTCTAGATTATTATTATTATTATTATTATTATTATTATTATTATTATTATTATT
>NC_045455.1:75620511-75653408 GCF_002776525.5 Piliocolobus tephrosceles
TTATTATTATTATTATTATTATTATTATTATTATTATTATTATTATTGTATGTGGATATCCAGTTTTTCTACCACTGTTGGTTGAAAAACTGTCTTTTTTTTTATATTGTAATGCCTTTGTCCTTTGACAAAGATGGTTGACTATATTTATGTGGTGCCATTATCTGTGCTCTCTCTTCTGTTTCATTGATCTGTTTTGTGCTTTTCACTGATAGCTCACGGTCTTGGTTACTATAGGTTATAGGTGTACTTTTAAGCTTGATCCGTAGAATATTTCCATTAACTTCTCCAGTGCAGGCATTCAGACATCCTGTCTTACACATCTGACTACCATTTCCTCATACCTTCCACATCACGAGGAGCTATTTTAGCATTGTTAGTAGATTTGGAGTTTTGCCTGTAGGCGATGGAAGCTATTAATTACTTGTCAGAGAAGTAAGTTGATCATATTTTCACTTTTGCTGAATGACTCCTACTCCAGGCTGAAGAGCCACTGGAGTGGGGCTAGAATAGAGGTAGTAAGGGCCGATCAAATAAATATGTGAAAGAGCTTATCACCTAATAATGAGCATGAAGTGATTTAGATGACCTTTAAATCTTGCTTTCAGTTGTTGGTGTGCCTCCCTGTAAGAGTGAAACTTCTTATAACAGAATACAGTTTCTACCAGAAGAGAGTTATGCTGTGTAGGAATTGGAGGTGGGGGAGGCGTGTCATGTAGCAAAATCTCCTGAGGAACTTTGAAACAACGTATCCCTGGCTTTTCACCCCCAATCAGTGCCAGCATGAAACAGTTACTAATGGGAATCTGCTGTATTCTCAGATGGGGGAACCAGTGCACTAGAGCATGTCTTTTCTAAGAAAATGAAAATATTAACTGGGAGAATAAAGGGTCACAGAAATGAAACAATTTCCTTGCAAGTTAAATCTTGCTTATTGGAGAGAGAAATTTAACTGCCTGAACAGGTTTTGCTGATAAAGATGTTTTAGCATGTTTATGTTTTCTTTTTAATGAACAGAATTAAAACAGTATCTCATAACTGTTAGATATTTCTCTTGTTTGTTGATTTCATTATTTTTGAGACTGAATCTTGCTCTGTCACCCAGGCTGGAGGGCAGTGGTGCCATCTCAGCTCACTGCAATCTCCACCTCCCGGGTTCAAGTGATTCTCATGCCTTAGCCTCCAAGTACCTGGGATTACAGGCATTCCCCCAACACACCTGGGTAATTTTTGTATTTTTAGTAGAGAAGAGGTTTCACCATGTAGGCCAGGCTGGTCTTGAAGTCCTGACCTCAAGTGGTCTGCCCTCCTGGGCTTCCCAAAGTCCTGGGATTATAGGCATGAGCCACTACACCTGGCTGATATTTCTCTTTTGATTTTGAATTCTCTTTGTTTTCAGAACATGCTCAAAAAAAGAGTTAAACTTGAGACCACAGGTATGGACAGGTCTAGGTATTCAGTCTGTTTGGCTGTTTTGCAGGGTGCTATAAATGCTGCCCTGGTTGGTATCAGTGTATTCTGATACCAGGTTAGCCCAAGTGGCCAATGATGGGAAGTGAAGAACTATGTGAAAGAACTGGAATTTCAGGTTTGGGTAGTGAGTAATTGTGGCCCTACCTTCAGAGTCCTGGAACTGTTCACCTGGTTGTCAGCAAAAAGGCAAACGCATAGAGTAATCAGTCTGTTTAGTTTCATCATATATATATATATGTATGTATATAATTATTAGCATGGTTGAAGCTAAGGTGACCTTTATCAAGTTGCCAAAACCTGTTTCAGGTTTGTTTTAAGTCACCAGAAGTTTGACTGAGACATCCTATACAAAAAAACATCGATTTGTGCTTTATTTACATAAAAATAAAACTATACTTTGGATAACATCCTGGGCACTTCCCTCTGCTTACTCCCCCTCAATTAAAAATGCCTAATTTAAATGAAAGAACCCCGCCAGGTGCAGTGGCTCATGCCTATAATCCCAGCACTTTGGGAGGCCTAGGTGGGAGGATTGCTTGAGCTCAGAAGTTTGAGATCAGCTTTGACAAGATGGTGAGACCCCTTCTCTACAAAAGAAATTATAAAAAATTACCCAGGTATGGTAGTACATACCTATAGCCCCAGCTACTCAGGAGGCTGAAGCAGGAGGATCACTTGAGGCCAGGAGTTTGAGGCCATAGTGAGCAAGGATCATGCCACTGCACTCCAGCCTGGGCAACAGTGAGACCCTATCTCTAAAAAATAAATATAAATTAGCTCCTCGCCCGCTGGGTGCTTCAGTTGGGCAGATAGTAGCAAACTAGCTCCACTAGAGGACTGAGCCACCCAGCCCTGCTACCCCTGGACCCATCGGTGCGCTGCCCACACCTCCAGGCAACTGGCCAGTTGGGTCCTGAAGTAGTTGAAATGTGAAAAAGGCAGCAGTCCCAAAATGAAGGAACACCTGCTGTGTCTCAGGCACCTGGAAACCAAAGGCTCAACAACATCTGTTGCTTTCATTGGTGCTGTTGTTTCAGCTGCTCCTGCCTCACTGTTAGGAATGAAGAAAGAGGAGAAAATGCAGGAATAACCACACACACTATGAAAACGGAGAGTATCCAGGTCTTAGAGGAATGCCAAAACCCCACTGCAGAGGAAGTCTTGCCCTGGTCTCAAAATTTTGACAAGATGATGAAGGCCCCAGCAGGAAGACACCTTTTCAGAGAGTTCCTCTGAACAGAATACAACAAAGAGAACCTACTTTTCTGGTTTGCCTGTGAAGACTTAAAGAACAGAACAAAAAAGTAATCAAAGAAAAGAGAGAAGGCTAGAATGAGAAATGAAGATTACATTTCTATACTATCACCAAAAGAGGTCAGTCTTGATTCTTGAGTTAGAGAATTCTCGAGTTAGAGAGGTGATCAATAGAAATTTGTTGGATCCTAATCCTCACAGGTATAGTCCTCTCCAGCCCCAAGGGACACTGTTTCAGATGAATTCAAGGGGATGTTCAAGACTTTGACTCTAATGAAAATACTACAAAAGGCGAAATGTTGCCCCAACTGATAGAAGGTCCCAGTTTGGGAACTGATTTTATTCCTGTGACAAAAGCTCTTAAGACGAGTAGGGAAAAGGAACACTATCAAGCATTGATGACAATAACCAAATGTAATATTTTAAAATATGTCATATGTGCAATGTGAAATTCATTCTTCCTTCATTATGTCTCATATTAAATCTCATTTCAGAAATTTTAGGATTTTAAAACTGTTGACTTATACCTAACTGCTATCACTGCATTACAGCTTTTAAAAAAACAGTTAGAAATAAACATTTTAGAATAATAAACAGATTGTGTTTCTGTCCTAAGCTTAGATACATTTCCTTTCTAAAGATCTAGCTCTTATTGCTGTATTAAAAGAATGCCATATACAGTGCTTACTAAAGGAAATGTGTGTCCACAGATGCACTTAGGGAACATAGTGTAAACACATCAGGAACTCAAAATTACAAATCTGATTTCAAGTTACATTTCTGTCTCAGGTGACTTTGGGCAAATCATTTATCTTCTCTGAGTTCATTTTCTCATCTGCAAATGACAGATATACTTAATTATCAGGATGGCTATGAGCATTAAATAAAACAAACATGGAAAGAATAAAATATGACATTTTATCAAAGTTCTTCAACTCAATAGTTATTTTATGCTTGTATTAAATGTCATTTTAATGCACTTTCCCCTATTTTTTCCAAAACATACATTAAACATCTGATGTAGCTATTCATCAAAACATACAATCATATTTTAAGATGGAACACTGTATCAGTGTTATTGCTTTGCTTGTGATCCCAAATCACTTCTTTCAGTTCACCATCACCTCAAATCTATAGAAATGTTTCTGAATGACATAGGTAGGTAGGTAGGTAGGTAGGTAGGTAGGTAGGTAGGTAGATAGATATACAATTGTAGGTTAAAATTAAAGTTTAAATAAGATAAATCATTTGAAAATTTTATTTCCAAAGGAAATAAAAACAACATTCCCAAGGACAGAAATAATACCAAGTTATTTGCTAAATATATAAATGAGTTATAGGTCTAAGACTAAGATATAAGAGATTGACAATTAGAAAACACTTTTTAATATTAAGGTAGTATGATTTTCTTTAACAATTTTACAATGAAAATAAAAACTTAATAAAAGGTAGTAATGGGCCGGGCATGGTGGCTCACGCCTGTAACCCCAGCACTTTGGGAGGCTAAGGTGAGAGGATCACTTGAGCCCAGGAGTTCCAGACCTGTCTGTGCAACAAAGTGAGACCCTGACTCTAAGAAAAAATAAAAATGTTGAAAATAAAAATAAAATTTTAAACAGTAATGTGTCCACGAAACCTTTAATTTTAGAGTAGTTTTATATTTACAGAAAAACTGCAAATACCCATAGAGACCTGTGGGACATCTGTCAAAATTAATGAACCAATATTAGTCATTAAGTTCATACTTTATTCAGATTTCCTTAGTTTTTAACCGAATGTCCATTTTCTGTCCCAGGATCCCATTCAGGATACCATATTGCATTTAGTTGTCATGTTTCCTTAGGCTTCTCTTAGTTGTGACAGTTTCTGAAACTTTCCTTGTTTTTGATGACAATTTTGAGAAATAAACTGGTATTTTGTGGAATGTCCCTCTGTTTTCTTTCATTTCATGATGTTTTTCTCATGACTAGACACGGGTTTGGTTTTTGGAAGAACACAAAGGTAAAGTGCCGTGCTTATCACATGATATCAAAGGTACATGCCATCATCAGGATTCCTCTTAGCTGTGACAGTTTCTCAAACTTTAGGCTACTCTTAGCTGTTGATGTTAACCTTGATCACTTACCTGAGTTAGCATCTATTATGTTTCTCCATTGTAAAGTAACACTTTTTTGTTTGTTTGTTTTTGAGATGGAGTCTTGCTCTGTCTCCAGGCCAGAGTGCAGTGACGCAATCTTGGCTCACTGCAACCTGCGTCTCCCAGGTTCAAGCGATTCTCCTGCTTCAGCCTCCTGAGTAGCTGGGACTATAGGCACACGCTACCAAGCCCAGCTAATTTTTGTATTTTTATTAGAGACAGGATTTTACTCTGTTGCCCAGGCTGGTCTCGAACTCCTGAGCTCAGGCATTCCACCTGCCTCAGCCTCCCAAAGTGCTGGGATTACAAGTTTGAGCCACTGCACCCGGCCAAAGTAATACATTTTTAAAGAGATTATATTGAAGGTAAATTTTCTGGACATTTACACTGAGCGAAACAAATTCTGAGCAGATTCTTCAACCCTAATATTAGGTTCCATTAAGTGATTACTAATAAATGCTATAAAGAAAATACAGTAAAGTAGAAAACTAAAACTCCAAAAGTCTTAGTCTGATTATTCACCTAATAGAGGTGAAAGTGAATTTTTCCCTTGAACTATCTGCGTAAATAATTACAATAGTCCTCCATATATTTTCAGCATTAAATATCTTAGTCTTACTAATTGTCATAAGAGGTAACTTAAATTTAAACTGGCCATTTTGCTTAGTGCATTTCTATATTGCCCTCCACTAACCAATGAACACTGAATACTGAAATAATGTAAAAGGCCTGATGTATTTCCCACTGGCTGTAACCAGTTTGTCATAACCAGTTTCTTGTATATGATTTTTAAATGTTTGCTAAATAATGTGTCTGGTTTTGTAAAATGATGTATCAAATGTGTATAATTTTTTACTACCATGTTCATCATACCTAATCTATATCCATATATTGTACTCCACCAATATTTATTAGTGGACAATAAAGAAGTTTTGAATGCATGAATACAGCTTAAGAGGCACCACACTTGGTTATTTTGCAACACCAGAATAACAGTGGGTACTCATAAATTGAACAGATAATCCAGATTATGTTTCCTCCAATTTAAGTTTTTGGGTTTTTTTTATTCCCCTTTCCTAGAATCAATTTTATCATTTTACCTATGTACAATAACATACTTCTGGAAAATGCTAGAATTTTCACCATTTAGTAGAATTTGAGCATAACAGTAATGTAAAAAAATTCAGAAGTCTCAAACTAGGTAGCTTTCTTTGAGTTTTCAAAGTAAATCAAAATAGAGCTGTTTTCATTTTACTATATTGTGGAAATCTATGGATGTTATTGTAAAATGCATATGCATTACACTGACTTAAAATGTTTTGAATTAATAAAGAATTCAACAATAAAAAAATTAATTAAAAAATAAAAGTGCTTAATTTTAAGTAACTATCTTGCATAGCTACATAAAATATATTCATAGTAAATACATGGTACCTGTTTAGATTGCAAAAATATAGTTTTAAACGTTTTCTCAACTTTCTTAAATTTGTTGATATTTGAAAAAAATTAAATGAAAAGTTGGGGTATAGAAACATTTTCTTTTTCAATTATGAGAACACTGAGTGCAATGAAATGATTTGTTTGCCTTGTGACATTAACTTGTGTTTTTTTTCCTTCAATTTTGTATGTAGAGTACCTGGTTTAGAGAAAGCAGGAACTGAGAAAGTATGACTATTCTTTTTTGGGAAAGTTCAAATCTGGTTTCTTAACTATACCTACATTTTGGGATGTTTCTTTTTTGTTTTTTCCATATTCACATATTTTAATGTAAATTCTAGCAATACTGTATTTAAAATAACTAGAAAGGCTAGGCACAGTGACTCATGCCTGTAATCCCAGCACTTTGGGAGGCTGAGGTGGGCAGATCACTTGAGCTCAGGAGTTCAAGACCAGCTTGGGCAACATAGTGAGACACCGTCTCTACTGAAATTACAAAACTTAGCCAGACGTGGTGGTGCACATCTGTAGTCCCAGCTACTCGGGAGGCTGCGGCATGAGAATCGCTTGAACCCAGGCAGAAGTGGCAGTGAGCCAAGATCGTGCCACGGCACTCCAGTGTGAGCGATAGAGCAAGACTCTGTCTCAAAAAGAAAAAAAAATAACTAGAAAGAAAAATGTCAGTACAAATGTATTTTGAAGTATTTTAATGAATTACAAAGTTGTGGTAGCCTTCTAAAAAGGCTATACATGTTTGCTTTTTACTTTTTAGGCTGAGAGAAAATGTAAGGCAAGGTGATACGATATAGTAAACTTGGGAGATAATGATAGTAAAACTTTAAGATTTAAAGCAGTAAATAGGGAAATCTGCAAACCCTCTACACCAGTTGTTTCAGTTAAAATGATGGTTGAAAATGATTTATCCCAAGTATCAAGAGGTTGCATAATACATAAAAGCATTTTAATTGACAATTGTACTGGGGTATGGTAAGGTACTTTTGCTAAGTATTTGTCTAGGGGATTTCTTATTTTTCCAGATATTCTGGTGTGGAAAAAATATTAATAAAGTTCTATTAATATAGATACAAAGATACCAGTAGGAAATCTGGGCTTTTCTTGCTTTCTTTGCCACTAGCTAGCTGTGTGTCCTTGGACACATCAGAATGTTCTAGGCCTAAATTCCTTATCTTTTCAGTGAATATGTTGTCCTAGGTAATCCTTAGGTCTTTTTCAGTTCTAATATCCTGTGATTTCACACTTTTGAGACTGAGACTTGGCAACCTTTGGAAAACTGTGTGCAATTTATCTTCATACCACTGACTTCATACCTGCTGGGAGCTAGTATAGAGCATTCTACCGTATTATAATAGAAAACAGAATTTTTTTTTTTTTTTTTTTTTTTGAGGGGGAATCTCACTCTGTTGCCCAGGTTGGAGTGCAGTGGCCAGATCTCAGCTCACTGCAAACTCCGCCTCCCAGGTTTCGCCATTCTCCTGCCTCAGCCTCCCGAGTAGCTGGGACTACAGGCGCCCACCACCTCGCCCGGCTAGTTTTTTGTATTTTTTAGTAGAGACGGGGTTTCACTGTGTTAGCCAAGATGGTCTTGATCTCCTGACCTCATGATCCGCCCGTCTTGGCGCCTCCCAAAGTGCTGGGATTACAGGCGTGAGCCACCGCGCCCGGCAGAAAACAGATTTTTTAAAAGGCCAAACTATGGTCCATCCCACAGGAATTCAGTCATTACAGATAATGGATTTATTGCTTGCTTCTCATTTCTACTTTGTATAACTTCTCTCGCTTTCTTACTCTGTTTTCTTTCATTTCTGTTACATTTTTTCTAATGGTCTTTCCAAATACTGCATTTCTTATCATGGCTATCTGTATATATTGAAAAAAGCCCTTCATTAGGTTACCACATCTTGTGAAAGTTCTTTCTGTTAAGTTACTTGGTATCTAGAGTTACTGTAGCATTCCAGTTTTCTAGATACTGCCAACCTACAAACATAGCATATGTATATAAACAGACACACAGTCTGAATTACATACTTTATTGGAGAAGTCATTCAACCACCTCATTGCTTTAAGCTGGAATATTTCACCTTCTTTATCCCAGAATTGTCCAGTCTAAAACCTTTTTGCTTGTTTGATTGATTCTCTTTATATATTAGTTTTCTTTTTCTTTTTCTTTTTTTTTTTTTTTTGAGATAGAGTCTTGCTCTGTTGCCCAGGGTAGAGTACAGTTGTGCATCTTGGCTCACCACAACTTCCTCCTCCCAGGTTCAAGCAATCCTCCTGCGTCAGCCTCCCAAGTAGCTGGTATTACAGGTGCTCACCACCATGCCCGGCTAATTTTCTTGTATTTTTGGTAGGGATGGGGTTTCACCATGTGGTCAGGCTGGTCTCAAACTCCTGACCTCAGGTAATTTACCCGCCTCCGGCTCCCAAAGTGCTGGGATATAGGTATGAGCCATGGCACCAGATTAGTTATTAATTTTCACCATAAGCATTTGATACCATAGTACCTTAAAAGGAGAGCAATGATTTTCTAAAAATATGTTTATGAATTCATGGGTTTAATATCCTTGTGTCTAAAAACCTTTCTGAAGGAATATTAAATTTACATTCAATCAGTGATCAATTTTGACTATCATATGTCTTTTTAGTACCTAAAATCTATAATAAATTAAACAAGTAACCATTTGAATTGGTTATAGTAGCTAGTAGTGTGGCTGAGGGTATTGTGTTCGCCATCAGTGAAGTCATTTTGTTTGGAATGAGGCATAATGAGACTCTGTGTTAGGGAAGCTTGCCAGACAGAGTGAAGTCCTAGCCTTGAAGCAACAGGATTTGTTTTAAAAAACGCCAAACTTTTAAGCACTGGAATAGAATTATACTTTTGTTGATAATGGGCTATAATGTTCTTTTTTCGGAGTCTGGTGAACAGCTGTGGTAATGGAGACTTCCAGGGAGGACAGAAATGAGACTTAAGGAATTATTAGTTACCTAGCATGCACCTGTCACATATCTCTTGCTAATACTTACAGTGCTAAAGAAGCTAATGTTAACTCAGTGCATGTTATGTGCCAGGTATTCTGCACATGCATTTTTGCATCTACACAACAGCTCTAGGTTTTAGTATTACTTACTTTACCCATTTTACAGAAGGAGGAAACTTGAGACTGATACCTATTTTACGGAAAGAGGAGACTGAGACACCAAGCAAGTAACTGATCCAAGGTCACACTGCAGAAGATTGCCACCCAAGCAGTCTGACTGCAGAGCCTCTTCTCTGAACTGCTTTGTGTTACCATTTTACCTTAACTCCAAAGCTTATTTTAGGGATGAGAGGTTAGGAACCTTGTTGCTAAGTATTCCTGTAGCATGTCTCCTTGGAGAATAAGAATATGGTCTTGCCCCAATTAGGAGACATCTGAGCCAGCCTGAGATTTTTTTATTATCTGGTAGATGTCTGCCTGGATGCCCTCTGAAAACTATGCAAATAAGTTGACTGCTTATGTCTGTGTGATGAAGTAGTAGTTTCACTTATATTTTTTCTTGTTACTTTATAAAGACTGACACTTTGAAAAAGCATGTTTGAGAACTGTTAATACAGCAAAGTCCTTCCTGGCTATAACATAATTAAGGATGGGTAAATTTAAAACTTGTTTAAATTTATCTGAGGACCTTTCAATTTGTTGGGTTAAAACAGAAACCTTTTTTCTGAGTGGCCATATTTTTTTTCCATCTAAGAGCATATTTGAGGAATTAGATGATGCATTTAGTTTTAGACATGTTTTTTACACACTGACTTCAAGGGGCACTGATGTATATTTGTCTGATAGTTTAGTGACTGGATTTGGAGCTCAAAAGCTGAACCTAGAGATGGAAATTTAAAAATTTTTTGAGATACGCATTTACTTAATCTGTGTTATAAACTGTTATAGCAGAAAGGACTTTGGTGGATTTTAGAGGCCTGGCTGTATGTTATAGCTTAAGTCCTGATTTAGGAAACAAAAATTCTAGTTTTAATTCTGTTTTGCTTGTAGACTGTGAGAACTTGACTACCCCAATTTACTAATCAAAAATGGAATCACTGATTTAGATCTTCCGTCTTGTCTGTTACTGAAAGAAATGTAAGATACCTGGGCTTTGTTATCAAAGATTGTAAGAATCTTTGATATCTCTAGGTGCTCCCTCTGGATCAGGTATCAGAAAATGTGTTCTCAAGAATCACGTTGATACCATAGGGTATATAAGTACACAGGGGAGAGGAAGAGGAGCAGGAAAGATGACAGAGCATCAAAGACATGATTAAGCCAGTAAAATGCTTTTCTTTACTTATACATTTTCAGTTTATGGACTTCTCTATAGAAATAAGCAAAAACAACATGCCTGAGCAAAGGTGTCTTTTTCTGCCGCAATAAGTGGCTTAGTGATTGTGGGAAGCCATTTCAGTTTTGATATATTACTGTTGGTTGTTAGTGTGTACTATAAGGTGTGGGTATGTTGATTACTTATCATGATATTTTAGATTTCTGAAAGACAACTATTAAAGCACAGTAGCAGTGTGGAAGTGCTGATACGGAAGGGTACATGATAGCAGTGGAAAAGAAAGTGAAACTTA
The DNA here is from genome assembly GCF_002776525.5 of Piliocolobus tephrosceles. Classification (NCBI taxonomy): domain Eukaryota; kingdom Metazoa; phylum Chordata; class Mammalia; order Primates; family Cercopithecidae; genus Piliocolobus; species Piliocolobus tephrosceles. The sequence continues at coordinate 75,631,437 of NC_045455.1, forward strand.
AATTTACCTAGATGTATTCACACTGGCCATTGGCACAATGTCATTTTGCATTTATGAACAAATGGATTTTGAAATAGCCTTCTGTAACCTAATCTTTTACAGAGAAACATCCCTTGTTTCTGGTTATATTTTCCAGAAACATGTTTCTGGAAACATGTTTGCTGTTTCCCTTGTTATCAGCAAACATCCCTTGATTCTGGTTATATTTTCGTACTCTGGTTTTTCAAACTTATGATAATAGTTTCCTCTTTATCAGGAGTACGTCAGTTATTCTTTTTTAAATAAAGGATATTTGTAGAAATAGCTTAAATATCTAATGATATTTATTTATTGAACACAGAGTCTTATTCTGTAATGCAAGCTGGAGTGCAGTGGCAATCATGGCTCACTGCAGCCTTGAACTCCTGGGCTCAAGCAGTCCTCCTGCCTCACCCTCCTGAGTAGCTAGGATCACAAATGCACACACACCAACACATCCAGCTAATTTTTTTATTTTTTGTAAAGACGAGGTCTTGCTGTGTTGCCCCAGCTGGTCTCGAACTCTTAGTCTCAAGTGACTCCTTCCCCACCAGCCTCCCCAAATTCTGGTGTTACAGGTGTAAGCCATCATGCCTGGCCTGATAAGATATTTAAAACAGTATTTGTCATCAATATAATCCTTTTTGTCATCACTGTGGGCACACAGGTTTGGGAGGTACAGAAGAAATTTTAGACAATGGTTATTTCCTCAGAAGAGGTTTTGCTTCAATTGTCTTGGTGACTGACACATTGCCGTGCAAATAATTGGCACTCAAACATGTATTCAGTTGAATTAAGGGAACACAGTTTTCAAATGTGAGACAATGTACTACAATTAATGCTAAATTGGTTCTACAGACAGTAATTGCTGTGTTTTTGAAGGGAGCAGTCCTTACAGTTTGAGGCATAGATGTTGGGAGGCTTTGTGAAATAAATGGGGCTTGAGCATTGAATGGAAAAGATGGGATTGAATGCTGGCAAGTTGAAGAGGGGTGTGTTGCGAGCATGGGAAATAACAGAAGTTGAGAAAAGAGGCAAGATTGAATACTTTGTGTGGGGGAACATAAGGCAGGTCTGCTATAGGGAATTTGGTTGGATAATTAAGGAAAAATGTATTATAAATAATAATAAGTACAAGACCAAATGTATCTATCTGTGATCAATTTAGATCAAAACACTTTTTTTCCTCTTCTACATATGGTACATTGCTCAAAAACCACCTGAATGTCCTAAAAATACTTTCCCAGTGTTGGAGTTAAACTTCCTGTTAAAAGGGAGTGGATGAGAGTGGGAAATTTGCTGGGTTGGAATTTAGTGTAGTGAGTAGAAATGTCATCTTGAATTGAATTCTTAATTCTTACTTTATTTTGAGTTCCTGCTAGGAAAATCACAGTCATCCATGATGGCCCTTAAAGCCCAGAACACACAGGGACTTGGCTTTACAGAAATAAGGAAGTCGATTAAGGGATTTGGCTGGCGTGTACTGGCTGGATTTATGTTTTCAGGGAAACTGATTCACCAGGTCAGCTTCATCCCCAGACTTGTCTCTTTAAAATTATTAGGAAATTACTGGCCATCCTTTCCTTGGAGTCAACTTCTTTTTTAAAGTGTTTGTATTAAAACTGTAAATGCTAATTCAAAGAACTAGATGTTATTTAATGTGATTATTTTTATATCTTTCTTTTTATGCCACATTTATGGCCATAATCATTTGATGAAAATGTAATAAGATTGTGATAAACACCTGAAGAATTTTTTCCTTTTGTTAGTATTGATAACTTTTTTTTAAATAGGCAAACATCTTTGGCAGACATTTTAAAAGCCTTTCTCCCTTCGCTGTGAAATTGTTTTCACTGCTAAGTTGCGTTTCTGTTTTTCTACTATTGTAAAGTGCAGCTCTTTGCATGTTCTAATTTGCCATGACGTGGTCAAGTGCTGTTTCCTTCCTGTTGCTTGCAAGCCTATGCTAGAGATAAGGACACATTTCAGTGCATTAAAAAAGAAGCCACTGAAGACAGGCTTAAGCATGGTAATTTTTAAAACATTTTACTTATCAGAAGCCTTTTTAAAGAACAGAAAGAGTGGGCTTTAATTTCTGCTTATTTTTAACAGATTTAAAAATAGTTCTTACTAAACTTTAAATGTATTTGATTTTAAATCCTTATATAAATCCTCTATTAAAGGTGAAAATATATATGTTATGAAATTACTCATGGGGTAGCAGTTTCTGTGTGTGTGCTTTGCTGAGTTGGTGAAAAGAAGGAAATTGTTCATATATCCTTGATTGCGATTACAACCCTCATTATTGCTGGAGTTTTTGACCTTTTGTTTTTTTTTAATATTGAGTACTTTAACAGTAGTTTAACTGTAGAGTGGGGGAGAGAGGCATAATTTTCAGTAGTGAGAGATGATCTTAGCAGGAGCAAACTCTTCAAAGAAAATATGTAACTTTTTAAAAAGAGCGTATGTTCATTAGTCATGTCAATTTTATTTAAAAACGTTAATAAAGAAAAAATTGCTTTGGCGATACCACCCTCTCTATCAGTTATTATATCCTGAGTGGCTGATTGCTTTTTCATAACTAATCTACGTTTCTGTTTTTTAGGCCAAGAAGCTTGAGAGAAGAAAAATTTCAGGAAAATTGTCTCAATTTGACTAGAATATCAATGAACCAGGAAAATTGAAGCACCTTCCCTGAAGAAAACTTGGGTGTACAGTAACTCCACAGACAGAGCTGAGGGTTTTTTACCCAAATCAGTCACTGGATTTTGCTGCCTGATACGTGAATCTGTTTGGAATTTTTCTCATGTGGATCTAAGGGGAATGCTTTATTATGGCCGCTGTTGTCCAACAGAACGACCTAGTATTTGAATTTGCTAGTAACGTCATGGAGGATGAACGACAGGTATGAGATCCAGAGAAAATTTCATTTTAATGATTTTATCATGATTTTTCTATTCATATCAGAAAATTATTTCCCTTAAAAGACAATGAGAAACTATTAAAAGTGAAAATTTATAAATGAAATATTTGGAGGAAATACGATACTGTGTTTTAAGCACCAGTTAATTCATTAAGAATAAATCTTATCCTTAGCTTTGATATGGTAACAAGGAAGTAAAACTTTGGGTTTAGTTTGTTTTTCTGTAAAATGTAAAATTTAGTGTAAAATTACTTAACACTAAATGCCTTAAGTAATTATTTTTAAGTACTTTGAAAAGTTGCAGAGAATATACTACCTTTTAATGCATGTGTTTAATTAATGTTTGTAATCGTGGGCTACTTCTTCAAGTAGATGAGACAACGTTAGCGGTCCATAATCATACATCATTTCAGTCCAAAGCATGTGACTCTGAGGAAGTTACTTAACTTCTCTAGATCTAGATTTCATCATCTGCAGAATGAGGGAATTGAACTGAAGAATTTCTGAATTGTCTTTCAGTGAATTTATATAAGATGTGCAAATTACTGTTTTCAGTATATAAAAAAGATCTTAGGAGATACTGAGTAAAGGATCTAAGATTAATTTTAGTCTCCTTCCCCTCTCCCCACAACACACACACACACAAAAGAACTGCAACGAGGCTAGAGTTTATTGGGACTTTACAGTTAACTTCATTTTAAACAAGTTATATAGGGAATGTAAGATATGATATGGGAGAATTAGTGTACATGTTGGAGAGATTCAGGCAGGGTACTAGGAAAAATATTTTGAGAACCAGCCTAAAGTTGATTTATTACTGAAATAAGCCTAATACTAAACACCTAATTTTAATAGGCCAATAATAATATATAATGCCTTTATTCTGGAAACATAGTTACTGCAAATAATAAAATTCTTACTTTTGGCAGAGTGAATTTAATGATTTTTATAAAATTAAAAATTTTTTTAGCTGTGTTGTCCATTGAAGTGACAGAACAAAAAGTTTATAAATAAACCTACAAAAGGTGAGGATTTGGATTAAGTTGCCTTAACATCAGGGTGAGCTTTGGCTAGGGAGGAAAAAAGGTTCGGGGAGATGATTGCTTGGTCTTGACTAAAAATATATTAATGATGATATGGATTTAATCTAGAGACAACAGAAAAGATATTTTAGGAAGAAAGGTGTTTTGAATTTGGTTTAAGACAGGATGTTTGTGCACATATTAAGGTTTGAAACTCTGTGTTTACTCTGCAGCCCTCTTAAATGAAAGATGCTGTGATAGATGCCAGGCTTGATGTGGTGAGGTTTGATCTTGGGATGTAGCAACAGAGGACAAAGCCCTAAGCTACTCACTACTATGCTCTAGTTATAGTGGATTTGATACTCTTTGGAACATGAGAAGTGAATTTTACATTATGGTACCATATTCACATATGTGTCTGCATAGCCTAAAATAATGTTTTGCAAAACAACACTTACACACTTACTGTGTGTGATACACTTAGTTTGTTTTGCAAAGGTTATTTATGTTTTTGGAAGGGGAGATGGTACTGTTAGGTTAACATCAGCATGTACATATATGTATTTTCTTAAGTTATTTATTTTTGTTTAACAAAATGAATCTATGTGCAGGTATCATTTTATAAGTATTAACCATATAAGGTAAATACGAATCCCCATTTTATAATGAGAAAATTGAGATATGAAGAGGTTAAGTCACTTTCCTGGAATCATACAGCCAGTAAGTAGTAGAGCTGCAATTTGAACTCAGCCAGTTTGATTCTTACTAATGATATTTTATATATTCTTGCAATAATGTGTGACAATCTTACTGTGTTATAATCAGCATCAAAATGTTTAAAACTCTTCGTGAGTTTTGGCGTCTTCAGTCTGTGGCCATCAGCATAGCAAATTTAACTGCTTTGCAGGAGGGTAGATCCAGTGCTGTTGGTGATATTAACGTCTTATCTAACCTGGGGCTCTACCTCGCTGTTTGCTTATTAGCTTAATTTGTTTTTAATAGAAAAGCAATAACATGCCATTTATATTAATAAAAGAAGTCATCTAATACAAAGATACATAAAATAACTAGTGAAAAATCTCTCTTCACCCTTACTCCTAATTTTGTTCTCCTTCCCAGAAGAAACTAGTATTAAGTATTAATATTTTGTGTGTAATTTTTTAGAAAAATGTCTGAACAAATGAACATATATATATACAAAACTGCATACAGAGGTTGCTTTTAAGACACAAATGAAGTCATGCTAAATCTTTGTGTCTCATTTGTTTTCACTTAATATATTATAAATATTTGTGTATATGTTGATTCTACATCATTTACTATTTTACATCATGAGCAGCCCATTATTTATTTTACAGTTCCTGATCATGGCTGCTACCAGTATTTTGCTATGATGTACGATATTGCAATGAACATCCTTGTTTGGAAGGCAGTAGATCTACCTAGTAGTAGCGGTAGTTAAGAGCTCAGGTACTGAAGTTGAAATGCCTGGGTTGAACCCTGGCTCTGCTGGTTACTATGTCTGTGACTTTGGGCAAGTTACTCAACCTTTCTGTGCCTTGGTTTCCTCATCTGCAAAATGGGGATGAAAATAATAGAACCTAAATTATAGGATTGCTGTGAGAATTAAATGAGTTGATGTTTCTAAAGCTCTTAGAACTATGTCTGGCTCATAGCTCGTATTTACTGAGCACTATAATTTTGTCATTATGTGTGTGTGTGTCTGTGTGTGTGTAGTCTATCTTTGTACACTTACGTGATTATATCTGTAGGGTTATTAAAAACAATTACTGAGCTTACTAAAAACATAAATACAAATAATTTTTTTAAAAGGCCCCTAACATGGACATAAAGATGGAAACAGTAGACACTGGGGACTACTAGATGGGGGAAGGAGGGAATCGGGCAAGGGTTGAAAAGCTAACTATTGGGTGCATGCTCACTGCCTGGGTGATGGGATCAATCATACCTCAAATCTCAACCTCACCCATGCAACAAGCAGTATACCTGTGTAACAAACTGCACATATACCCCCTGAATCTAGAATAAAAGTTGGGCGAGGGAGGGAAGAGGGGCTGTGTTAGTTTCTACTGCTGCTAATAGGGTATTTCCCAAACCATTATCAACAGAAGTCCTTTTTTTTTTTTTTTTTTGCCCAGTCTTTAGGGTGGAAATGACATTTTACTATTTTAATTTGCATTTTCTTGACTACTAGTGGTGAGGTGGTTTATTATTTGTAAATTTTGTTTATTGTCATCTAGAGTTTTCTTTGATTTACTTATTAATATATCCTTTTGCCCAGTGGAAATCCTTTAAATATTATGGTTATTACATTAGAATCATTGATATTTTCTCCCAGTCTAGTATTGTCTTTTAACAATGTGATACCTTGTGCTCTATAGAAATTTTAAATATTTTTAACAAAATATATCAGTATTACAAACTAATAATATTAGTTTTGGGGATTTTTCTTGCCTTCTGCTTAGGAAAGTTTTCTTCACTCCTATCACTCCTAAAATTAGTATATACTCTCTTTACATTTTCTTTTTTCTTTTTTTTTTTGAGACGGAATCTCACCTTGTCACCCAGGCTGGAGTGCCATGGCATGATCTCCGCTCACTGCAACCTCCGCCTCCCAGGTTCAAGGGATTCTCCTGCCTCAGCCTCCCAAGTAGCTGGGACTGCAGGCATGTACCACCACACCCAGCTAATTTTTGCATTTTTAGTAAAGACGGGCTTTCACCATGCTGGCCAGGATGGTCTCCATCTCTTGACCTTGGGATCTGCCTGCCTCGGCCTCCCAAAGTGCTGGGATTTCAAGCGTGAGCCACTGTGTCCGGCCTACATTTTCTTCTAGTATCTTTCAAATGCTTAGCTCCTCAGTCCCTCTGCAGTTTATTTTTGTATGATGTGAGGTATTCATGATTTGAAGATTCCCCCCCCCATTCCCACAAATGGTGGTGTTAGCCCTTCGCCATTTATTGAATGTTTTATGTTTTTCACACTTAAACTGCCACCTTTGTTAATACTAAATTACCATATGTACAGGCTTCAGTTTTGAACTTCCTAGTGTATTCTCCTTCATTGAACTGTTTTTGTATTGTGCCAATATCACGTTGTTTTCATTAGAATCATTTTATAGATTTGATATCCGATAGGATATCCTCCTTCCCCAAAATTAGAATAGGATTTTGAATGAATTTTGCAGTTAGCTTGTAAAGTACATCAAAACCCTGTTGGGATTTTAACTTTGTAAAGTTAAAAAGTATTTATGACTTTTAAAAGAATGTATTCCAAAGTTTTGACTGTTTATAAAATCACTGAAGGCATCAGATTAGAATATATTTTTCATTTTCAGTTATGGTCTAGGTTATAAATATATTAGTCTAAAGAAACTGATACTATTAATATGGTTGCCAGCATTTTGATCATCTTCCCTTATTCAGTTCCTATTTTTCAGAATTGCTTGGCACTCTTGAGTGGAGATGGCAGGGGTCATGGCGGGGGTGTTGGAAAGGAAATGTCAATGCTGTTGATGCTGACAGTTTAAAACTGTTCTTGCTGTCTGTTCTAAACTGGGAATATTTGTAGCTGAGAATGAGGCACTTCTGTGGGAGAGCAACCCCATCAGTATTGAGTGCAATATCCTTTTATGCAGTGGTGCTTTGGTTTGATCTTAACAAGTGTGTTAGCATGGTCAATGTATGAGAATAAAAAGCAAGCCGAAGTCTGTGGATACAAGTTTCTAAAGAGAAGGAGAACTATTTACTTAAATGTTCCAGGAGTTAATTTAATGAAGAACAGCCGGTAGGTAGTTCAATGCTTTTTATAATTTTGATGTATTATATGAAAAAAAAAACTGTATGTTTTTTTCAGTTGTTGGTTTTAAAAGTAGAATTTCTGGCAAATCATATTTATGTTTAATAGACTTCAGTCACTAGAGAGAATTTTGGTGACATAGAAAAGGTGAACATGTGGAACAATAAATTTTTATAGACTCTCATCACAATATAAGAAGGTAGTCTCAGCACTTTCCTCTCTAGGGTGTAAATTGGCTTCCTCTGACTGCTAATTCCTGGAGGTTAAAGAGTAACAGTGCTGGGCCGGCGTGGTGGCTCAGGCCTGTAATCCCAGCATTTTGGGAGGCCGAGGTGTGTGGATCACATGAGGGCGGGAGTTTTGAGACCAGCCTGACCAACATGGAGAAGCCCCATTTCTACTAAAAATACAAAGTTAGCTGGGTGTGGTGGCGCATGCCTGTAATCCCAGCTACTCGGAGGCTGAGGCAGGAGAATTGCTTGAACCCGGGAGATGAGCTGAGGCCGCGCCATTGCACTCCAGCCTGGGCAGCAAGAGTGAAACTCCGTCTCAAAAAAAAAAAAAAAAGAAGAACACTTCCTTGCTGTCTTTTATACAAGCTGCCCAGTGATTTTTTTTTCATGCAGTGTTTGGGAAGCACTATTCAGTGTAACAGAGGTAAATGTAAAGTGCTCTGGATACTGAGAATGGATCATTGACTGCACTGCAACTTTGGGAATGCTTCACCATGGAAGTTGAACTGGATCTCAAAGGAGGATCTAGTTTATCTGACAGATGAATAAGAGGAGGTGTTCTCCCCATACCTGATACAAATGATGAATTGATGGGTGCTGACGAGTTGATGGGTGCAGCACAGCAACATGGCACATGTATACATATGTAACAAACCTGCACGTTATGCACATGTACCCTAGAACTTAAAGTATAATTAAAAAAAAAAAAAAAAAATTCTAGGTTAAAAATGTAAAAAAAAAAAAAAAAAGAAAAAAAAAAAGAGGAGGTGTTCTAGAGCAGCAGAGTGTACCAAAACTTTTAACAGATTATCTTGACTTCATTATCAGTCCAAACATCTTAACTTACGGTTAGAAGCTTTTCACAGTGTGCCTGTTTCACACTATGTAATTTTCCAGAGTGCTTTCCTGCTTCCCCACTGTTTGCTCAGAAATGATCTCCCACATTCATACCTGTTGCATATTGAAGTCTAATAATCTTTAAAGATTTTAGAACAAAACATACTTTGTCCAGGAACTCATCCTAAAATAATTCCTTCAAGAATTAACAACTTGGCCGGGCGCGGTGGCTCACGCTTGTAATCCCAGCACTTTGGGAGGCAGAGGTGGGCTGATCACGAGGTCAGGAGATCAAGACCATCCTGGCTAACACGGTGAAACCCCATCTCTACTAAAAATACAAAAAATTAGCCCGGTGTGGTGGCGGGCACCTGTAGTCCCAGCTACTTGGGAGGGTGAGGCAGGAGAATGGGGTGAACCAGGGAGGCAGAGCTTGCAGTGAGCCGAGATCGCGCCATAGCACTCCAGCCTGGGTGACAGAGCAAGACTCCACCTCAAAAAAAAAAAAAAAAAAAGAATTAACAACTTTATCCTGTTATTTCTGTGTTGCTTATTATCAGCCTCACGTTTGCCATGTTAAATTTTCATATACACTTTACTAATATTTTCAAATAAGTACTAAATTATTTGAAGTAAGAGATTGTCTTTTTTCCCCTTAATATTACCAAAGCCTTTAATATCATTGAGTCCTCTTAAAGATTTTTTTTTTTTTTTTCATTTTTAAAATCTGTTGAATAGCCGGGCGCCGTGGCTCACGCCTATAATCCCAGCACTTTGGGAGGCCGAGGCGGGCGGATCACGAGGTAAGGAGATCGAGACCATCCTGGCTAACACGGTGAAACTCCGTCTCTACTAAAAAATACAAAAAATTAGCCGGGTGGCCGGGCGCGATGGCTCAAGCCTGTAATCCCAGCATTTTGGGAGGCCGAGATGGGTGGATCACGAGGTCAGGAGATCGAGACCATCCTGGCTAACACAGTGAAACCCCGTCTCTACTAAAAAATACAAAAAACTAGCTGGGCGAGGTGGCCGGCGCCTGTAGTCCCAGCTACTGGGGAGGCTGAGGCAGGAGAATGGCGTGAACCTGGGAGGCGGAGCTTGCAGTGAGCCGAGATCGCTCCACTGCACTCCAGCCTGGGTGACAGAGCGAGACTCTGTCTCAGAAAAAAAATCTGTTGAATAAGTGATCTCTTCTGTAAAATAGATAAAACTTACCTGTTGCTAGATGATCTGGGATGTATATGTGTTCAGTTATGGTTATGGTCCTGATCATATCAGAAGATCTCTGGATGTTGAGAGGGTGATGCTTTGCCCACAGCTCTCTTGACTGCAGAATACATTTTCCCGGGACCTATTGTCCACATTCTCTTTTGGTGCAGGGACAATGTAGCCGTGTCACTACAGTTCTAAGACCAGAAACAGATGTTCATGGAATCTTTTTTCTGAAGTATTTGGAACTGTTCTGTTGTACATTTAGTGAAAAACACTTCAAGTAACTTTTAAAGATTGTCATTGAAATTGTAAATAAATAAAATGCGTTAAATGACAGTTGTTCACATTTATTAAATCTGGTTGTGGGCATGTGGATGCTTTTGTTTTTCCTTCTACTCTGTTGTATATTAAAATTGTTTTTCCAAAAAAGAAAAATCAGAGAAACTAGCATTCATATAGAGCTTTCCTTTTTCCTTATATACTATTTCCTGTATGTAAGAGAATAATTTTTTCAACTGAAATTGCAAGATTCTGTGAGGTCAGAGATTAGGTGTACCTCATAAAGTAAGGCAGAAGGAATGAGTTGATAGTGTTTAATGTGTAACTTACTCAGCACCAGTGATGTGAAGGGCAGGAAGCTGGAATGTTGCTACTAATTTGTGCATGGACTCAGTGCATCCTCTGTTATTTACCTAAAATTCCAGATTCTATCTGCTTTGGTTGCCTTCTTTTTAAATCTTGTCATATCAAACTTAAGAAATCCACTAAAAGCTTGGCCATTTGTGAAACTAACAAAGGTTGCTTATTTCTTTTCAGTATACTTGGAAAAGTCTTTATCAAAGGAGTTATGCCTTAGAGCCCCCAGGTACAAGCCTGACTGTCTTCTGGGGGATATCTGACTTTGCGTAAGGGCTGAGGCCCTCTTCAGGTTAAGTGAAGGGACAACCCTGCCTGTGGTCTAACATTTGGCTTATCTCTTTGCCCATTCTTGGCAGCAAGGAAGCTGATAATTGTTACGAAAGAGGAGTCAGTGTGGAGAGTAGGAACTCATTACTCTTTTTTGCAAAATCTTCCTTTAACGGCCCCCTAGCCATCCCACAGAGGCCCAGGGATAACGTCCTGAAATGAGTAAGATGAGATCATTGTATAGGGTAGAACATGGACTAGATGGGCTCCAGAAACTTTCAGTGGTGAATTTTAGTATCTAGTGTTTAGTGAGCATCTTGCCCCATGCACTGTGCTTTACAGGGATTATCCTATTTCATAATTAACAATCCTAAGAAGTAGTTGCTCCTAATTCTCACTACTAAAGAGTCATGTGAGGCTCAGAGAAGGGAAGCAACTTACCTGTAATTTCATAGCTACTAAGTGATAAAGCTAGGAATTGTAACCCAGCCTGTGCCTTTAACCACTAATTGAATAATGCTAGCCACTGCAACATGTAAGTGCTGAAAAGTAGTTTAAAATATGGAAGAATTATTATAGTCTGTAATTATGATTTTAGCAAAAAAGTTATTAATTCTAGCTAATTTGTTAGTATAATTACAGGTAGATGGTTCTTATGCCTGGCATACCTGTGTATGTACCTTTTTTAAAAAAAACAGTTTTATTGCAATGTAATTCACATACCATATAATCCATCTACTTAAAGTGTGCAAATCAATGGTCTTTAGTTTATACAGAATTGTGTGTTTATCTCCATAATCAATTTAGGACATGTTTATCACCTCAAAGGGAAATCTGTACCTGTTAGTAGTCATGACCTATTCTTCCCCACTCTTCCTAGCCCCTGGGAACTATTTATCTACTTTCTGTCACTGTATGTTTGCCTATTTTGGGCAATTACATATAGTAAATGGAATCATAGAATATGTGCTATCTTGCGACCAGCTTCTTTTACTTTGGCATCCTGTTATTAAGGTTCATCTGTGTTGTGCCATGTATCATTACTCCATTCTTTTTATTACTGAATAATATTTTATATGGATATACCACATTTTATTTATCCATTCTGTACACGTTTTCAAAGAACAGTTTTTAAAATGAGGTTTGTTTTGGTCAGTTTCTTGTCGGAAATAGAGTTGGCAACTTCTTCTTCCAGAAAATACTCAATCACCTGGAATATCCTTGCTGGGTAAAAAAAGGAAATTAGCACCTCTGTTGCTTCTAAATATAACTTAAAAAAAAAATTCCCCCTAACATCTGACACCTTTGATGTGTCTTAGTTTTGCTATGTGATCTTGAAAATTTTTGTCTCCTTTCCATTTCAGTGAACACATAGCCACATAAAAGATAGGCAGTTATATAAACAGTGTTACTGGCCTTTTTTAAAAAAGAGGGTCATTTTCAACATATTTAGAGAGTACTGATGAAAATAATTGTGTGTGTGTGTTTCAGAAATAGTAACCAAAATTCTCAATATTAGAGCAATTCTTCTTTTGGAAAATTGCTAAGGAATTGTTATTAGAAGTGCTACATTATAATATTTTGACTGGTAAACCTTTGTAAGCTGACCAATTTACTCTGTTCCCACTTAAGGTAATGTTGAGAGAAAGTACTGAAGATATGAGACCAGGAAACTTATTAGCAGGATGATGCGAAGATTAAAGTTAGGAAAGAAGTTTCCCTCCTAAAAGGTGATCTTTTAGGTGACAGTTTAATGATTTGTTATATTTTGTGGTTTTACGTGATTTCTGCGTTTTCCCCATTCTACTTTATTTTGTGGCATATGCAAAATAAAAACAAGAACATTTAGAACAAACTTCCATTGTGCTGTTGGAAAGGAGCTACTGGGAAGCCCAGCTATCTGTAATTTCCTCCCTCCCCTTTCCTACCTCAATGCACACATTCGGAAATAATTTATTATTTAAAGACTTAGGTGGGAGATGATTTTTTAAACAGTGATTGATTCGTGTGTGTTCAGTCCACTGCCTACAACTTTGACATAACATTTAATCATGAAAACTGATGTTTGTCAGTCAAGAGTCTGTGTGATATGGCATTAAAAAAAAAAAAAAAAAAAAAAACCATCAATTTGGGAACCTGGCTCTAGCTGTGTGACTTTGGACAAGTTTTTAAATACCACTGAGCTTTATTTCTTTCACCAAAAATAACAGAATTACTTCCCAAGGTTATGAGCAATGCATTTACCTATAGCATGGCACATGGAAGTAATAAATGTAGCAGTTGCTGTTGGTCCAACAGTTCTCATGTTAATGATCTGAGATAAATCAAGAAAAAGCTTTAATAGCTCTTGTCTTACACTGGATAATCTCTATTACCCAAATGGGTAAGTGAGTGATGAAAGTGATTTTTGTGACTTGCGTTCCAGTTACACAAATTCATTCAGATTGTTTTGTTCTGTTGTCACATTTTTCCTTTGATAATCCAGAATGTCTGGCTTGATTCTAGAATAAGCCAATAAACTTGTGACTCAGGATTTTAAAAATCTGATAGACTTATGCTGTAAGGGAGCATTTGCCTTTAACATTTGTTTTGACATAGTTTGCCTTGGCGTTGTTCAGTTGTTTTGGAGTACCACTGATTTCTCCCATACCTATGAGCAGGTAGAATGAATCTTCCATTCTGAGACAGGCTCTGTTGGAGCTAAAATGCCTATATTCAAGGATGCCTTGCCTCATTTTATTCTTTGCTGTGTACATGCTGTATAGGATTCTTGTCAAAGTCTGTCTTTTTGTAGCAGAAATTGCCCCTTTATGATTTTATGTAAATTATTTGAGTTATATGGAATGTGCATGTTTAAAACACTTACCAATCTGGTAGTGACTACTCTGATGTTTATTAATCTACTTAGTTTGTAAGTAAAGTAAACATTTAAACATGGTTAATATGTACTATACCCCCCCCCCCAAAAAATCTACCGGTTTGTTTACCTCGTAACTGATTCCGTTTACATATACCCACACACAACAACCCACCAATACTGTTAAGCTTTCAAAGTGGACATTCCAATAAGAAAACAGATCATGCTCATTGACTCTTACACTTTTTGAGATGTATGGCCAAATAGTAATTTATCCTAGTTACAAAAAGAAAAATCTAGGCAAAGACTAAAGAAAGCCAATTGTCATGACACAGTTATACTAGGATTAGACTTCGTTAAAAAACAACTCCACAAGGATTTGCAATGGAATTTCAAACATTATCTTGGGGAATTCTGGAGAAAGACAATTTTACTTAGACCTTTATGTTTTTGATGGTGCTGTGCAAGAGAGAAGCCAGGATTCTTTCAGAAACACTCGAACACTGGCCAGGCGCAGTGGCTCACACCTGTGATCACAACACTTTGGGAAGCCCAGGTGGTAAGATCGCTTGAGCCCAGGAGTTTGAGACTAGCCTGAGTAACATAGGGGGACCCTGTTTCTATTTTTTAAAAAAATAGCGGGGTGTTGTAGTACCTACCTGCCTGTGGTCCCATCTACTCAGGAGGCTAAGGTGGGAAGATCACTTGAGCCTGGGAGGTGGGGGCTGCAGTGAGTTGTGATCCACTGCACTGTAGCCTGGGTGAGAGAATGAGACCCTGTCTCAAAAAAAAAAAAAAAGAATAGTAAAACAAACTTGTTTCAGTTGTAGGTCTAATACAGTGATCATTTAGAAGATAACTATCAATCCATATGTAATATAGATTTTTTTATCCAAGTGTTAATTGAGATGAGACTTTCATTATGACTTAGTAATAAATTCTAAGTAGTTTATCTATAGGATCCTGTACTGGTAGTGGTTAAACTTGTGGACTCTGGAGTCAGATTGCCTGGGTTCAGATTTCAGCTTTTCCTGGCTGGTTGACTAGTAAGTGTCAATAATATATAGCCTAGTGTTGTTGTGGGGATTAAGTGGATAAAGCCATATGGTATCTTAACATAGTAGCTGCTTCCATCACCACCACATTAGGGGTACCATTGTATTCTATTTTATAGTTTATTATATTGAAGAACTCCCAAAGACAGAGCCTAGAGAACACTTTTTACACAGCGCTGTAGTGAGTTTTTGTAGTTGAAAGCACTTTGACTATGTCAGTGACCAGACACTTGAATTCTTTTTTCCCCTTAATTAAACCACATGTTTATCTATGTGACATTTATAGCAGGTACGTAATACATAAAAATTAGGATATTGGAGAACAAATGCCATTGGGAAATGAGGAAGCTAATAGAGACAAGTATGTTTTCTTGACACGGATATTAATCTTTGGATGTTAACCTTTTTGCCAAGAAAACATTACTTGCCTTAGTCTTGAATACAATGTAAAGATAACACTGCCTAACATCTTGTACAGCTCTTTGTAGTTTACAGTCTTCTCAGTATACGCTTGGATCCTTACAAGTCACTGTATGATAGAGATCCTATTCTTCCCGTTTTCTATAGTATAATGTTATCTTGAATTTATTACTAAGTAACCAGGAGACCTGTATTAGAATCTTTCACCTATGATAGATTTGTAGGGCAGGGTTACAAAGGCATCCAGAGTAATTACTGTTCAAAGTAACCTAGCTGAATTACTAAATAAGTCTAGATTCCAGTTCTGATTTACTAATACTCTTTGTGAGTACCAACTGGAGGATAATTTGTCTTTTAACTATTCATTAATTTCCTCATTAATCTTGACAATACTTGATTTGTTTGTTTATATTTTAAGGGATGATGGGATAATGCAGAACAGTATAGGGATTTGATATATCATTTGAGCTCATGCATTGAAATATTTTAAGTTTTTGGAATGGTAATAATGTAGATTTTTTTTCTTTGAAAATGTGCTAGTAACAATGAAAGAAACTGAGGAAATTGCCAGGGAATAATCCCCACATACACAAAACCAGTAGGCCCAGATAGTTTCGTGGGTGAGTTATTTTTAACTTTACCAGCCCGGACGACATAGTGAGACTCTATCTCTACAAAAGAATTTAAAAATTAGCATGGTGCGGCAGCCTGTACCTCTGATCTCAGCTGCTTGGGAAGCAGAAGTGGGAGGATCTCAAGCCTAGGAGCTAGAGGCTACAGTGAGCCATGATTGTGCCACTGCATTCTAGCCAGGAGTCTCACTGACAGAGACCCTGTCTTAAAAATTTAATGAACTCATTTAAACAGTTTGAGTTCAGAGAGAGTTTCCTAATTCATTTTTACAAAACTGACATAACAAACTGATACCAAAACCTGGCAGAATGTGCATACACACATATAAACAATGGTCTAATCTAAGAATTGATATGTTGTTTAATAATTAATGAACATTTATTGTCTCTTACCCTTGCCAGGCCCTGCACATGATATGCAATTTGTATTTTCATGTTTAAAAGCCTGTATGGTGTGACAACTCTTGTTATCCCCATTTTACAAGTAAGGAAAATATGTATAATGAGGAATTGCAAAAGAGGTTGAAGGAATGCATGTTACCCAGAAACACACAACTGTAAAGTGCCACTTGTATTGAAATTGACTGACCTGAGAAAGCCCAAACTCTTAACCATTATGCTAAGGTATAAGAGAGAAAAAGAACCATAAAGGAAAAAGAGAATATGAAAGACTGTTAAGTAAATTGTCTTTTACACTGATTATATCTAGGATTTGTGCGATTTTTTACTTTTTCCCAAATACATTTATGTGTTACACTTTTAAGAACTAGACTCAGGTACTACACCTGTAGTGAGTAAAAACTATGATGTTCTTATAATTTAGACCAATGTGTTGAGCAGTGGGTACTACAGCTACATAGACTTTTCTGCCTGGTTGCTAAAACTACTTTTTATTTTATAATAAAGAATAGGATCCTGGGTGCAGTGGCTCACGTTTGTAATCCCAGCACTTTGGGAGGCTGAGGCGGATGTATTGCTTAAGCCCAGGAGTTTGAGACCAGCCTGGGCAACATGACAAAACCCCATCTCTACAAAAAACACAAAAATTAGCTGGGTGTGGTGGCACATGCATGTTGTCCCAGCTATTCATGTCGCTGAGGTGGAACGATTGCTTGAGCGCCAGAGGTCAAGGCTGCAATGAGCTGTGATTGTGCCACTGCTCTCCAGCCTGGGCAACAGAGCAAGACCCTGCCTTTAAAAATATATATATATATATAAAGTGTTTACAGGGAACTTGAGTTAATCAACAGAAATATTTGGAGCTGTTTTAGTGGCAGATTTTTTAAAAGTATGTGGAGAATTTGGCTATCAAGAATTCTTCACAGAAAACTTTGTACTGGGCCTTGGAGATCTATTGCACAATCCTAGCTTGTTTTGTGTAATACATCAATTCCTGAAATCATTTAAAATACACTTTGGAATTTAGTAATAATGGAAGTCATTGGGGAGGGGCACTATATGGAAAGGAAGCAATGATGTTTTGTACTCTTGGAATATAAATATGTTTTGTATTATTTATTCCCAAAGATAATTCTTAAAAATGTGCCATGGGGATTTGCTCAAAGGATTTCAACTTTTCATTTTGTTCACCAGTCACCCTAATTTTTTGGGTGTGTTTATCCATGTATATGTACTGTGTGCAGAGATTTCCTTTAATTTTATCATGGTTTATATGAGGTAATGAAGGAATACCATCATAGTATTTTGAAGATGTTTTGAAGTTTTGTTTCTCCTATCAGATGGACCTCTGCTTTTTAAACTTCTTATTGAAGTGTAGCATAAATACAAAAATATACATCAGTAATAAGCATACAGTTTGTGAATTTCACAAAGTGAACCATACGTATGTATCAACGTTTGCTTTTAGTTGAAACTAAATGTTGTTGCTAAGTGTGATGGTTGAGGTTTGTTCACCAATATTTTGAAAAGACTATTCTCATTAAAAATAAAACAAAATCAAATCCCAACAAAGCTTAAAGGTTAAAGAAAGCAAAAGAAATAATAAATAAAGCAAAAAATAGTAAACAAAAAGGGCCGGGCATGGTGGCTCACACCTATAATCCCAGTACTTTGGAAGGCCGAGGCAGGAGAGGATTGCTTGAGCCTAAGAGTTTGAGACCAGCCTGGGCAACAGAGAGAGACCTCCTCTCTAAAAAAAAAAAAAAAATTAGCCACACATGGTGGCACACGCCTATAGTCCCAACTACTTGGGAGGCTGAGGCAGGAGGATTGCATGAGCCCGGGAGTTCACAGATGCAGTGAGCTGTGATCACGCCACTGCACTCCAGCGAGGCAACACAGCAAGACCCTGTCTCAAAAAATAAAAACAAAACCATGCCTGTCCATGTGAGATTGTAGTAAGTCAGTTTTTGAGAGTGTTTATTTCTATCCGTATCAAATGTTGAAGGGCTTTAATCATCAAAACATTTTATTTATTGCTTACTAGAAGCCATGCATTATCACAAGTGATTTAATTACACGTTATTCTTACAACAATTCTAGAATATATTATTATTCTTATTTTGGATAGACGTAGAAAGTAAAGCTTAGAGAGGCTGGATAACTAGCCCGAGTTCAGATACCCAGGCATGGTGGAGTCCTACCTTAAATAAGAACTTGCGTTTTTACTGTTGCACCCTGTTCACCATGTGTGTATGTAGTGCATTTGCTGCATGGTAAAGTATTGCCAGGTCGTGTTGTAATGGAGTGAGGTGCTGGGTTTTTGTTTTTTTTAAATCAAATGTAAAAGGAAGTGATTTCAAGAGAATAATTCAGAAGTCCTCAAAGCAGTGTCTTCATAGGATAAGGCTTTGGGGCCTCAGTCTGATTCGAAGTCTGGGCACAGGAATTTGTGTCAAAGATGTGTTTTCATAGCAAGTGCAGTGTTTAATTCGTATGCTTATTGGAGAGGCTTTGGGGTCAGGGGAGCTATTGA
The DNA here is from genome assembly GCF_002776525.5 of Piliocolobus tephrosceles. Classification (NCBI taxonomy): domain Eukaryota; kingdom Metazoa; phylum Chordata; class Mammalia; order Primates; family Cercopithecidae; genus Piliocolobus; species Piliocolobus tephrosceles. Next base: position 75,650,306 of record NC_045455.1, read on the forward strand.
AGACTATGGGAGCAATAAGGCACCAGACCCCTCTTGGTGTTTTCTTGCCTCGATGCAAAGATATTGATTGCATCAACTGCTTGAAGGTGTGCTCATTTTGCACCTGGCTTTAAAAAGTAGTGTCTGCTTTGGAAAAATGCTAAAGACTAAATTTAACTTGCTTTTTGTTTTGGGAAAATATTTTGTAGGTATTTCATTTTAAGCTATTTTAGAGAGAATTTTCATGGGATGTTTCACAATCACCATATACCAGATTGAGTTCTGCTATTAGAGAAACTTGGTAAACAAGTTATATGAAAGTTCTTGTGCTTTTTGATACCCAAAAACCCGATGAACAGAATTATTAATAAAGTTGGAATAATGATTCATGGTTTCTGATATATCCACATAGGACATGGACCCACATTGGATTGTGGTATATGAAACAAGCAAGCCTAGTTAGGGAGTCATATATTGCCCTGCTTACATTGGTCCCTTTCCTTCTCTTTAACTTGATGGTATTGCCACATCGTGATCAACCACAACAAGTGGAAACTATATCGTGGACAATGTTGAAATTTGGGGAACTGTGACTCTCTTCTGCTAAAACTTGGTTTGAATTTTACTATTGCTGCAAAAATGTTTGCTGAAATTTTACTTTCAACATAGATCCTAAATTTATCTATAATTAATAGAAAGGGGAAATCTCTTTGGAGCTGTTAAGATGTTCAAGAAAGTTATGAAACAATTGCAAATCACTTTATCACTGCAGTTTAATTTGCTTCTACCTGTTGAAGCTTTGGGAACTCTGATCTTTGATAGATTTTAATTCCAGAAGATCTTCCCTCTCCTGTCCCCTTGGTTTGTGGTTTATTTTGGTTCTGTTCAAAAACCAAAGGGGAAAATAGTCTGCAAGGGAATAGCAAAAGATCTAATAATTTAAAAATGTAATTGTTTGAATTACTAATATCCCAGATCTTGGCAAGAATAATTAGAACTAACTCAACTTAGGGAATGCAGTTTTGAATGTTGTCATTCTTCAGAGCAGTGCTCCTGAAGCCTGAATGCAAATTGGACCCACCTGGGGAGCTTTAATATCAGGCTCTGGTCACACCCCCAGATAGTCTGATTTATTTTATCCCATGCGAGGTCAAATATTGATATTCTTAAATGTTTCCCACTGTACAGCGAAAATTGATAAGCACCAGTAGAAATTAATTTGATTTCGTGATGCAAATAAAAGATAGAAAAGATGCTTAATCTAATTATTTAAATGATGAGAGTTTTTAGAAGTGTTTGGAACGTCATTTTTTGAAGTAGCAGCCACTCAAGTGGAATGTAATGTTTTTGTTAAGTCATCAAAGAAACATTGAAACCTTCATTTCATTTTGTTTTGAGATGAAGTCTTGCTCAAGTCACCCAGGCTGGAGTCCAGTGGCGTAATCTTGGCTCATTGCGGCCTCTGCCTACCAGGTTCAAGCTTCTCATGCCTCAGGCTTCTGAGTAGCTAGGATAAGTGCACACCACCACACCCAGCTAATTTTTTTATTTTTTAGTAGCGACGGGGTTTCTCCATGTTGGCCAGGCTGGTCTCGAGCTCCTGACCTCGGGTGATCCACCCGCCTCCGCCTCCCAAAGTGCTGGGATTACAGGTGTGAGCTACTGTGCCCAGCCAACGCCTTCATTTCTTAAAAGTAGGTAACATCTTATTGCTTACTATTAAGGAGTGTGGCTATTTTATGAATATCTGCTATCTTCTTCCTGAAGCCCATCTTTTAAATAAATCTTGAGAAAGGGTCTGTTTGAAATGGTGTGGAAAAAACTGAGGTGGGTAAGATTTGATGATCTTCAGCAAAGAAACCTGAAGAGTAATATCCAATCTCAGTTTAGAAACAATGAAAAGACTAGTTTATAGAAGTTATTTCAGGCAGAGGGAACAAATTATCAAATGATAGACTTAAAACTAAATTAAATTAAGTTCTATTATTGGTTGAATTGTCCGTGTGCACACCTATACGCCAATTCATGCATTGAAGTTCTAACCTCTAGTACCTCAGAGTGTAACCTTATTTGGTTATTGGAAATAGGGTCATGGCAGATGTAATTAGTAAGAAGTTACACTACAGTAGAGGGGAGCCCTTACTCCACTACCTGGTGTCCTTATAAAAAGGGGAAATTTGGGCTGGGTGCGGTAGCTCACACCTGTAATCCCAACACTTTAGGAGGCCAAGTTGGGTGGATCGCTTTAGCTCAGAAGTTCGAGACCAGCCTGGGGAACGTGGAGAAACCCCATCTGTACAAAAGATCCAAAAATTAGCCAGGTGTGATGGTACATGCCTGTAGTCACAGCTACTTGGGAGGCTGAGGTGGGAGGATCACTTGAGCCTGGGAGGCAGAGGTTATGGTGAGCTGAGATTGCGCCACTGCACTCCATCCTGTCTCAATTAAAAGGTCAGGAGGTGAGTGGAGTTGGATTTGGACACAGAACCCATGTAAACATGAAGACCAGCCATCTGTAAGTCAAAGAGAGAGGCCTGGAACAGATCCTTCCCCCACAGTCTGCAAAAGGAACCAGCCCTGCCAACACCTTGATTTCAGACTTCTAGCCTCCAGAACTGTGAGAGAATAAATTTCTGTTAAGGGACCCAGTTTGTAATACTTTGTTGCGGCAGCCGTAGCAAACTAATATAAGTCCCAATATTTTATTTGCTTTGAAAATCTAAACCTAGGAAAATTCAGCATTTGAAATTTTACTATTTCTTTAAAAGGTAGGGAACCAGTTCTCTGGAATGAATTGTAGAATGTGTGGTTATAGAGTTCTTAGGTTTTTGATGACTCATACTTTAGCCAGTTACTAGTCAATCCAGTTTACAAAGCAGTTTATCACGAGCCCAGATCAGCAGCTGGAGTTTCAGGAGTGTGCATTTTTTTCTATTTATGGTAGTAGAGTGGTAAGAGTCTTTCTAGTCACCTGAGAGGTGTTTCCTAAATGTATTTTGTATATACAGATTCAAGCCTCTTACCTGACTATTTTCTCTCTCTTTCCCTTTCTTTCTTTCTTTTTTTCTTTCTTTCTTTCTTTCTTTCTTTCTTTCTTTCTTTCTTTCTTTCTTTCTTTCTTTCT
>NC_045455.1:75653418-75653602 GCF_002776525.5 Piliocolobus tephrosceles
TCTTTCTTTCTTTCTTTCTTTCTTTCTTTCTTTCTTTCTTTCTTTCTCTCTTTCTTTCTCTCTCTCTTTCTCTCTTTCTCTCGCTCTCTCTTTTTCTTTCTTTTCTTTCTCTTTTCTTTCTTTCTCCTTTCTTTCTTTCTTTCTTTCTTTCTTTCTTTCTTTCTTTCTTTCTTTCTTTCTTTCT
>NC_045455.1:75653612-75691983 GCF_002776525.5 Piliocolobus tephrosceles
TCTTTCTTTCTTTCTTTCTTTCTTTCTTTCTTTCTTTCTTTCTTTCTCCTTTCTTTCTTTCTTTCTTTCTTTCTTTCTCTCTCTCTCTCTCTCTTTCTGTCTGTCTGTCTTTCTTTTCTTTTAGTCTCACTCTGTCACCCATGCTGGAGTGCAGTGGTGCGATCTTGGCTCACTGCAACCTCCGCCTCGTGGGTTCAAGTGATTCTCCTGCCTCATGCTCCTGAGTAGCAGGGACTATAGGCTCATGCCACCATGCCCAGCTAATTTTTGTATTTTTAGTAGAGACAGAGTTTTACCATGTTGGTCAGGATGGTCTCGATCTCTTGACCCCGTGATCTGCCCACCTCGGCCTCCCAAAGTGCTGGGATTACAGGCATGAGCCACTGTGCCCGCCACCTAACTATTCATATTCTTACGAAAATCTGAAGTTGATCTCTTTCTTATATATGGATTAATAGCACCGTGGGGAAACTAGAGATGAACAACTTTGAATATACATCCCATTTCAGTGGACTAGAAAAGAATGGACCGTGCTTTTCATGATAAGAGCAAGAACCTCAGGAGAAGGCTGTAGGACTAAATTAGGAGTGATCATGGAAAGTGCCCTGCTGACCAAGAGGAACTGGCTATTCCCATGAGAAATTTTATTATTGACTGATTGGTGAAGCCTTGGAAATAATATTGAAAATCATACCTCCACCTTAAACACAGCTCCTTAATTATTCTGGTTTTCTAAACAGAACCAAGTTAAGTATGCCAGCAGAACAAATCTACCATGTTTAAAACTGACTACAATAGTGTATAAGTAAAGGACATGGACCCTGGAGTCAGTTCAAGTTAGTTTTATGATTAGGAGTAGATTATTTCCCTTGCCTCTGTTTTCTCATGTGTAAAATGGATAGTCCAATGTGTCACCGTCATAGCATTTTGTGATGATTAAAGTAGAGTGATAATTCACGTAAAGCAATGTGCAAAATGGCTGCTGCATATTAAGTACAAAAAATGTTGGCTAATAGCAATGGCAGCCACTATGTGGCCACAGTGCATGCTACTCCCTCTCCCATTTTAGTGCATGAGAGCGAATAATCTCGTCTCGTGAAATGTTATAAGCTCAGACAGTAGAATCCATGAATTCAAAATATTAACAAAGCAAAACCTGGAAGGGCCTGTAGGATCAACTGGTGCTCTTCATTCATTTAAAGGTTCAGAAAATAAGGTCATGAAATCAGGGTTGGAGAAGGCCCTAGATCTCCTGGTTCCCAGTTTTTCTTTTCTGCTGTATGTTGCTGCCTTCTATATCACAGAACCATGTGTCTCTTTTAATTCTTCTCTCTTTTTTTTTTCCTTGAGACAGAGTCTCCTTCACCCAGACCAGAGTGCAGTGGTGCAGCCTTGATTCACTGCAACCTCCACCTCCCAGGTTCAAGCCATTCCCCTGCCTCACCCTCCTAAGTAGCTGGGATTGCAGGTGCCCGTCACCATGCCTGGCTAAATTTTTGTACTTTTTAGTAAAGACAAGGTTTCACTGTGTTGACCAGGCTGGTCTCGAACTCCTGACCTCAAGTGATCTGCCCGCCTTGGCCTCCCAAAATGCTGGGATTGCAGGCATGAGCCACCACGCCTGTCCACTCTTTTCTTTTTTTAATCCCAAAGACTTCAAAACCATTCTTTTTTTTTTTTTTTTTTTTTGAGACGGAGTCTCGCTCTGCCCCCAGGCTGGAGTCCAGTGGCCGGATCTCAGCTCACTGCAAGCTCCGCCTCCCGGGTTCACGCCATTCTCCTGCCTCAGCCTCCCGAGTAGCTGGGACTACAGGCGCCCGCCACCGCGCCCGGCTAGTTTTTTGTGTTTTTTAGTAGAGACAGGGTTTCACTGTGTTAGCCAGGATGGTCTCGATTTCCTGACCTCGTGATCCGCCCGCCTTGGCCTCCCAAAGTGCTGGGATTACAGGCTTGAGCCACCGTGCCCGGCCAAAACCATTCTTAATAAACCTTTTGCTTCAAAGGAAACATTTTTTTTTCTCTTGACGTTTGTGTATTTGAAATTTTTCTTATTAAATAGTTTGAAAATTATTAAACTGAATTTATGATTGTTTAAAGCATTTTAGAGTATTCCTGACTGTACATTTACTGTCTGTTATGGAACAAAGAAATTGGTAGCAGTGATTGCCTCTGGGAAGGGCACTGTGGTAGAAGTGACATTGATTATAATGGAGAATTCTGGAGAATACAGTAATTACCGGTTAGTAGAACAGGACAAGGAATAAAGTAGTAACAAGTATCTGTGGTTAACCGAAACTCAAGAACTGAATAGATTCAAAATTTTGGAAGTATCCCTTGTTATGTACACATTAGCACACTACGCAAGCTGCAGGAGCCAAATAGATTTGGATAGGGAGGAATACTTTGGTTTCATTTGGGTGAGAACTGCTCCTGTGAATTGCATTCTACACGCCTGTCTCTGACTTATCAGTGGATGAAGTGATGAGCTCTGTTCCTACCTTGTACATAGGGTTTTTGCAGCATAAAAGTGCTTAACTCTGGACTAAACCTTGAGAAGACCAGGGGCTTACCTGAGCTCTTAGAAGAAAAGAAAAGGAAAAGTGTTTTAACAAGTGCATGTTCATGCTAGGTGGGATTGCATGTCTACAGTTTACCTGTCAAAAAAGGGAAAGGGAAAGCTAGCTACACTTTGCTTTGGACATTTTATATATTTTCTCTAAGGTGTGTGAAGTGTATTTGTGTGAGTTACAGTATAATTTTTTCTTTCTTTTTTTTTTTTTTTTGTGACAGGGTTTTGCCATGTTGCCCAGGCTGAAGTGCAGTAGCTATTCACAGATGTGATTGTAGCACAGTATAGCCTTGAACTCCTGGGCTCAAGCCATCCTCCTGTTTCAGCCTTCTAGGTCGCTGGGACTACAGGCATATGCCACCGTGCCTGGCTTCTATAGTATAATTTTTGAGCCTCCTAGTTTCTGTTTTAAAATTTGTTTTACTATTTGAAGAGCCAGTTACTTTCCTAGCTAGCTTCCTCTTTTCTGAAACAGGAAGAAATATTTTGAAATAAAACGATCCAAATGTGTTTTAGGATTATTAACCATAAATTTCAGAACATAGCATTCTCGAAGGCAAGGATATTATCTGTTTAGCACCTATGATACATATTTAGTTTGGGTAATTAAATTCTTATGACAGAAGTAATGTCTAACCTCAGTGGGTAGTTCAGTAAACATTAATTTTAAAAGATGGAGGCTGCTTAGTTGTAATGAAATCATAAATAATATTTTGAATATAGCAGACTTAAGGAAAATAGTAAGGTGCCTGGCATTATATTATCTATGAGCAGAAACTTTTTCTTACATTTGAGAAGATAGCTTGAACCCAGGAGATTTTATTTAATTAACATTTTATTTATTTTATTTTATTTTATTTTTTTTGAGATGGAGTCTCACTCTGTTACCCAGGCTTGAGTGCAGTGGCGCAATCTTGGCTCACTGCAGCCTCCACCTCCCAGGTTCAAGTGATTCTCCTGCCTCAGCCTCCCTAGTAGCTGGGACTACAGGCGTGTGCCACCATGCCCAGCTAATTTTTGTATTTTTGGTAGAGACAGGGTTTCACCACGTTAGCCAGGATGGTCTTGATCTCCTGACCTCGTGATCTGCCCACCTCGGCCTCCCAGAGTGCTGGGATTACAGGCATGAGTCACTGCGCCCGACTTTGATTTTTAAATTTTAATGCCACTATTTGGTTGTAATAGACAGAAATTTCCTAATGCCTAGAAGGATTGTAGAGATACAGCCTGATAATCTAAAAATTAAATTGATGGCTAGTATAAAATAGTTTTGAGCAGTATTTAACAAAAGCAAAACTGTGTTAATCCTTTGTTTTCATTTACCTCTCCCTAACCCCTCAGCTTGGCGATCCAGCTATTTTTCCTGCCGTAATTGTGGAACATGTTCCTGGTGCTGATATTCTCAATAGTTATGCCGGTCTAGCCTGTGTGGAAGAGCCCAATGACATGATTACTGAGAGCTCACTGGATGTTGCTGAGGAGGAAATCATAGATGATGATGATGATGACATCACCCTTACAGGTGCGTGTGTCTCCATCTAGTAGGACCTTGCTGCAGCACAGCGTTAGGCAGTGTCCTCATCCTGCGTTTGTGGGCCATAAAATGCCCCTAACTTGGTTTTGAACTGTATTACCTTAAGAAACTAGAGCCCTACGTAGAGAAGAAATTTACATTTTCTGTTTCATCTGCTGGTTTTAGTACTGTTTGTCATCTCCCATTTCTTCTTTCCTAAATATATTGAGATGAATGTGACAAAATAAGAGGCATGTAAAAGGAACCAAACCTACTCAATTCATCACGTCTTCACTGAGCACCTTTTTTTTTTTTTTAAAAGAGATGGAGTCTTACTATTGCCCAGCCTAGACTTGGACTCCTGGGCTCAAGTGATCCTCCTGCCTCAGCCTCCTGAATAACTGGGACAACAGTCATGCACCACCCCACCCAGCTCACTGAGGACTTTCTTACATGCCTTCCTCTGTATTCCTGTGAACAAAATAAGTTGTTTTGTAGGGAAAGAGAGAGGAATGTTCTTTTCTTACCACTGCCACAGGAAGCATAACGGTGGGCTCTGACCCAAATGTATGATAAGGTCCTGGTATTTATAGATTTCTCTTCTGGTTCAGTCAGAACTAGTAAGATATTTTAAACTTGAAGATTAGGCTACATAAATGTGACATTGTAGTAATAATACTTTCATCACTTAGAAACTGGTACATGCTTTCTCTTTCTATTCATTTACATTCCTATATCTTGGCCAGGGATGTTGTGGATATTTGAGAAAACTATTTGGAAGCAAATATTTGCGTCTTTGTTCGTAAAAGAAAGTTTATCAGAAATAGGCATGACAAGGTATATCTGTAGATTTCATAGTGGCAAGTACTGGGGCTGCCTTGTTCTCAGCTTTACCTTAGCATATAGCACAATGCCTTAGAACTGAATAGTAAGTCTAAATGCAGGTTCTGATCTATTTAGGAAGTTAACATATGATACAGTAACATTTTAAATCAGGGGAAAGGTAGAATGACTGTATCCATCTGGTGGGGGAGAGGCCCCACTGATAACATTGGTTGTCAATACCTCATCTTTGTATTGTCCTCTGTTTTTGTCACTTCTCACACTGCTATAAAGAACTACCTGAGACTGGGTAATACGTATAAAGAAAAAAGTTTTAATTGGCTCATGGTTGTGCAGGCTGTACAGGAAGCATGGCTGGGGAAACCTCAGGAAGCTTACAGTCATGGTGGGAGGCAAAGGGGAAGCAGACACATCCTACATCGCTGGAGCAGGAGGAACAGAAAGCAGGGTGGTAGGGGGTACTACCCACTTTCAAACCACCAGATCTCATGAGAGCTCATTCACCATCATGAGATAGAAAGCGGAAAATTCACCTCCACGATCCAGTCACCTCCCACCAGGCTCCTCCTCCAACATTGGGGTTTAAAATTCAACATGAGATTTGGGCAAGGACAAATCCAAACCATATCACTCTCTTTTTATTACAAAGCATTTTTTGCATATATTCACATTTTTTTTGTTCAGAACAAACCAATAAAAGGTCTTTGTTGAATCTAGGGTTACTTCTCCCTTACCAGTAACGGAATTAGACTAATCAGGTTAGAAGTTTCTATTCATTGCTCTCTGATCTGTTTGTGTAACAGAAGAAACACCACTATGCATGTATCTGGCTTGTAGTTAGTGGGGGTGTAGCAGTGTATTCTGATGTAACTTTTAAAGCCTTAGGGTAAGGCTACAGTCTTTGCAAGTTGAGGACCACTGTCTTTCTAGAAGGAGTATTTCTTCCTAGTTCTAGTCATCAGGGAAGGCATTAGCCCTCAGGGAGGAAATTGAATCTAGGAAAGCAGGTATTAGATCTTTAGGAGAAGGAATTGCCTCTTCCCTTCAGTGCGTCACTCCCTTGCGTTTGGACCTGAAGACAGCAGATGACAAGATGTAGACAGGTTCTTTCCTAGAAAATAGAACTGACGTGGAATGGGTCTAGAAGGCAAGCCAGGTCTTGAAAACCAGATTCTCTCTTTGCGTTTTTTCTTCCCTTTCCCTTACCTCCCAACTTACCAAAACTTTTTAACTCTTCTATCCTTTTCTGAGCAATGGCATGAAAAAGGGAAGAACCTCGTAATCTTCCTTATTCCCCAGTGGGTACGACGGGTAGCCTTTGAGAAGCTCTAGGGGAAGAAAGAATAAGGATAGGACATTTTTGTTCTTACATGTGTTAGGTGGCACTTCAGATGATGTGTTAGTTTGCTAGGACTGCCATAAGAAAGTACCACAGACTGGGTGGCTCAAATGAGACATTGATTTTCCACAGTTCTGGAAGCTAGAAGTTTGAGATCAAGGTATTGGTAGGGTTAGTTCCTTCTGAGGCTTCTTTCTGGACTTATAGGTGACTGTCTTCCAGTGTCTTCCCATAGTCTTCCCTTTTGTACCTGCCTGTGTTCATATTTCATCTTAGAGGGACACTAACCATATTGGATTAGGGCCTACACTAATAACCTCATTTTAACTCAGTTATCTCTTTAAAGACATTGAGAGGTACTGTGGGTTAGCATGTCAACATAGAATCTTGGGGGATACCATTCAGCCTGTAATAGATAATATTAAAGAATTACTGTGGGTTGGGTGGCTGACACCTGTAATCCCAGCACTTTGGGAGGCTGAGGCGGGTGGATCACCTGAGGTTGGGAGTTCGAGACCCACCTGACCAACATGGAGAAATCCCGTCTCTACTGAAAATACAGAATTAGCCAGGCATGGTGGCATATGCCTGTAATCCCAGCTACTCGGGAGGGTGAGGCAAGAGAATCTCTTGAACCTGGAAGGCAGACGTTGCAGTTAGCCAAGGTCACGCCATTGCACTCCAGCCTGGGCAACAAGAGCGAAACTTTGTCTCAAAAAAAAATTATTGTTAGTGTATTTAAGATATGATAGTAGTATTGTGTTAGACATCTTTTAGATACACATGCTGAGGTATTTAGAGATAAAATATGGTATCTTAGATTCCTTCAAAATAATCCTGTACAGAGGGTAAGGACTCAGGGGCAGTGAGTGGGGTACGGTTGAAAGAAGATTGGCTATTTGGTGATAATAGTTGAAGCTGGGAACGGGCACATGGGGAGTATATACTGTACTCCACAATTTTTTATTTTGTTTAAAATTTTCATAATAAAAAATTTGACCAGATGCAGTGGCTCACACCTGTAATCCCAGAACTTTGGGAGGCTGAGGAGGGAAGATGACTTGAGCCCAGGAATTCAAGGCCAGTGTGAGCAATATAGCGGGACCCTGTCTCCACAAAAAATTTTAAAAATTAGCTGGGCATGGGGGCCTGAGCCTGTAGTCCTGGCTACTCGGGAGGCTGAGGTGGTAGGATTGCTTGAGCCATAATTGAGCCACTGCACTCTGGCCTGGGAGACAGGGTAAGACCTTGTCTCAAAAACAAAAAAAGCAAAACCAAAAAGATTTAATGATTTTATGAAATTTGAGGCTTAGATTATATTTTGAGCTGTCATCAAAATACATAAATTGTTTCTTAGTCTTGCCAGAAAAAATTAAACTTGAATTTCATCCAGCCTCCAGATATGACTACTCAGTTAGAGGAGGTGTAGAAAAACATGTTAAGCTATACAATAGGAATATAGTTGGCAAAATCCAAACTATGGGAAACTCTACATGAATAAACAGCCTGATTTCTTCAACAAATAAATTGCAAAGTAAAAAAAGCTAGACAGATGAATGGCAACTCAGAAATGTATCAGTCAGTTGCAATATGCAGACTTAATTTGATTTAAAAATAAAACTGTCTTGTCTTTCCTTGCACCGCCACCATTTATGATTTTTTAACATAATTGGACATTTGAATGCTGGTTGGCTATTTAATATTAAGGAACTATTGATTTTTTAATGTAATTTTTTTTTTTTTTTTTTGAAACAAAGTCTCACTCTGTCACCCAGGCTGGAGTGCAGTGGTTCAGTCTTGGCTCACTGCAACCTCCACCTTCTGGGTTCAAGCAGTTCTCCTGTCTCAGTCTCCTGAGTAGTTGGGACTACAGATATATGCCACCACGCCCAGCTGATTTTTTTGTATTTTTAATAGAAACGGGGTTTCTCCATGTTGGCCAGTCTCAGACTCTTGACCTCAAGCAATCTGCTTGCCTTGGCCTCCCAGAGTGCAGGATTACAGGAATGAGCCACTGTGCTGGCCAGGTTTAGTATAATTTTATGTGTTTATAGTTTATATGTATATAAACTAAAATATTAAATGATGTGTTCTGGTTCTAGAGATAAACAGTGTATGACGTTCAGAGTAACAGATGTCTTGTGGCTAATTTAATTTTCTCTTTAAATGTGTTGCAGTTGAAGCTTCTTGTCATGACGGGGATGAAACAATTGAAACTATTGAGGCTGCTGAGGCACTCCTCAATATGGATTCTCCTGGCCCTATGCTGGATGAAAAACGATTAAGTGAGTGGTTATGGTTATGATTGTTCATGTTTATGTACTTCGTTCAGTCACTCCTGCCATCTTTTTCTATTAGATAGTAAACTCAAGAGATTAGAAATGATGTTATATATTTTTTGTTACAATCACATTTTAAGGTATAGTAGGAATTGAGATGCTTTTGCAAAAATGTAGAGTTAAAGGCGACATTTTAATTTGAGAATGAAGCCTTTGGGAACAAAAAATATATAATTTATTAGTTACCAAATAGAAGATCATACAGAATTTCTTCTCCTAACATATTGGTCAGAGTATTAGGGTATCAAGGGCCCAAATGATTATAATTTAGTCATCTCTGTAGTTATTTATCAGCAAATAGGCAACAATCTATTGAAAATTTTACTAACACATCATGGCATAAAATTCACTGCCACATTATTGATCTGCTTTAAATTTCATGTTCTCCTTTGGGCTTTTCTGACAATCAAATTCATAAAGTAAATTATTACTAAATCATTCCAAAATATTTTTTGAATATTTACTATATTCACAGCAGCAATAATTAGGCAATAACATGAGCTACAAATGAGTAGATATTGTTCCTTTCCTCAAGCTTACAGTTTAATTTTGAAGACAGTTACTTATGTAAATAACTACAAAGCCAAGAATAAAGGCCACAAGAGTGATAGCAAATTGCTGTAGAAGCAGTGAGTATTCTAGCTGAGAATATCAGAGACTGGTATTTCATTAAAGCAGTATTCTGACGTGGGCTGTAAACGACAAGCTTTTAATAGATAGAGGAGACATGAAAGGTCATTCAAGCTGGAGGGAATAGAGGTAAACATACAGGACACAGATCTGTTACAGAAAATGAATGAAATCTTTGAGATCAAGATGTTTTGGTGTGGTTGAAGTGTAAGCTTCATGGTGGGTGGGAAATGAGATTGGAAAGGTAGGTTTGGAACTAGATTACAGAAGCTTTGTAGGGCATGCTGTAGAGATGGGTTGTGATTATGTTTTTTTGTTGTTGTTGTTTTTTGTTTTTCCTATGAACTATGGAAAGATACATCAGGTTTTTTTTTTTCCCCCTGATTTTCCGGGTATAAAGTTTTTGTGTAGAGGAGTATGGTCAGGTCAGACTTAGGTTTCAGAAAATAACTCTCACAGCAATGTGAATAATCAAGAGGAGAAACGAGACACACTGGTGATAGGAAGTCAAGTAAGAAAGACATTGAAATAGCTTAGCTGCGCCTGGACTGGTTTAGGGTGTTTGATTTAGGGAAGAGGAAATTAAAAGCAGGAATAGATTTCAAGATTTTATTTCTACTTTAATCTTCTAGTCATAATAAAAACAAGAAATTTTATCAATCGTTTTTTACTTATAATACACAGTGGACTATAATCAGTTGATTTTATTTTCATTAGATAATAATATATTCAGTTCACCTGAAGATGATATGGTTGTTGCCCCAGTCACCCATGTATCCGTCACATTAGATGGGATTCCTGAAGTGATGGAAACACAGCAGGTGCAAGAAAAATATGCAGACTCACCGGGAGCCTCATCACCAGAACAGCCTAAGAGGAAAAAAGGTAGGTGGGTTACTTCATTTAGGGCGCACAGTCAAGTCTTGATGTAAAATCTAGATATCATTTTTATTCTACATAGTTCTTTCCTACGGCAGTTAAAACTTATGTAAGAAAAATATTGAAGGCACAAAATGGAAATACGAGGTATTTCTTGGCCAGGCACGGAGATTCATGCCTGTAATCCCAGCACTTTAGGAGGCCGAGGCAAGAAGATTGCTTGAGGCCAGGAGTGTGAGACCAGCCTGGGCAACAAAGCAAGACCTCATCTCTACAAAACATTTTAAGAATTAGCCAGGCATGGTGGGCACCTGTAGTCCTAGATACGTGGGAGGCCAAGGTGGAGGATCCCTTGAGCTCAGGAGTTACAGGTTTCAGAGAGCTAAGATCATGCCACTGCACTCCAGCCTGGGCAACAGAGTGAGAACCTATCTCTAAGAAATAAAATAAAATAAAGTAAAATAAAAAATAAATAAGAAAAAGAGGTATTTCTTCATAGTAGAGTCATTTGTTTTAAAAAAATTAAATTGCTGGGCCAGGTACGGTGGCTCACGCCTTTAATCCCAGCACTTTGGGAGGCAGAGGTGGGTGGATAACCTGAGGTCAGGAGTTTGAGACCAGCCTGGCCAATACGGTGAAACCCCATCTCTACTAAAAATACAAAAATTAGCCAGGCGTGATGGCAGGTGCCTGTAATCCCAGCTACTTGGGAAGCTGAGGCAAGAGAATCACTGGAACCCAGAAGGTGAAGGTTGCAGTGAGCTGAGACCACACCATCGAACTCTAGCCTGGGCAACAAGAAGGAAACTCCATCTCAAAAAAAAAATTATAATAATTAAATTATTTTATACTTTAAAAATGTTTGGTCTATCTTACAGAAAAGGGATTTTCCAACTTTTTAAAGCCTCAGATTTCTATCTAAACCCTTTCATCCTTGGGTAAGGGCTAGTCAGCTTTCTTCCCAGGGGTTATTGTTTGAAAGCCTCCGGTGTGTACCGGTGATTCCAGTATAAGACTCCAGTTGGAAAAAATACGGTGGGTTGGAAATCAACAGGTAAGTAACTGAAGAGGAGTATGTTAGGATGTGTTGAATGGGAATTTTTAGTTTTTTGCCAATTAGGACCACACTTGCATTCTAAAGTCTGACACCTTTTCCGTTTTATTGCCTTCTGATTCTATTCATGTTTGCTTAGTATTTTGAGTATAATGTCTTGATTAATAGCATCACCACCCACCCAGTAACCTAAGTTCATGTGAAAGTCAGGGAAATTCCAAGAGCCGAAAATGAAGAGGAAAATAAAAATAGTAAACAGGAGCCGACACTGCAGCAGCTCAGAAGGGCTGAGAAGGATATGCCAAGGGGCTTTGGTTTTATTGCTTATGTTGAGGCAGAAGCTTAGATCTTGGGCTATGCAAGATGGGATATTGGACAGAGACCTCCGCATGTAACTGGGACCCTTGAAGGGATATACCTTCTTGGGGGAAAAAAATCCACCCATTGGCGCAGACGGATGTCAAGGAAGCTTGGGTCCCGTTCAGCCAGGCCTCTGAGTAGAGAAATTCTTGTTTAATTTGTTTTGGGTAAATACTTAGTAGTGGAATGGCTGGATCACATGTTAAGTATACATTAAATATTTTTCAGAAACATTGCTTTCCAAAAATTTTTTTCTTCATTTATTGAGGTGGGGCAATTATAGGACTTGCCTCATTTATTTCCTGTCTCTTGGGGATCACTGACTTTTGTTGACCGATGTCCAATTTCTTCCGTACCATTGTTTCATACATTTTTTCTGTGTTTTTAATTGTTTCAGGTGGGAAGATAAATCCATGTTGTGTTATTCCATCTTGACTAGAAGAGGAAGTTCCCACCTAGTCTTTTTTAATAGCCTTATTCTTTGACACTGTTTTTTTTTCTTTTGCTTTAAAAACTCTAATCATACTATGTAAAGTTTCTATTTAATGATTCTATTATGTGTGATTCTTAGAGAACTAATCCTAGGGTTTCCTGTGTCTGCTGCTTCTCACTCAGAAAGTGTCTTCCTCATGTATTCTGTGATACCAAAATGTGAGTTCACCTTCAACAGGGCTTTATCTGAGGAAATCTTGTATGGCCTGGGTTGAATGTATAACCCACCTGAGCAATTCTGTAAGAGCTTCTGCCTGGTGCCCCATAGTTATTACAGCCCTGGGGCTACGTCTTTGTTAATTGCATGGCTGGCAATTCCTAATGTCAGTGGTAGTTTAAAATCTAGTTGTAAACCCAGGTTAAGACAGGCCCAGGGTTCACGGTGTTTACAGAAAAATTTGTACATAAATGGCTGATCTCAACTCACTTCATCTTCCACCTCTTGGGTTCAGGTGATTCTCCTGTCTCTGCCTCCCAGGTAGCTGGGATTAAAGGCATACGCCACCATGCCTGGTTAATGTTTGTATTTTTAGTAGAGACGAGATTTCACCATGTTGGCCAGGCTGGTCTTGAACTCCTGACCTCAAGTGATCCATCGCCTTGACCTCCCAAGTGCTGGGATTACATGGATGAGCCACCGTGCCTGGCCATTTATGTACAAATTTTTCTTAAATATGTAGTATTTGCTTAGCCAATCAGCAGTTAATGAGATTTGGGTTGTTTCCAATTTGGGGCAGCTACAAATAATGCTGCTAAGAACATTTGTGTATCTTTTTTTTTTTTTTTTTGAGATGGAGTCTCGTTCTCTCACCCAGGCTGGAGTGCAGTGGCACTTTCATCAACACAATAAAAATACCACTCAAAATTAGAACAATATACAATTGGTACATTCAACAAAAATGGATGAATCTCTCAAAATAATTGTGCTAGAAGGAGGAAGCCAGAAGAAAAAATATGCTTCTACAGTTTACCCCCAAACAATGTGGGGGTTAGGGGTGTCAACTTCTGCAGCCAAAAATCCATGTAAAACTTTTGACTCCCCAAAAAGTTAACTACTAATAACCAACTGTTGACTGGAAACTGGAAGCCTTATTGGTAACATAAACAGTCAGTTAATACATATTTTGTATGCTATATGTATTAAATACTGTATTCTTACAATAAAATAAGTTAGGGAAGAGAAAATGTAATATTAAGAAAATCATAGGCCAGGCGTGGTGGCTCATGCCTATAATCCCAGCACTTTGGGAGGCCAAGGTGGGCGGATCACCTGAGGTCGGGAGTTCGAGATCAGCCTGACCAACATGCAGAAACCCCGTCTCTACTAAAAATACAAAATCAGCCAGGCCTGGTGGCACATGCCTGTAATCCCAACTACTCAGGAGGCCAAGGCAGGAGAATTGCTTGAACATGGGAGGCGGAGGTTGTGGTGAGCCAAGATGGCACCATTGCACTCCAGCCTGGGTAACAAGAGTGAAACTCCATCTGAAAAAAAAAAAAAAAAAAACAAAAACAAAGAAAGAAAGAAAATCATTAAGAAGAGAAAATACATTTACTATTTATTAAGCAGATGTGGATCAATAAAGGCCTTTTTTTTTTTTTTTTTTTTTGGAAACAGGGTCTTGCTCTGTCACCCAGGCTGGAGTGCAATGGCAAGATCATAGCTCAGTGCAACTTGGAACTCCTGGGCTCAAGCAATCCTCCTACCTCAGCCTCCTGAATAGCTGAGACTACAGGCAAGCCCCACCACACCCAGCCAACTTTTTATTTTTGTAGAGGTGGGTCTCGCTGTGTTGCCTAGCTTGGTCTTACACTTCTAGGCTCAAGCATTCCTCCTGGTTTGGCCTGAGCCACCGTGCCTGGCCAAAGGTCTTCATGCTTGTTGTGTTTATGTTGGCTAGGCTGAGGAGGGAGGAGGTAAAAAAGGGTTTGGTCTTGCTGTCTCAGGAGTAGCGCAAGTGGAAGCAGGGAGGCAGGAGACACAGGCACACCTGATGTAACTTTTATTGAAAAAAGATCCCTATATAAGTGGGCCTGTGCGGTTCAAAGCTGTATTTTCTTTGAGGGTCAGTTTTATATTTATATAAAGCTCTAGAAACTACAAACTAATCTATAATGACAGGAAACAGATGAGTGGTTGCCTGTGGATTGGGCAGGGTGAGGAAGGGCGAGATGTAAGGATTACAAAAGGGCATAAAGTACTTTTGGGGTGATGAATATATTCATTGTTTTGAATGTAGTGGTGGTTTTAGTATACATAGTCCCAACTTGTCAAATTATAAACACCAAACATATGTAGTTTATTATAAGTCAGTTATACCTCAACAAAGCTGCTTAAAAAATAAAAGACTAATATTCTACTTAATGTTGAAAAACTGTTGGTATGATAAAGAACCAAATGGAATTTATAGAAATAAGAAATGAAATTGGGCCATGCTCAGTGGCTCATGCCTGTATTCCTAGTACTCTCGGCGTCTGAGGTGGGCAGACGACCTGAGGTCTGGAATTTGACAGCAACATGGTGAAACCCAATCTCTACTAAAAATACGGAAAAAAATTAGCCAGGCTTGGTGGTACGTGCCTGTAATCCCAGCTACTTGGGAAGCTGAGGCATGAGAATCGCTTGAACCCAGGAGGCAGAGGTTGCAGTGAGCCAAGATCGCACCA
Source organism: Piliocolobus tephrosceles (assembly GCF_002776525.5). Taxonomy (NCBI): domain Eukaryota; kingdom Metazoa; phylum Chordata; class Mammalia; order Primates; family Cercopithecidae; genus Piliocolobus; species Piliocolobus tephrosceles. The sequence continues at coordinate 75,668,298 of NC_045455.1, forward strand.
CTGCATTCCAGCCTGGGCGACAGAGTGAGACTCTGTCTCAAAAACAAAAAAATGAAATGAAATTGAAAACATAATGTGTGGATTAAAATATAGACTAGTCACTGCTAAGAAAGAATTAGCAAACTCCAATAGATTTGGTGTGAATTAAAAAATTTGAAAGAGTTACAGACATGGAGAACTAAATGAAAAGGTCTACATGTTTAATCAAAGTTCCAGAAACAGAGAATATGAAAAGTGAGGAAGAGACAATATTCGAGAGATAGTGACTAAGAATTTTCCAGAATCACATTAATCCTTAGCATTGTAAATCCTGAGTAGGTCAGCTACAATAAATCTAGGCCTAAATGCATTGTTGATAAAAATGTGGAACACCAAAGACCTCTCTTCAAGTTCTCCCCGCTCCAAAAAAAAAGGAAGCAAACCAGGGAGAAACTACATTCCTTCAAGAGGATTGATTTTTTTTTTTTTTAGATTGGCAGTTTAGAAGCTCCCAGGAGAGACTGAAAGAATTAGACATTTTCAAAGAGCTGAGAAGAAATCACTGTCAACCAAAAATTCTATAACCAAGCTGTAATTCGTCTGAAGCTTTGTACATTGCCACCTTGAATGATTAGGAAGACGTTGGAGAGGATGGATACTGGGTTGGGAGTTTTTACTGGCAGCATCTGTTGTGACTAAAGCTAGTGGAGGAAAGTAGTGGAAATAAAGACGATATCTATTTTTGTTAAGCTGGTATATATTAATAGCATAAAATAAGGTAGGAGTTACTGAAGTCTTGGCTTCTAATACTTGTTATCATGAACACAGCCAGAAGAATCTGTCTCCTGAAGGTTCTCTGCAGATGTCTGCAGTGATGAAAGTCGAGATGCCTGGCTGACTAGCATACATTTGGCAGTCTTAGAGACTGAAGAGTGGGCTTTTTGACACTTTCCTCCCTTCCTCTCATTCACCCAAATGACTTCAGAAACGTTTTCCTATTCCGTTTCTGGGGATAGATTGTCACTGACCTTGTGATTTTTTTTTTTAGCTGTAAAATTCTGCTTTTCTAAGTTATTGTCCTGCCCTATATTATATTTACGTAGAATTCATCACAGTAATCCAAACCAGAGTGGCAGCCTCAAGAATGTTGGGGTAGGAGGTAGTAACTCTTCATTGTTTCTCACCTATAGATTGGTGGTATGTTCAGACAGCATGATCATGATCTAAACCTAAATACAAGGCAGTGGTGCTACTAGGCCGTGGTTCTAGATACTTGGCAAAAGAAGATCACAAATAGGGCTTTAGAATAGTTTATCGACCCCACTCTGAGACTATTGGGATGGACTTATTTAGACATTGATGGCGGGTAAGATAACTATTAAGTTTGTTGTGAATTGAAAGGTACAGAAAAACGAGATGTTTTTACAAATACACAGAAGGATAGTATTTAACTATGTGGTTCACCAAAATTTTGCCTCACATATTTTCTGTATTTCTAGAGTTTGGGAAGTTTCTTATACTTGAGAACTAACTGTATACAGAAATTATTTAATAAAGAAAAAAGCTAAAAATCCACTTCTCCTACCTTAAAAAGCTGGTATAATCAATAGACAGAGCTATGTGGCTTGTTTTTGGAGCCCATGTTCTACCAATGTCAAAAGCATTCTCCAAAAGCTTAAGAACGTGCTACCAGTATGGGTACTTCAAAGGCAAGCTATAGTATTTTAAATTAACTTCATTTTTACAGATATCAACTGAGGTGTCGGAGGTATCATTTCTTACATAAGTGTGCTTATGGTTTAATGTCCAAGTTTTATTAAAGTTGTTTTCCTTTTATCAAACAGCATTTTAAGAGACCAGTATATGTGACCCATGTGTAAAAACATTTGGCACTTGACAAAATAGCTGAATTGTCCATTTTTGTCACTTTTGAAGGCAAATATTTATGCAGAGCTGTTTTTATTTCAGGGAGAAAAACGAAACCACCACGAGCAGATTCCCCAGCCACTACGCCAAACATATCTGTAAAGAAGAAAAACAAAGATGGAAAGGGTACTACTGTAATTTCCGTGTAATACTTATAGGTCAAGTAACACTCAGATTGCTCTATAGCACCTGCCTGTTACAACTAGAAACCACCAGCTTTCTTGATATCCTGCAATGGATCTTACTGCTGCCACATGCTTATTAGATACATTTGCCAAATTCTTAAAGGAAAACTGATAGTAAAGTAGACCAAGAAACTCATTTGAGTGATTTTCACTTACCTGTTTCATGTAATAATGAGACTCTTGGAAGAATTTAACCGGGTTAGATTTTCAGTTCATAGGCCCTTTAACATGTTGTCTTGAAATTCAAGCATTTTTATAACTGTTGCCCAAATTTGAAGAAAACTGTTATGGCTGACCTGCTGGCTCTAATCTAAAGAGAACAACTGTTGAAAGGAGAGAGTTCACAAAGAGACAGAAAAAAATTATCTCAAAGTACTTTCTCCTAATTCATCACAAATCTTATGACAAGATTTCTTTGTTCACGTATTTTATATGGGACTAATAAAAAGATCTTTATTAGATGCTGAAAAGTATGACCATTATATCACCCATACTAACTAAATTATGTCACCAATACTAACTGAATTATGTAATGTTTTTGTATAAATATGAATGGCACTTCTAAGACTTCTAGTTGTTTTTTATGATGTTCTTTTAAATGAAATTTTGGTCATTTAGAAAGAAATTGTTTTTGTTTCAGGAAACACAATTTATCTTTGGGAGTTTTTACTGGCACTGCTCCAGGACAAGGCTACTTGTCCTAAATACATCAAGTGGACCCAGCGAGAGAAAGGCATTTTTAAATTGGTGGATTCTAAAGCAGTGTCCAGGTTGTGGGGGAAGCACAAAAACAAACCTGACATGAATTATGAGACCATGGGAAGAGCACTCAGGTATGTGAAGTTTTGGTATTTTATTTTGTTAAGAATATCATTTCCTGAATCCTAAAAAAAAATATTAAGCTTAAATTCAGCAAAGCACCAATAGTGGTAATGCAAGTACGTAATAAGAGGGTACATTTTCAGTCAGTTGTGGTGGCTCATGCCTGTAATCCCTACACTTTGGGAGGCTGAGGCTGCTGGATTGCTTGAGTCCAGGAATTTAAGACCAGCCTGGGCAACATGGCAAAACCCTGTCTCTACTAAAAATACAAAAAATTAGCCAGACATGGTGGTGTGCACCTGTGGTCCCAGCTATTCGGCAGGCTGAGGTGGTTGGATCACCTGAGCCCGGGAGGTTGAGGCTGCAGTGATCGAGATTGCACCACTGAACTCCAGCTTGGGCAACCGAAGTGAGACCCTGTCTCAAAAAAAAAAAAGGAAGGTGCATTCTCAAACATGAATTGCAGGTATGATATGTTAGTTATTATGGTAGAATAAATTAGTACTTCAAGAGTACTACTAGACATCATGAGAACTTTGAACAAGAGTAACATTTTATTCTTAAGCTCACTTTTAGTTCATTTTTTGGTGACTCTGTCATTTATTTTTCAAGATATGCATGTATTTGAGAGAGATTTATTGGAAATAAGAATGATCTGAATGACTTAGGGGATATAGATATTAAATTTGGCAATCTTAAACTAGAATTCTTTAATTACAGTTTTTGGATTTTTTAACATACTTTTTTAGGTTCTTGATTTTATTAAAATAGATGACAAAAAGTTGGATCACTTCTATTGCATATCATTAAGTTTTATACACAAAAGTCAATTACATTTACTGAATCAAATTTAAACTGATACAGCTTGCCTAGTAGGAACATTTCTAGAAAGCTGCGGAGGAGAAACAATTTATTGAGACTTTTCGTAGTTTTGATGATCCTGGCAAGCTGGCAGAAAGGGGCCGAGTGTGGTGGCTTGCTTCTATAATCCCAGCATTTTGGGAGGCCAAGAAAGAAGCATCGTTTCAGCCTGGGAGTTCCAGACCAGCCTGGGCAACATGGCAAAACCCAGTCTCTGCAAATGCAAAAATTAGCCGAGTGTGGTAGCATGCGCCTGTAGTCCCAGCTACTTGGGAGGCTGAGGTGGAAAGATTGCTTAAGGCCAGGAGTTCAAGGCTGCAGTGAGCTGTGATCATGCCACTGCACTCCAGCCTGGGCAACAGAGCAAGACTCTGTCTCTAAATAAATAAGTAAATAAATTAGCAGAAAGATAGAGGAAGAAAAATGAAAGACCAGAAGATTTCACATACTCTATCAAACAGTCCCCCAATCAGCATTAGTTTTAGATTTAGTTGGTAATAAGAACTTATCTCTATCTGTGCATAAATGTATGTTTATCTTATATGAAATAACTGCCCTTTATTTAGAAATTCTTTTCTCATTAGTTTGATTCCAACTTTAAAGGTTTTTTTTTTTATGATTAGGGAAATTTGATTTTGTTGAATATTTTAATTGATGTTTGATTGAATAAAATGTTGATGAAATTGTCTGCTTTGAATAGGTACTATTACCAAAGAGGTATTCTGGCAAAAGTGGAAGGTCAGCGCTTGGTGTATCAGTTTAAAGAAATGCCAAAAGATCTTATATATATAAATGATGAGGATCCAAGTTCCAGCATAGAGTCTTCAGATCCATCACTATCTTCATCAGCCACTTCAAATAGGAATCAAGCCAGCCGGTCAAGAGTCTCTTCAAGTCCAGGGGTAAAAGGAGGAGCCACTACAGTTCTAAAACCAGGGAATTCTAAAGCTGCAAAACCCAAAGATCCTGTGGAAGTTGCACAGCCATCAGAAGTTTTGAGGACAGTGCAGCCCACGCAGTCTCCATATCCTACCCAGCTCTTCCGGACTGTTCATGTAGTACAGCCAGTACAGGCTGTCCCAGAGGGAGAAGCAGCTAGAACCAGTACCATGCAGGATGAAACATTAAATTCTTCTGTTCAGAGTATTAGGTGAGAAAACCAAACTACTGATGCTTATTACTTCAATATGTTTCTGACCAGAGACATTATTTGTTAAGTGGGTCAAGATTCAGAAATGAAAATAAAAGTATATAGATTTCAAGCTAGAACTCTTGGTTACCGGATTTTTCAGGAGCAGTATATATTATGTCAGTCCTCTAATTATGCCACTGGTCCCTTCATTTACATTTTGACATTATTGACATTATTCTGTCAGTTTAAGTGTAGTTCACTATACCTTTGTATAACTGGATTGAGCCATATAAGAAGTTATCTAGATGTGAGAAAATCCAGGGAATGGTTTCAAATCTTTATTCAGGCCAAGTCAGAAGCCTCAAAAATTCAACGTAAATTGACATATTAGGACATTGAGAGTGCATGGAGTTCCAAGCAATAAATGTTGCTCCTTGAAAGATCCTATCTTGGAACAATTCTAAAGTTCAAATAGGAGGGGAGGCCAAGAATCTAAGGTGCTCTTTTTCAGGCTTTTAGAGCGGCAGAAGTCAGAAAAGCAGGGTTTGTTTGTTTGTTTGTTTGTCTGTCTTTTCCTTTTCGGTTAAATCAGATTTGCCTCAGAGCCCCAGGAAAAGATGCTAAACAGCAAATTGACTGAGAGAACCTGTCTGCCTTGGACTGATCTTCAGCAGAAATTTGGGACTAGTCTAAGCTGATTTAGAATGGGGGTATGGGATGAAGGCAGAAAATTATATGGATATTTGTAGCATTTTTCTGTTTATACTGTCATGAATTTCTAGAACATGAATTATAATACAATCTAGCAGCCTTTTCAAAGCCAATACAAATTATTATTTGATTACTTTTATTAGCAAACGTCAGTCTTACGTTTTTATATTCCAGAATGTAAATGTGGAGGTTTTGCTCAATTGATCTTGAAGTAAGGTAACATTACCTAGACTTCAATCTAGGTAATGTTAATGAAGTCAAGGCAGACTTCAATGATTCAGTCTTCTTTGTATAGACAATTTAAAATGTTTGACCTTTTGAAAATATTCTCTTAAATCTTCAGTTGATTTGCGAGGAGTGCAAAGATGACCTTTAAATTTTTTATTGGCTGCTACATCTTTAACTGTTTTTAAAGGAGTATATCTTGAGTACCCTTATCCAAAATGCCTGGGACCAGGAATATTTTGGATTTTGAACTGTTTCAGCCTTTAAATCGTTGCATTATACTTACCCAGCATATCATCCCACATCCAAAAATCTGAGATCCAAAATGCTCCAGTGAACATTTCCTTTGAGCGTCATATTGGCACTCAAAAAGTTTCCTATTTTGGGACATTTTGGATTTCAGATTTTCAGATTTGGAATGCTCAGTGGGTGCTTATTTAACTCTTACTGTCTGTATTCTTCCTTTAATGTTTTGTATTTCCTTAGGCCCTGTGGGTTGCATGTGATGACTGGGTGTCTAGTTGGGAGTGTGTAGTTCCTCCCATTGGTTTCTAGGCTGTTTGTTGTTTGCATTTGTGTTGATAGGAGACCTATAATGGCCACAGCTGATTCCATGGAATTTTTTTAGCACCTGTATTCAAAATATTCTTTTTAGACTGTGAGAATAAAACCAAAACAAAAATCTCTTCCTTTGAAAGATACTAAATTGTAGATATTGTAGAGTAGGTTTTTGTTTTGTTTTGTTTTGTTTTGTTGTTTTTTTGTTTTTGAGACAAAGTCTAGCTAGCTTTGGTGCCTAGGCTGGAGTGTAACGATACCATTGTAGCTCACTGCGTCCTACCGCCAGGACTCCAGCCACCTTCCCACCTCAGCCGTCCTTATAGCTGGGACTACAGGCATGTCCAGCTAATTTTTTAATTTTTGTAGAAATGGAGTTTTACTTTGTTGCCCAAGTTGGTCTTGAACCAAGGCCAACCAAGCAATCCTACCACCTCGGCCTCCTGAAGTGCTGGGATTATAAGTGTGAGCCACTGCACCTGGCTTAGAATGGTTTTTTATTAGGACAAGTTCTGGTTTTGTTATTTCTTATGTTTTTTGTTTGCATTTTTCTAATTACCCAACCTTTTACTATGAAAAATTTCAAAGTATGGAAAAATTCAGCTAGTACTATGAACACTTATTTACTATCCACCTAAATTCACAAATTGATAGCATTTTGCATTATTTGTTTTCTATTTATTTATACTCTTTTTTCTCTTTGCTGTATCTTTCTTGATTTTTGATGACTTATTAATAAAATCAGAGGCTTTTAACTTTTTCCCTGTGGTTGAGAGAAGGTGGAATATATATGATTATATATATAATTAGATAAATTATTAATATAACAACAAGAGCTGACACTTATAGAGCACTCTTTGTATTTCATACACTTTACATATAGTGAGGTATAGAATCCTCATAGCTCAATGAAGAATAGATAATATCCCCGTTTTATAGATGTGGAAACTGAAGCAAGGAGAGACCAGGGAACTTGGTCACATCTAGTAGATGGTGGAGATAGTATTTTAATGCCAGTTGTTTAGCTGCAAGCAGTGAAGTTAATGACTTGCTACACTGCCTACTGATTTACATAAATCACAGGAATTGTCAGTTATTTACAGTAAAGCAGCAACATCTTAATTTTGTCCTTCACTCATTTATTTTTATTTCATGTGATTGCATGCATCTATGTTGATTCAATTAAGCTTTTCTTAATTGGTGTGCAGTATATATGCTCAGTTTTTACAAATTTACAAAAAGAAGCCAGTTTGATTCTGGCTTCATGGTAGTCAAAGAAACAACAACAGAAAAACTGCTGGTAAACTATTTTCTGAAAATTGCCCCTTGGTAAACATGGGAGGCCATTTTACCTAGCATAACTTTTATTTATCCAAGCATTAATAATTTTTCTTAGGATCTTTTAAATAGATTATCCTGGCCAGGTGCAGTGCCTCACACCTGTAATCCCAGCACTTTGGGAGGCTGAGGCAGGTGGATCACCTGAGGTTGGGAGTTTGAGACCAGCCTGGTCAATATGGCAAAACCCTGTCTCTATTAAAAATACAAAAATTAGCTGGGCATGGTGGCAGGCACCTGTAATCCCAGCTACTCGGGAGGCTGAGGCAGGAGAATAACTTGAACCCAGGAGGCAGAGGTTGCAGTGAGCCAAGATCACATCACTGCACTCCAGCCTGGGCAACAGAGTGAGACTCCGTCTCAAATAAGTAAATAAACAAATAATCCTGTGAAAATGTATAATGTGTAGGTTCTCTTAAAAGCATATAGAAGCTGAGTGCGGTGGCTCATGCCTGTAATCCCAGCACTTTGGGAGGCCAAGGCAGGCGAATCACGAGGTTAGGAGTTCGAGACCAGCCTGGCCAACATGGTGAAAACCTGTCTCTACTAAAAATACAAAAAATTAGCTAGGTGTAGTGGCGGGGGCCTATAATCCCAGCTACTCGGGAGGCTGAGGCAGGAGAATCGCTTGAACCTGGGAGGCGGAGGTTGCAGTGAGCTGAGATTGTGCCACTGCACTCCAGCCCAAGTGATGGGGTGAGACTCCATTTCAAAAAAAAAAAGAAAAACTTCAGCTTTTCGGCCTTGCCAGTTATTAGGTGTGAAATTGAATCATGTTAATTATTTTGAGTCTGTTTCCTTATCTATAAAGCACAGATGATAATATTGAACCTTCCATGTGGCTGTGGCAATTAAACAACACCTGACACCTGAATAGATCCTCAACAAAAGCTAAATGTTGTATGGTCTGTGTTAGTTTCAGAAATTTTGATAAATTGTAAATTACCAATATTTTTCCAGTTGTTTACAAGCAGCTTAGGAGATTTTTTAAAAGTAGTCAGCTGTAACAGAATCTGTATTACATAATATAACCAGACAGTTTAATCATTAACTAAGAAAAAAGTAATTTTAAAATTCTGTGGTTAACAGATACTTCATAATATTTTATTTAATCTCTGAATTTGTATTATTGAAAATTGTTTTAGAATTTGTTCCAATAAGCCAATATATTTGCATTGTAGATAGTATAGATAAATATATGTATTTTCTGACAGATGGCAGTCAGGTGTCTAAAAGAAAAGGACTTTTTTTTTTTTTTGAGACTGAGTCTTGCTCTGTAACCCAGGCTGGAGTGCAGTGGCACGATCTCACTCACTGCTACCTTCGCCTCCCAGCTCCCAGTTCAAGCAGTTCTCCTGCTTCAGCCTCCCGAGTAGCTGGGATTATAGGCACATGCCACCATGCCCAGCTAATTTTGTATTTTTAGCAGAGATGGGGTTTCATCATGTTAGCCAGGCTGGTCTTGAACTCCGGACCTCATGATCCACCCATCTTGGACTCCCAAAGTGCTGGAATTACAGGTGTGAGCCACCACGCCCGGCCAAGAAAATGACATCTTTTTCTAATTTAAACAGAAGCATCGAAGTCCTAGTGGTAGCCCTGATTAGCAATATGGAAAATTTCCAAGTACATTATTGCTTGTGTCATACCTTAGAAAAGGAAAGAAGAATGAGAGAGGCGTATATTGAAGAGTTGTAACTGCCTGTTGTTTAAGGATAGAAAAGTAAATACTCATCTTTAGCACTTACTGAAGATGAAGTTGCTCAGGACTTAAGTGGCGGCAGTCTGTTGTAATGGTTAGGCGGCACATCGGCTCTGCAGTCAGATGGCCTCTCTTCTTCTCTAATTGGTCACCTTATTCAAGCTGTTACAACCTGTATGTGCATCAGTGTTTTCATACGTAAGATGGGGATAATAATATTTATAGGGTGACAAGGTTATATATATTATGCATATTGATGTAATCTGTGTGCTAACTATATGTCAAATATCTATGTGTATGTTATGTAAACTCTTGTCATGGGAAGCCCTTGGGCTTTTTTATTTAAAAATGGTGTTTGGGCTGGGCATGGTGGCTCACGCCCAGAATCCCAGCCCTTGGGGGGCCGAGGTGGGTGGATCATGAGGTCAGGAATTCAACACCAGCCTGACCAATGTGGTAAAACCCTGTCCCTACTAAAAATACAGAAAAATTAGCTGGGCATGGTGGTGGGTGCCTGTAATCCCAGCTACTCGGGAGGCTGAGGCAGAGAATTGCTTGAACCTGGGAGGTGGAGGTTGCAGTGAGCTGAGTTCGCACCATTGCACTCCAGCCTGGGCGACAGAGTGAGACTCCATCTCAAAAACAAACAAACAAACAAAAAAACGGTATCTGGCTATAGCATCAGGTACTATACCCAGACTCCCATCTCACCCTAGATTTCCCTGAATCAAATGGGCAAGAGAGCTTGGGTGGCATCTAAGTTTGGTAATCCGTATCCTGTGTGAATGGGCGGGCTCTAGTCACCCTGTGCCTTTATTTCCGCTTCTTTTGAACCTGTCCTGAATTGCTCTGGGTCTTTGTTTCATCTTTCCACCAAGCCAATTTGTTTTTCTCCTCCACTATTTTATTTCTCATATGTGAGAAACAGACTGCATAACTAACTTTCAAAATGTAGCTTTAATAATCTAGTGGTAATATGTAACGCTTGGTTTATGCAGACTAATCTAGCTGTTAGTTGTTTGAAATATCAAGTATCTTTCATTAAATAACTTTACAGACTTCAAAGAAACAGTTGACATCCAGATGCTGAGATTTTTAAACGACATTTGTTTTATATACTATATTAATAACCATAACTATAAATTTTAGAGCTGTGAACTTTTTAAATTAGATTGAATGATAATATCATTTATGTAACTTTCTCTTCAATGAATGGGATTAACAGCCTACACAAACTAGATTTTGCATTAAAGGATTTTATGTTAAACTGCAGCGTTATGACCAAAATTTGTGAAAATTATTTGAACGTGGAAAACTGCTAAAACATGCTTCTGTGTATTTTTCCAAAGCTTAGCCATATTTTCTCTGTCAGTCCAAAAGCCCTGACAGATTAATTATAATCATGGCTTGTTTCATCTAAATATGACATGAAATGTGAGCTATTAAAACCCTAAGAATTCTGTCGTATGGTTAAGACTGAGGTAGGTTTTTTGTTTAGGTTAATTAAGCACTTCCCCCTTTATATATAAAAACAGGTTGAGTACAATTACATGAATTTTTGTAATTATTGTGGATGAGCATGTTGATAACATTATCTCTCAAGTATTAAAATAGCAGGCCGGGCTCAGAGGCTCATGCCTATAAGCCCAGCACTTTGGGAGGCCAAGGCGGCTGGATCACCTGAGGTCAGGACTTCGAGACCAGCCTGACCAACACAGAAAACCCGGTCTCAATTAAAAATACAAAAATTAGCCGGGCGTGGTAGTACATGACTATAATTCCAGCTACTCGGGAGGCTGACAGGAGAATGGCTTGAACCCAGCAGTGGGAGGTTACAGTGAACCAAGATCATGCCACTGTACTCTAGCCTGGGCAACAAGAGTGAAACTCCATCTCAAAAAAAATAGCAGGAATGAATCAAACAGATTTGCTTTTAAATTCCTAATTTTAAGAAGCTCAAGCGAACTTCTTGCTAAGCATTTTTTTTTTTTTAAACAGAGTCTCGCTCTGTTGCCCAGGCTGGAGTTCAGTGGCGCGAACTCCGCTCACTGTAAGCTCCGCCTCCCAGGTTCACGCCATTCTCCTGCCTCAGTCTCCCAAGTAGCTGGAACTACAGGAGCCTGCCACCACGCCTGGCTAATTTTTTGTGTTTTTAGTAGAGATGGAGTTTCACCAGGTAGCCAGGATGGTCTCGATTTCCTGACCTTGTGATCCACCTGCCTTGGCCTCCCAAAGTGCTGGGATTACAGGCGTGAGCCACCACGCCCAGCCCTTGCTAAGCATTTTAGCATCCTCCTCCTTCCCCAACAAAATTAGCTCCTCATTTGTGTTAATGTGACCCTATGTACAGACCTTTCTTCCATAGCACTCAGCAGATGGTATCATAGTTAATGGCCTGAGAGTTTTGTGTTAGGCATCTCTGTATGTAGTGTTTAATACAAAGTCTGGCATGATATTGGTCATGCTGTGTTGAAAATATGGGAAGTAGCATTTTGAAACCTACAACTGGTATTTTGTAAAATGACTTGTCAAGTATTAAAGTTTTAAATGATGTAGAATATGCTAATTGTCTCACTTTAATTTCATCATCTCAATAGGACTATACAGGCTCCAACCCAAGTTCCAGTGGTTGTATCTCCTAGGAATCAGCAGTTGCATACAGTAACACTCCAAACAGTGCCACTCACAACAGTTATAGCCAGCACAGATCCATCGGCAGGTACTGGATCTCAGAAGTTTATTTTGCAAGCCATTCCATCATCACAGCCCATGACAGTACTGAAAGAAAATGTCATGCTACAGTCACAAAAGGCAGGCTCTCCTCCATCAATTGTCTTGGGCCCTGCCCAGGTTCAGCAGGTCCTTACTAGCAATGTTCAGACCATTTGCAATGGCACCGTCAGTGTGGCTTCCTCTCCATCCTTCAATGCTACTGCACCTGTGGTGACCTTTTCTCCTCGCAGTTCACAGCTGGTTGCTCACCCACCTGGCACAGTAATCACTTCAGTTATCAAAACTCAAGAAACAAAAACTCTTACACAGGAAGTAGAGAAAAAGGAATCTGAAGATCATTTGAAAGAGAACACTGAGAAGCAGCCACAGCCTTATGTGATGGTAGTGTCCAGTTCCAATGGATTTACTTCTCAGGTAGCTATGAAACAAAACGAACTGCTGGAACCCAACTCTTTTTAGTTAATATACCAAAGCTTATGGATGATTGATTGTTAATTGAACATTTTCAATTATATGCAAACTGATTGATTCTAAGATAAAGTCTAAGGAGGTTTCTAATTTTGTAATTGTTAAAAGATAGTTAATTTTGATTTTGTTAGATGAGGGAGGAAAACTCAACTGTTTCTCTTTGTTATCTAAATGTTTCAGAATTCAGTCGTGAAGGAAAAGGCATTTTACACTATGAAGACATTCTTTTGAGATTTTTTTTTCAGTTGCTATATCATAAGCATTTTTAAAATTTCTTTTCTAATTTTACATTGTATTAGATTTTCTGATTCTTTTGTAAATACAGAACTTAAATAGAAGGCAACAGGAAATTTATATAGGAACTATTTTCATTCCACTTGTATAAGTTAAGTCTTGACTCTTTCAAATGCAAAAACCTATTTTATGCTTTGTTAAAATTATGGTGTCTCTTAGATTGACTTTAGTTGGCTGTACTATATAATATAGAACTATGAATATGTAAAATAACATGAAAAATTGGAGGTTCTGGTGGTGTGGCTGACCCTGTTTCAGAAGCAGGATGGTATAAAAGCATCAGCCTAACTAAGAATGGCACTCCCACTAACTCGCTATGTAATCTTGACCTCTTTGGGCTTTAGTTCTTCTCATAAAAGGAAGAGATGTGTTGGACTAGACTAGATGATCACCACTGTCTCTTCTAGTTCTAATCTTTTTATTTCTAATACCTGTATTTTCAAGTTATGTCAATTAAATCATTATCAGGTTATTTCCTAATGTAAGAATAGCTGAAATGTTGCAGAGAAATAAGTGACCCAACAAAATTTATTCATCTATTATGGGTAAGATCTGCCATAAATTCTTCCTAAAGAATTTGTTTACTAACTCTTTAAGCCACTGTGCTTTGCGGTCCATTAGTAAACTTGTGTTGCTAAGTGCTAAACAGAATACTGCTATTTTGAGAGAGTCAAGACTCTTTCTTAAGGGCCAAGAAAGCAACTTGAGCCTTGGGCTAATCTGGCTGAGTAGTCAGTTATAAAAGCGTAATTGCTTTATATTTTGGATCATTTTTTATTGGGGGTGGACTTGGGGGGTTGCATACAAAGATAACATATATATCCAAGTTTCTGAAATGAAATGTTTTTAGATTACTTTTTCAACTGTAAATAATGTACATTTAATGTCACAAAAAAATTGTCTTCTGCAAATTTTCTAGTATAACAGAAATTTTTGTAGATGAAATCATTATGTTTAGAGGTCTAATGTTATGTTTTCATATTACAGAGTCAATTTGTATTTAAACAAAAATTTAAATTTTGGAATCCTCTAAACAATTTTGTATCTTTAATTGGTTTATTATTAAATAAATCATATAAAAATTCTCAGTGTTTCTGTTTTCAGGCAAAAGTTTCTTAAAGTGTACAAAGAATATTGCTAGAACATTAGCATTACTTAATGTTTATAAATAAACAAACTCCGTTAGTCAGAATTGCAGGATATCATCCTTTCACTTTTCCTTTATAGCAGGCCAAATGACAGTTTCTAAACATCACACAATGGATTACCAAGTTGTAAAAATTAGACAACAATAAAATATTCCCAGCAATAATATTAAACACACTTTTGTTTCGTTTTGTTTTGTTTTTGAGACAGAGTCTCAGCTCTGTCGCCCAGGCTGGAGAATAGTGGCGTGATCTCGGCTCACTGCAACGTCCACCTCCCAGGTTCTAGCTATTCTCCTGCCGTAGCCTCTCAAGTAGCTGGGATTACAGGTGCCCACCACCACATCCAGCTAATTTTTTGTATTTTTAGTAGATACGGGGTTTCACCATCTTGGCCAGGCTGGTCTTGAACTCCTGATCTCAGGTGATCTGCTCGCCTTGGCCTCCCAAAGTGCTGGGATTATAGGTGTAAGCCACCACGCCCCACCTAAACACACTTTTGAAAATAAGTTCTCTAGTTAGAAACTGGGTCAGTTAATAGTTAAACTTGGAAAACATCGAAAAATTTTCTTATGAAGATTAAAATCTCTGTAATTCAATAAGTAAGTTTCACTTATTAATTTTTTCATGTTTGTGAATATTCTTCCAAAGTGTGATTTTAAAGGCCGTGTAATATTATATTAGTATACCAAAATCCAGTTACATAAAACTTTTTTAACTAGATAAGTTAGTTTTATGGTTTTTCACCACATAGTGAATATCAGTGTCTTAGTTTATTTTCTTCATTGCTGCTATAACATAATACCTGGGACTGGGTAATTTATAATGAACAGAAATTTATTTGCCCACAGTTCTGGAGTCTGGGAAGTCCAATATTAATGCACCAGCAGGTTTGGCAGTTCTCATTCCAAACAGTGCCTGAACACTGTGCCCTCTGGAGGGAAAGGAGGCTTCATCTTCAAATGGCAAATACAGAAAAGCAAAGAGAGCCCACTTCCACTTCCAAAAGACTTTGTATTTATTTATTTATTTTTTATTTTTTTGAGACAGAGTTTTGCTCTTGATGCCCAGGCTGGAGTGCAATGGCGTGATCTCGGCTCACCTCAACTTCTGTCTCCCGGGTTCAAGAGATTCTCCTACCTCAGCCTCCCAAGTAGCTGCGATTACAGGCATGCACCACCACGCCCAGCTAATTTTCTATTTTTAGTAGAGGCGGGGTTTCTCCTTGTTGGTCAGGCTGGTCTCGAACTCCCAACCTTAGGTGATCTGCCCGCCTCGGCCTCCCAAAGTGCTGGGATTACAGGCGTGAGCCTTTTTATGAAGGCATTAAACCCATCCATGAAGGTGGAGCCCTCCTGGTCTAATCACTGCTTAAAGGCTCCACCTCCCAATACCTTTACTTTGGCAATTAAATTTCAACATGAGTTTTGGAGGGAACAAACATTCCAGCCGTAGCATACAGTACATAATGATTTTTTAAAAATTAAGGATCTTGCACTATTTTTGAGTCAGTTATCCTTAGAGGAGATACCAGATAAACTCTCTTTATTTATAATAGTAGCACCATTTAAATTGTGTATTTTTTTTTTAATTTAAAAGGTATAGTATAAGAATTTTTAGAGACACTATTATTTAAGGTTATTGGAATAGTGTACAATTACCATGAACAGTGAAATTTTAAAGATGGGAAAAGAAGTCCGGACGCGGTGGCTGTCGCCTGTCATCTCAGCACTTTGGGAGGCCAAGGTGGGAGGATCACTTGAGCCCAGGAGTTTTAAGACCAGCCTGGGCAACACAGTGAGATGTCATCTCTACAAAAATTCAAAAAATGAGCCAGGTGTAGTGATGCACTCCTGTGGTCCCCACTACTTGGGAGGCCAAGGCAGGAGGATCACTTGAGTCAGGGAGATGGAGGCTGCAGTGAGCCATGATCATGCCACTGCACTCCAGCGTAGGTGACGAGGGAGACCCTGTGTTCAAAAAAAAAAAGGAGAAGAAAGTCATGTAGTAAGAACCTTAAAACTTCAAAAGCTTAGTCTTTTGGTTTTAACTAAGTATCAGCTACTAAGGAACCTATGTTTCCCCCATTAGAATGTCTTGTGTATCCATATATTCCTTTTTTGTATCTATAGCTACCATCCTAGTTGTAGTCTTTTCTATGTTATTCTTGCCACAGTTTATTCATAAACAATATGTGAGTGTGTATTTTGTGGCAGGCAGTATTCTCTGTGCTGGAGATAGGTCAGTGAACAAAACAGACAATAGCCCCCCAAGTGACTTCCTGCTTGTGAACTCTTAGTTTGTCAACATGAACTGTTTTTATTCACACTTCTAACACTAAAAGCTTGGGATTTTTTCACACCCACTCCCAGTTCTGATACCAACTGGGTGTCTTTGTCCTACAATTCAGTCCAATTCTGACCCTAACCACTTGGAATTAGCACAGACCCCACAGGTTAAGGGGCTTAGTCTCTCAAAACCGCCCCTCCTTCCGACACCCATTGCAAGTCCCAGGTTTCCACTTGTACTTCTGACCAGCTGGCTATAAATCAGGGGTTTCCATGACCTCCACCTGCTTAGGTTGGATAATTTACTAAAAGAGCACATAAAACTCAGGGAGCCAGTTTACTGGTTTACATTTATGTCAGTTTATTATAAAAAATACAACTCATGAACAGCCAAATGAAAGAGATGCATAAAGCAATGAATGGGAGGAAGTGAACAGAGCTGCTCTCCCGTCTCATGGTGTGCCACCTACCTAGCACCTCGAAGTGTTTACCGACCTAGATGTTCTCCAGACACCAACATTTTAAGAGTTTTTTAATGAAGCTTTTACTACATAGGCATGCCTGATTAAATCCCTGGCCATTGGTGATTGAACTCAATTGTTACACCCTCTCCCCTCCCAGGGGATGGGACTGAAAGTTCCAACTCTATTTACATGGTTGGTTCCTCTAGAAATCATTTCCCATCCTGAAGCTATCTGGGGACCCATGAAGTGTCCACCTTATTAGCATAAACTCAGGTATGGTTGAAAGGGGCTTGTTACGAATAACAAAATATGCTCTTACCCTTCTAAATGCCAAGGGTTTCAGAAGCTAGGGTGTCAGGAACTAGGGATAAAAGCCAAATAAGATATTTTTATTGTATCACAATCATGCACCTACTTACAGAAGAGTCTTTCTAAAATAGCCCTTGGCAGTTTGGGCAACCTAGTGAGACCCCATCTCCAGAAAAAGTCAAAATATTCACAGTGCATGCTGGCAAGAGCCTGTAGTCCCAGCTCTTCAGGAGGCTGAAGTGGGAGATCTCTTGAGCCTGGGAGGCTGAGGCTGCTGTGAGCTGTGATTACAGCGCTGCACTCCAGCCTGGGTGGCAGAATGAGACCCTGTCTCAAAAAAATCAAATAAAAATATTCCTCGGGAATGCATAATGTTCATACATGGAAACCCTCAATACCTTTCTACTTGTAGGGTGAAGTCCAAAATCCTTAGCTTAACATTCAAATTCCTCCATCAAACTGGGTTCTTAGGCCAACTATTTCAGTGTCACCCTTTTTTTTTTTCCTTTGAGACAGTGTCTCGCTCTGTCACTAAGTCTGGAGTACAGTGGCACAATCTTGGCTTACTGCAATCACCGCCTCCTGGGGCTCAAGCGATCCTCAGCCTCCTGAGTAGCTGGGACCACAGGTGCGCACAGTGCCAGGCTAATTTTTTCTTGTATTTTTGTAGAAAGGGTTTTTTGCCGTGTTGCTAGGCTGGTCTCCAACTCCTGGGCTCAAGGGATCCGCCCCCCTTAGCCTCCCAAAGTGCTGAGATTACAGGAGTGAGCCCTTGCACCCTGCCGATGTTTTCCTTAAAATGCAAATTTTTGGTTCCACTCCATACGTACTGAATTTGCATCTCATGGGAAAGCTGTACAATTTGCATTTTTTTTTTTTTTTTTTTTCTGAGACAGTCTCGTTCTGTCGCCCAGGCTGGAGTGCAGTGGCACAATCTCGGCTCACTGCAACCTCCGCCTCCCGGGTTCAAGCAATTTTCCTGTCTCAGTCTCCCAAGTAGCTGGGACTACAGGTGCCTGCCACCATGCCCTGCTGATTTTTGTATTTTTAGTAGAGACGGGATTTCACCATATTGGTCAGGCTGGTCTTGAACTCCTGACCTCAGGTGATCCACTCGCCTCGGCCTCCCAAAGTGCTGGGATTACAGGTGTGAGTCACCGTGCCCAGCACAGTTTGCATTTTTAACTAGTATTGTATATTCCTTGCTACACAGAGTAGCCCTAAATTAGCAGCAACATCATCTGGAAACATTTTAAAAATACAGAACTCCAGGCTCTGCTCCAGACCTAATGAATCAGAATAATATAGACATTCAAGTTTGAAAAGCACTAGGTAATCTTAATGTACTCTTGGAAGTTTAAGAACCACTGATCAAGCCCCAACCTATTCTTTTAAGCTTATCCCTTGATGTTGCTCTACATTTATTCTTTCAACCAACACCTATTGTGTAGGGTATCAAGTATGGCTTTACATAGTCATGGAACTCGTTGTACAAAGTTGAAAAAGTATGATGTCCACCCTCCAGAGAGACACTGGGATTAATGAATGAAGCGGCATACTGCTGCGTGTGACCAGCCAGTGGCTCTCACCATCCACTTAGAATAAAGGGATCAATATTTTGGGCACACCCATAACCCATTCATGGTTCATTCATTAGGGAGCTCTCCCTTATGTGCTAGTATTTCTTAAGATTTCATTCTTGGCTATCTTCCCACTGCACATGCTTCTTTGACAATCTCATCCACTTCTATGGCTCAGTCACTGTATTATGTCTTGACTCTCTCTAGCCCTAACAAAACCTAGTCAACTCCTGAACAGGACATGGCTGTCTGTACTAGGCCTCTCCACACCAAATCATTGACTCGACATTGTTTATTAAGGAAGGACCTGGGATACTACTGTCACTGTCCTTAACCTATAAACTTACTGCCTTCTTCACTTTCCATTTATGCTTTAACCCTCTGTGGTATTGCATCTGCCTTAGTACCCTGAAATTATTGTTACAGAGGTCACTAAGAGTAACCAATCTCTATATTGCCGAATTCCATCCTTCCTTCCATTTCTGGACCTCTCCAGCAATTGATAACCTTTCGTAACTCACTCTTCCTTTAAACTCTCTATTGCCTTCAGTTTTGCCCAATCTGAAGTGCTCGCCTCCCCTATCGTTCTGCTTCTGTAATATTTCCCCATTTTACCATGTGAATAATAATTTCCTAATGTTCCCCTTGGGTTGTTCCAGAAACTTTTTCAAAGATTGGAGTTCCCCCAAGTTTTATCTAAAGGTCACTGTTCTTATTTTCTGTTTTCACCTTATCCCTTTCCAATGTGTTCTCCCCAGTGCAATGGGAGCGTCAGTTTAATTATGTGAGTCCTTCAGCGGTTCTTTAATCTCAGACGGAGTTGAGGCCCTGTGTGGTGTCACCTTTTCTTTATCTCACCAGCCTGATCATCAAGTTCTACTCTCCAAGATGTCACATCGATTAGAATAAGGATGCTTTCAATTGCAAGAAACAAACGGAAAAACCCAACTCAAAATTATTAAATAATACAAACCAAAAAGTCTGCCGTTTGGAGGCTTCTGGGTTGGTTAATTCAGGAGCTCAGTGGTAACATCGAGGTACCAACTTTCTCCATCCTTCTGCTTTCACTTTCCTTGGGATATTGATTTGATCTTCCAGGATGGCTCTTGCTAAAAGTAGCTGCAGTAGTTTATTCTGTATTTCTGTTTATCAGTAAGGAGACCTTTCCTGGAAGCCCTGAGCAGACATCTCACACATGGCTCATTGACTAGATGAGTCATATACCCCTTCCTAAACCATACTGCTGGCCAACCATGTGGGATTACCACAAATCACTTAGTCATGTGCTGGAGAATCAAAATTGGCGCTCCACAGCAAGGAAGAAGGGAGGAATGAGTATCCTACTGTTATGTATGTAAGTCCATCTTCCTACACATACACTAAAACATGCTCATGTTTGTATGAAAAATGTATTTATTTCCCAAAGAGAATCAGCCAGACTGTCATCTGGATACTCTTATCCAGCTTCATGTCTGAGATCTCTGGTATGATATGTAGCCTTCTTTGTCAACTGGCGGCTGTGGCTCCCTGGTGTTGTCCTCCACAGCCACATCTGATATGAGCACTGGGAAGAATACTCTTATCTAAAGGCTGCTCTCCTTCCCCTTGCCCTTCCCCTTCCCCTTCCCTTCTTTCTTTATTATTTTTTGAGACAGAGTTTTGCTCTGTTGCCCAGGCTGGACTGCAGTGGCACCATCTCAGCCCACTGCAACCTCCACCTCCTAGGTTCAAGCGATTCTCCTGCCTTAGCCTCCCCAGTAGCTGAGAAGACAGGTGCACACCACCACGCCCGGCTAATTTTTGTATTTTTAGTAGAGATAGGGTTTCACCATGTTGCCCAGGCTGGTCTCAAACTCCTGACCTCAGGTGATCCTCCCACCTCGGCCTCTCAAAATGCTGGGATTACAAGCATGAGCCATCGTGCCTGGCCCCTATTTGAATTTTACAATCAGTTTGTCAACTTCTAAAAGGCAAAAGCCTCTGGGATTTTTAGTTTTATTTTATTTCAGAGATGGGGTCTTGTTATATTGCCTAGGTTGGTCTCGGACTCCTGGTCTCAAGTGAACTTCTGGCCTCCTGCCTCACCCCCCCGTAGCTGAGATTACAGGCATGACCATGCCCCAGTTGGGATTTTGATTAGGATCATGTTGAGTCTATAGGTCAGTCTGGGAAGATCTCAACAATACTGAGTCTTTTTGACTAATGGAGGAGCTCTCCATTTTTCAGTCTTCTTTAATTTTTTTTTTGAGACGGAGTCTTGCTCCGACAACAGTCCAGGCTGGAGTGCAGTGGCACGATCTCGGCTCACTGCCAGCTCCACTTCCCGGGTTCATGGCATTCTCCTGCCTCAGCCTCCCGAGTAGCTGGAATTACAGGTACCCGCCACCACACCCGGCTAATTTTTTTGTATTTTTTTTTTTTTTTTTAGTGGAGACGGAGTTTCACTGTGTTAGCCAGGATGGTCTTAATCTCCTGACCTCGTGATCCTCCTGCCTTGGCCTCCCAAAGTGCTGGGATTACGGACATGAGCCACCACGCCTGGTCAATTTCTTTTCTTTCTTTCTTTTTTAAAATTTATTTCTTTTTTTGAGAAGGAGTTTCACTCTTGTTGCCCAGGCTGGAGTGCAATGGCATGATCTTGGCTCACCGCAACCGCTGCCTACCGGGTTCAAGTGGTTCTCCTGCCTCAGCCTCCCACATAGCTGGGATCACAGGCATGTGCCAACACGCCCGACTAATTTTGTGTTTTTAGTAGAGACGTGGTCTCTCCATGTTCGTCAGGCTGGTCTTGAACTTCTGACCTCAGATGATTCGCCCGTCTTGGCCTCCCAAGTCTTCTTTCATTTCTTTCAGCAATGATTTATAGTTTGCAGTGCACATGTCTTGCATACGTCTTATCAGATTTACTTTTCAGTATTTAATATTTTTTATGTTACTGTAAATGTCATGGCTTTTTACATTTTAATTTTTGATTATTAGTGATTTTGCTTTAATTCTTTTTTCTAGTTTATTAAAATATAACTTTGTAAAGTGCACAAATCCATATATATAACTTTTAAAGTGCACAAATTCATAAACTTCTCTTTGGGAAAGCTTTATTGTGAAAAAGATACAAATAAGATATTCTTGTTAGATTCAGTTCGAAAGGAAATTATTAAGTGTAATACACGTACTTAAGGACGGCCTCAGTATTAGATTGGGAAGATTTTCTCTTTCAAATGAATGAAAATAATTCCTCTCATAGATGTTAGGTAGATGTTAGGTAACACAATATAAGTGACTAAATATTTTCACTCTTCGAGTTGAAGACCAATTATCCTTCAAGAAATGTCCCCTAATCCAGCATGGTTATTCGTCACCTTCTTTAAATTACCCAAGCAAGGACATTGGCATATTTAGTTGTGTCATTTGCATATGAAAACATATTTAACCAATGACTTCTTAAGTATTTGTCTCTCCTTCCTCCCAAGGTTTCAATAAACAGATGCCAAGAATTTATGGAGAAAATTATAAAAGTTTACTAAAAGATACGAGAAACTGAATGAATGAAGCAAGCAGTTGTATTCACGGACAGGAAAAATATCATTTCTCCTCAAACTAGTCTGCAAAATCAAAATAAAGTGAACAATTTTTGTTGTTGTCATTTTAAAGAGAAAGAGGCTCGCACTGTTGCCCAGGCTGGAGTGCAGTGGCATGATCATAGCCTCAACCTCCTGGGCTCAAGCGATCCTCCTGCCTCAGCCTCCCAAATAGCTGAGGCACATGTCACCATGCTTGGCTAATGCTTTCTATTTATTTTGTGTACAGACAAGTTCTCCCCATCTCGCCCAGGCTGGTCTTGAACTCCTGGGCTCAATTTTTCTGCTTTGGCCTCCCAAAGTGCTGAGATCACAGGCATGAGCTACTGCACCCAGGCTGCACAAATCTTGTGTATAACTTGATAAAATTTTATGTCTCAATACACTTCTGTGATTACCAGCCAGATCAAGATATGTAACATTTCCTGCATCCAAGAAGGTTTCTTCACGCTCG
The DNA here is from genome assembly GCF_002776525.5 of Piliocolobus tephrosceles. Classification (NCBI taxonomy): domain Eukaryota; kingdom Metazoa; phylum Chordata; class Mammalia; order Primates; family Cercopithecidae; genus Piliocolobus; species Piliocolobus tephrosceles. Next base: position 75,691,050 of record NC_045455.1, read on the forward strand.
TGCTCCCCACCCTCCCTGACAACCAGGAGATTCTCTTATGATACCTCTCACTACAGTTTTTTATCTTCATATAAATGGAATGAATCATGATGTACTCTGGCCTCTTTACTTCAACTTATGTCTATAAGATGCATCCATATTGTTGTGTATAGTAGTACATTCTTATTCATTGCTATGTAATTTTTTAATCCAGTTTGAGGACATTTAGATTATTTCCAGTTTTTGCTACTGTGGATAATGCTGCGATGAATATTCTTGTATATAATCATAAATACTCGGGTATATGCCCAGTGGTAGAATTATTGGGTAGTATGGTTTGTGTATAACTAGCTTTAGTAGATAGTGTCTGATATAGTTTGGGTATGTGTCCTCACCCAAACCTCATGTCAAATTATAATCCCCAATGTTGGAGGTTGGGCCTGATGGGAGGTAATTGGATCATGGGAGTGGGTTTCTTATGAACGATTAAGTACCATCCCCCTTGGTACTGTCCTCGTTAGAGTGAGTGAGTTCTTGGGAGATCTGGTTGTTTAAGTGTGTGGCACCTCCCCCCACCCTACTTGCTCCTGCTCCTGCCACGTAAGGTGGGGTCTCTACCTTTGCCTGCTGCTATGATCGGAAGCTTCCTGAGGCCTCCCCAAAAGCAGAAGCTGCTACGCTTCTTATGCAGTCTGCAGAAGCATGAGCCAATTAAACATTTTTTCTTTACAAATTACCCAATCTCAGGTATTTCTTTATAGCAATGCAAGAACAGACTAATATAGTGACACACAGTTTTCCAAAATAATTAACCAATTTAAACGCTCGCCAACAATGGGTGAAACATAGTTGCTCCATATTCTTGTCAATGCTTGGTATTGGAAGTCCTTTTAATTTAAGTCATTCTGGTAGTAGTTTTGGAATCTTGTTATAATTTCAATGTCCATGATACAGC
>NC_045455.1:75692383-75705273 GCF_002776525.5 Piliocolobus tephrosceles
TAGATATATAGATATATAGATATATATACTTTTTTTTTTTTGAGACAGAGTCTGACTCTGTTGCCCAGGTTGGAGTGCAGTGGTGCCATCTTGCTCACTGCAACTTCCGCCTCCCAGGTTCGAGCGATTTTGTGCCTCAGACTCCCTAGTAGCTGGAATTACAGGTGCTCACCACAGGTGCCCAGTTAATTTTTGTGTTTTTAGTAGAGATGGGGTTTTGTCATGTTGCCCAGGCTGGTTTCCAACTCCTGGCCTCAAGGGATCCACCTACCTCAACCTCCCAAAATGCTGGGATTACAGGCGTGAGCCACCGCGCCCGGCCATGACATAGCTATTAATATAGAACTTTTCACATTGGGCCTATAGGTCAATCTTGGAATTCGCCCTTTCAGAGACTATTCATGTTTATATGCATATTGATGCATGGCAGGGGCTGGTGTACACACTGTGGAGTATGGCTGAGCCATAACTGGAGCATACCTGAAAATAACCCTATTCTAAGTGTGTTTGGAGTCCTAGCCTAAGGAATCCAGGAGTAGCCAACACTAAGATTCACCCTTTATCTATGAAGGACATCCACACCCCCGCCCCATGTCTTGGAACACAGGCTGTACAGTGGATCGGGGTCCTTTGTTTTGGGTTAAATGGATGTTGCTAGAAGGAGGGTGCTAAGTGAAAATGCTGTATAGACTACGTGCCTTTTTTATGAACAGTCGCAGTTCTCCAGGCCAGCCCACCACCACTGGACCACCCCTGTATGTAAGTCCTGAATAAACCTTATAACTCCTTCGCTGGCTCCGCCTCTCCTATAGTGCCATCGCAATTGGAATCAATGGGGATCAGGAAGGACAACTGGCCATTTAGATAACATGTGAAAATTGGCCGGGCGCGGTGGCTCAAGCCTGTAATCCCAGCACTTTGGGAGGCCGAGACGGGCGGATCACGAGGTCAGGAGATCGAGACCATCCTGGCTGACACGGTGAAACCCCGTCTCTACTAAAAATACAAAAAACTAGCCGGGCGAGGTGGCGGGCGCCTGTAGTCCCAGCTACTGGGGAGGCTGAGGTAGGAGAATGGCGTGAACTCGGGAGGCAGAGCTTGCAGTGAGCTGAGATCTGGCCACTGCACTCCAGCCTGGGCCACAGAGCGAGACTCCGTCTCAAAAAAAAAAAAAAAAAAAAAAAAAGATAACATGTGAAAATTAACCAATGTAATTGGTTACATTGTAACATTATTTAAAATATTATTTTTAAATTATTATTATATAATAGTAACATATTATTATTAAAAATACATATGAACATTTCAATAAAGGCAGAAAAAGCACTTGATATTGAATGCTTTCCTCTTGATGTTATAACCAAGACAAGGAAGTCCATTATCACTATTTCTATTCAATAGTGGACATACTAGCCAGCAACAAAACTAAAAGGTATAAAGATAACAGAGAAGTTAAACCACTTTTATTCACAGATTCCAAGATTGTGATCACATAAATTCCAAAAGACTCTACACAGTATTACAAATAATAGGGGAACTTAGCAAGATACTTGAATATAACATCAATATGTAAAAATCAATAGCGTTCCTGTAGTCTTACAACAAATGAGAATATTTAAAAAATGCTATTTAACATCGCATTCAAAACACTACTCGAGGAAATCTAATGAAAGATATGTGTGATCTCTATACCGCAATCTATCCAAGCACAGCTGCATTAAAGTATAAATATGTGTACAATCTACAAAACATCGCCAGGAGAAATTAGGGGCCCTTAAATAAACAGCCTCTTAAATGAACTGAAGGACTTAATACTGTTAATATACTAGTTATCCCCAAACAGATCTATAGGTCCAACGCAAGCCCAGTACAAATTCCAGCAGTTTTGTTTTTTTTAAAACTGACAAACTAATTCCAAAATTCACCTAGAAATACAATGGCCTTAGAATAACCCAAAGCAATCTTGGGAGAATAAAGTCACAGGACTTCGAGACTTATTATAAAGCTACATTAATTAACACAGTTTGGTAGTGGTATAAAGGTAGATAAAGACCACTGCCTCCAGCTCCCCAATCTGCCCCCATCCCTGGAACGCGCTGGCACCTTTCCCCATCTGATCTGCATGGGTCAAAGGGCGCTGAGGGAGGGCCTGACCAACTAGGGTGGGAAACAAAGCGGCCCTGAGATCACTTCAGACCACCTTCCGCCCCTCAGTGCTTTCGGATAGAAAAGGTTTTCCTCCTTGATCTGGGAAACCTACTAAGAACAAATCCTGAGCTGTGGAGTTATGAGGACGGTAATGAATAGTAGGCGGGCGCCGGGCGCGTCTCCCCGGAACCAGAAGGCTATTAGGTCAGAACGATTTCCAGCGAGTCCCAGCCCTTTTCCATTCCCAGCGCAGTGATCCCGGGAATCCAGGCGCCATCCACGCCCCTCTGTTCCCTGAAAAGACCGCGCAGCCGCCAGTGACATCACCGAGACGAAAGCCGTGATAACACCTAGGGAAAACGGAGCTTGAAGTAGCTTGTGTTATTATTATTATATTTTTAAGACGGAGTCTCTCTTTGTCGCCCAGGCAGGAGTGCAGTGGCACAATCTTGACCCACTGCAACCTCTGCCGCCCGGGTTCAAGGGATTCTCTTGCCTCAGCCTCCCGAGTAGCTGGGATTACAGGCGCGTGCCACTACACCCGGCTAGTTTGTATATTTTTAGTAAACAGGGTTTCAGCATCTTGGCCAGGCTGGTCTTGAACTCCTGACCTCGTGATCCACCCGTCTCGGCCTCCCAAAGTGCTGGGATTATAGGCGTGAGCCACGACGCCCGGCCTGTAGCTTCGGTTATTGACGGACAAGCAAACGCCCCCGCCCGTACACGTTCCTGAGGGATAACGGTATGTTACAAAAGTGCATCTGAGCTACCACTCCTGGAGGCTCTGTCGGAGTGCCCGCGGGCGTGGGCACGGTGGAAAAGAGGGAGAACCTGTAGGCCCAGGCCTCCGTAACCATGGCTGCCAGGGGGCGGGGACTGCGAGCGCGGATCCCGGGCAGGGGTGCCGGCTGGGAGAACTCGGTCCTCCACTAACCCAGGCGGCCACGCGCCCGCGTGTCGCCTCCCCGTCCCGCTAGCGGCACGCTGCGTGGCTGCTGGTTGGCTACTTAGGACGGAAGCTCGGTTGGTGTTTCTGCAGAGGTTTCCCCCTTGAGCGGTGGCAGAGTTTCTGAGCGCGGTGGTAGCAGCTCTGGCGGCAGCAACAGTGATACGAGGGATGGCGGTGGCTGCAGCAGGACCTGCAGCATCCCAGAGGTGCGTGTTTTTCCTTCCCTTTGCTATTTATTTTATCCCCCTTTCCTTGGCCATTGGGCTCTGCTGAAGTCGTTTTTCTGACAGATTTTTCCAGAGCTTCTCAGGTGCTGTAATTGACCAGGACCCCCAGGCGGCGTTAGAGGTGAGAGAGCCTTTTCTGCTTCCTCCATTCCCGGCTGACCCGCCTCCTGCTAGCACCGTCTGATTCGCACCCGGGCTCTAGGGATGCTGCGTCTCGGCCCCAGTGTTGAGATTCTCGGTTTGGTTTCTCTGTCTCACGGTAGCCACGTTACCTCAGACTCCTCCTGTCTTGCCCTTTCTACTTCCAGACTCTTGCATTCCTGAAGCTTCTGAGGAAAACCTCCTCTATTTATTGGGAGCATAGTTGGCATCTGTAGTTGGGATGAAAGGATTTTTTTTTTAATGGCATTTATGACTAGAGGAGAAAAGTGGACTCTGGGCTCGATGAAAATTAATTTTTTCGTTTGATAATCATTGTTGCCATTCTTATATAAAAATGTCGGTATGAAGTCAGTCTACTGGAACAAAAACCTTCTCCCTCATGTCCCTGAAACTTTCCAGATGTCTTGTCATAGTTCTTTACTCACTTATTTGTTTATCAAAAATTTTTTAGGAGTTGCTGTGTGCAAAGGCGCTGATTGCTATGGGTTAGTCTTAGTTATATACTTAGCTAACCTAGAAATCACTTCTCGTAGGTGTGCAGTGAAGACAAACTATAAAGCTGTAAAGGAATGTGAAAGAGCAAGAGTTAATAAGAGTTAAAGAAGAGCCCAAAGATAAATGATGCTGTGGGTCACAATTTTAACAGGAGATCTTTTTTGGTTTTCGTTTTGTTTCTTTTTGCTTTAAAGCACAGAAAAAAAGGAAACCCTGTTTTGTTGTTATGATCTAACATAAGTAAGGTTAACAATTTCAGGCAAGACAGCATCTTTTCTAGCTATGGCTTTTATAAGAAATGTGCCACAGGGTACTAGAGCCTCTGTTAAGGCGATATTTGAGCAGAGACCTGAAGGAACAAGAGAATGAGCTTGGAAGCTCTGGGAAAGAACATTCTAGGCAGGACCAAGAGCCAGTGCAGAGATCCTGAAGTAGGAATGAAGTGGGTCTGTATATGGAGCAGCAAAAAGGCCCTTTTTGTTAGAGGGCCCATTTGATTAGGAGATAAGGTTGGACAGGAAACTAGGAGCCAGGTCCTGTAAGGCCTTTTAGGGTCCAGGTATGTTTTTTGAATCTAAATATATAGACCTTTAGATACCAGCAATAAGGCTTCTGGGATCAGTTTTGGGATAATGTTACAGGAAGCAGTGAGAATTTTTCTCCATAATTTTTTATATTAGATAGCTATTACTTTCAATTACATTTCTTAATTGTCATGTTAGGCCTAGTGCTTCCTTGGGAAATCCAGTTTATATAAAAGTTGCTTTTCGGCTGGGCACAGTGGCTCATGTCTGTAAAATTAGCTGGGCCATGGTGGCAGGTGCCTGAAATCGCAGCTACTTGGGAGGCTGAGGCAGGAGAATCGCTTGAACCTGGGAAGCGGAGGTTGCAGTGAGCTGAGATCATGACTCTGCACTCCAGCCTGGGTGACAGAGTAAGACTCTGTCTCAAAAAAAAAAAAAAAAAAAGTTACTTTTAAAGAATATTAATATAATGAACTTTGTTGTCACTTTCCATCTTATTTTACTTATTATTATTATTATTATTTTTGAGACAGGGTCTCACTCTGTCGCCCAGGCTGGAGTACAATGGTGCAATCTCGGCTCACTGCAACCTCCGCCTCCCAGGTTCAAGTGCTTCTCCTGCCTCAGCCTCCCAAGTAGCTGGGATTACAGGCGCACACCACCACACCTGGCTAATTTTTGTACTTTTTAGTAGAGATGGAGTTTGGCCATGCTGGCCAGGCTGGTCTCAAACTCCTGATCTCTGGTGATCCGCCTGCCTCAGCCTCCCAAAGTGCTGGGATTACAGGTGTGACTGCACCCGGCCTCAAATTTTTTATTGAGGCATATATGATACATGTAAATAACACAAATTTTAAGTCTACAATTTGATGGGTTTTTACCTATGTGTGCACCACCCAGATCAAGATATAGAGCATCTCCATTCATAAAGTTCCTTCATGCTCCTTCCCAGCCAGCAATTCTTCTTACTGTCCTGCTGACTCCTGTTTTCACCTCCATCACCATCAGTTCATTTTGCTTGCTATTGACTCATAAACAGAATCATATAGTAGGTGCTTTATTCAATGTAGGTAGTCTGTTTTTGCTTTAGTCATTACATGAGTATACATCCATATTGTGTGAAGCAGTAGTTCTTTTGCATTGCTGTGTAGTATTCCATTATATAATTGTATAAATATATGTTGTATAAATGTAAGTATAGCACAATTTATTCTGATTGGACATCTGGTTTATTTCTAGTTATTAGCTAGCATAAATAAAGCTTCTGTGAGTACTCTTGTGTGTATTCTGGTGAACACATGCATTTCTTTCTTTTGATTATATATACCTAGGAGTAGAATTGCATAGAATAGTCATGTGGATAGCACTGGTACCTTGGTTTTTAATGTGTGGCTCTTGGACCAGCAGTATCAGGATCACCTGGCAATTCATCAGAAGTGCAAATTCTCATTGAAAATCCTTATGGGCTAGCTGTGGTGGCTCATGCCTGTAATCCCAGCACTTTGGGAGGCCGAGGCGGGTGGATCACCTGAGGTCAGAAGTTTGAGACCAGCCTGGCCAACATAGTGAAACCCCATCTCTATTAAAAATACAAAAAATTAGCTGGGCCATGGTGGCAGGTGCCTGAAATCCCAGCTACTTGGGAGGCTGAGGCAGGAGAATTGCTTGAACCTGGGAGGCAGAGGTTGCAGTGAGCCGAGATCACACCATTGCACTCCAGCCTGGGTGAGAGAGTGAGATTTCGTTTTTTAAAAAAAGGTCCTTATGACTCATGTAGTCCAGTACTTCTTACTCTTGCTTTTCACAGTGTACATAAGAAAGCAGACCTGGCTGAGTGTGGTGGCTCGCGCCTGTAACCTTACCACTTTGGGAGGCTGAGGTGGGAGGATCACATGAGACTAGGAGTTTGAGATCAGGAGTTCAAGACCAGCCTAGGCAACATAAAGAGACCCCATTTCTTAAAAAGAAAACTGAGACCCAAGTAAATCCAAATGATCTGTCATAGAGACACACCAGTTACAGGCAGAAGGGGGACCTCAGGACACAGGTTTCCTAAATTTTAGTCTAGTGCTATAGAACAGTGGTCCTCAAAGGTGTGGGCTCCAGATGAGCTGCAGCATCAACATATTAGAAATGCAAATTATTTATTTATTGATTTGAGACAGAGTCTTGCTCTGTCGCCCAGGCTGGAATACAGTGGCGCAATCTCAGCTCACTGCAACCTCCGCCTCCCAGGTTCAAGCAATTCTCCTGCGTCTGCCTCCCAATTAGCTGGGATTACAGGCATGTGTAACCACACCCAGCTGATTTTTGTAGATTTAGTAGAGATGGGGTTTCACTATGTTGGCCAGGCTGGTCTCAAACTCTTAGCCTCAAATGATCCACTACCCTCAGCCTCCCAAAGTGCTGGGATTACAGGCGTGAGCCACTGTGCCTGGCCCTAGAAATGCAAATTCTCAGGACCCACCACAGACCCCTAATCAGAAACCTTGGGTGTGGGGAGGATGATCGTGATAAGAACCAGCTGTGTTAAAAAGAAATGTTCTTTTTAAACTGTGAGATGACCTCACAAAGATGAACAGATCAATGTAAATTATTAAATAATTGGTAATGATAAGTAGGGCTGAAACCTTGATGATGAATGTGAGGGTATTTCTCCTGGATTTTCCCAAGGGCTGCTTTAACAGCCATTTGGGATTCAGGTCACTTGGTATCATGGGAGTTAAAATGTGTATATTTTATATAAGATCATCCAATTAGGAATAAAGGGGGGATGTTCTTATCACATATGCTGTTTCACATTTTTCATTCGTTCAACAAAGAATGAACATTAAGTGGTGAATGCTGTATTGGAAATCAGGACTCTCAGGATGAAAAAACTTCAATAAGTGAGTTTTCAGTCTAGTGGAAAGACAAGTCAACAGATCATTAAAATATAAGGTAACTACTGTAATGGTGTTGTGTATAAAGGAGCATAGAAGAATAGAATCTGACTGAGGGAGTTAAAAAACTTTACAGAGGAGGTTGCAAAATTCAGTAGGGAGGGAACACATGTGAATTTTGAGAATCGTTCAAGGGCCAGCGTGTGTGCTGGTTAAGAGTCCAGGCTCTGGAGTCGGAGACTCTTGGGTCAGAATTCTGGTTTCATGATAACGGTGTAACTTTGGTAAGGTTCCTGTCATCACTCCAGAGCAGATTTCTCATCTGTCAAATGGGAACAAATAGGACCTACTTGAAAGGGTTATTATGAGGATAAGTGAGGTACCCTGTATTGTATGCTTAGTACAGTGCTGGGCACATGGCAAAGACTACCTAACTGTTCTGTTTTGGGCGTAATACAAGTTATTCAGTAGTATTAGAACATAAAATGTGAGGAGGCAAGTGCCAGGAGATAAAGGCTAAACAAGTGGAGAGAGGCCAGGCCATCAAAGGCATTAAATCTCAGCAGATGGTTTTCATTTTTATCATATGATCATGGAGATCTGTGAAGGATTTGGAGGAAAGAAATGAAATTTTCTGAATTACAAAACCTACTTTAAAAGCAGAGTAGAGAATGAATTGGAGGAGTCACAAGGGATAGTGGATCACAGGAGATGGTGGTGCAGACCAGGTCAAAGATGAATATCTGCATGTAGGGCAGTGATTGAGAGCATGGAGGGGAGTTGTTTTATGTAAAATGCACTGGACTTGATGATTGGAATATAAGGGATGACTCCTGAGTTTCTGGATGGCGGAATGTAGTAGGAATTGGTGCTTTTCACTTAAATGGCACCTAGGATGATAGCACTTAGAAGACTGCATTCAGCATGAGGGAATAGGTTTGAAGAGAGGAAGTAGTTTTAGAATTTGAATATTTGTCTATGAATTGCCTCTGGGACATTTCGGGTGAAGTCTAGAGAAAACAATGCTGATATTGCACGGCAGCACTATTTAGGCCCTCAAGATAGACTTGAGTCATCAGGATGATTCAAGACGTATGTGAAGCCCCGACGCCACTTAAAGAGTCAAAGACTGTTCTAAAGGGAAGGAAGTCTAAGTACTGAGCCCAAGGAAAACATTCGATTTTTTATTTTTATTTATTGTTTATTTTTTTATTTTTTGAGAGAGAGTTTTGCTCTTGTCGCCCAGGCTGAAATGCAATGGCACAGTCTCGGCTCACTGCAACCTCTGCCTCCTGGGTTCAAGCGATTCTCCAGCCTCAGCCTCCTGAGTAGCTGGGATTACAGGCACGCACCACCATGCCTGGCTAATTTTTGTGTTTTTAGTAGAGATGGGGTTTTGCCATGTTGGCCAGGCTGGTCTTGAACTTCTGACCTCAGGTGATCCACCCATCTCGGCCTCCTAAAGTGCTGGGATTACAGGTGTGAACCACCGCGCCCAACCCAGAAAACATTAGTTTTTAAGAAGCAAACAGAATGGTAAGCTGAAAGAACTTACCTTTCAGCTTGTTGAATTTGATAAGGGGTTACTAATGGCTTTGAGAAGATTAAGACTAGAGAGGCAAACATTTTTATATTTTATGGCAAAGGAGATGTGGTCAAATTAGAGATTGGGGAAAAGGCAGAAAAATGTCTGCAAGGAGAGAAATCAATACTTTTCATTGAGTGCTTACTGGGTGCCAGGTATAGATCTAAGTAAGCCCAAAACCCTGGATTGATCTTCAGTTTATCTTATCCTGCATTGGCAAGTCTTGCTGGTTCTAATATATTCCAGCTCATTATATTTCTCTTCATCACCTCTGTGGCTAACATCCTTTTCTAGCCTAGACTTAATGTAGAAGTTTTCTAAGACGTTTCTGTTTCCAGTCCTGATTTGTTATTATGTATTCACCATACAGCAACCAGAATGACATTTAAAAAGAGTAAATTGGACCATGTCTCTCTCCTACCAACAATGAACTTTCCATGGCTTTCCATCGCACCTAAGGTCCAAATTTCTTTTTTTTGTTTTTTGAGATGGAGTCTCGCTCTGTCGCCCAGGTTGGAGTGCAGTGGCGCGATCTCCGCTCACTGCAAGCTCCACTGCCTCCCGGGTTCATGCCATTCTCCTGCCTCAGCCTCCCTAGAAGCTGGGACTACAGGCGCCCGCCACCACACCCGGCTAATTTTTTTGTATTTTTAGTAGAGACGGGGTTTCACCGTGTTCGCCAGGATGGTCTCAATCTCCTGACCTCGTGATCCGCCCGCCTCAGCCTCCCAAAGTGCTGGGATTACAGGCGTGAGCCACCACGCCTGGCCCAAATTTCTTATAACAGCCTGCAAGGTACAAAGTGAGGCCCTTGAAGTAGCATCTTATAGCTTCTTTGCTCTCTTAGTTTGAGCCACACTTTATTTCTTTTGATCGAATGTAACCCCAGGTGAGTTGAGGGGCATCTGTATTCATTGCTTTGTGAGAATTATGCTACTAGGTTAAAGCAAAGTCAGTGACACATGTGGCTATTGAAATAATTTTATGATTTAAGAAAACTGGAAAAATCCCTAGAGTTTGTAGGCAGTTGGCAGAAAATAAAAGTGTTCCTGTGTTCCTGCACTTGTCCTTGATCTCCCTAGTTGTGTAATCTCTTACGTAATTATTTTTCCAGCTACCACACCTACATGTTGTGACTGCACAGGGTGAAAACGTTTTAATCTCTCTAATGTTAACTCTTGATCAGTTGCTATAGCCATCTATTAGATTGTATCTGGCTTTGAACAGAATGTTTAATTGCATTTTATTAGAGTTGTGTGCTATTGATAGAGGATAAGAGAGGGCAACGTAAGCTTGATGGTGTATGTATGTATTTATAGCAGATATGATTTAACTTTAAATATAAAGTTATAGTTCTATTATTTTGTTAACCTAGTATGTGATAGGAGAGCTATACTTAATATCTTTTAAAATAGTGATGATTGAAGTAACTGCAAGGTATAGATGAAACTGATGGATTTCACATTCCTTTTTTGTTTATCATTTGGAATTTATTTAACTGACTAGAGAACATCCTATTCTTCAATCAAGCTGAATAGGCTACATTTAACGCTATGAAAGCTTTATATCTATTAGCTTTATATCCCATCTTGTTTCTGTTGATAAGTGTAACTTTATTCTTTAAGTAAGAAACTGCTTTAATTCCTTTGTATAATGATATTTTGGAATAAGCGAGTATGTACAATTAAAGTGAAATTCCTTCTGAAGTAAGTTCTAAAATTGAATTTTACTGGAAATTGTACTAGATGTTAATAGTATTTTAGAAAGTGTCTTGGCATACTAACATACACTTAAAATAAATTTTTTCTTTCAACAGTAGAAAATACTAAGATGTTTTTATTTAGAAAGAAGGCCATTTTCCAGATCTTGTGTGTGTGTTAATTTGTTTTAAATATGTTCATGCAGGATATGTGGATACCATTAAAAAAACTCTGCTGCTGCTCTAGAAACTTTTATAGAAGGACAAAAATTAGATAGTAAGCATTAAATTATAATTTTATAAACATATCCATTTCTGTCTTAAATAGCAAAGCCGAATTTTGTTCATGTTAATCTCAACTTAATTACAGAAACCCAATACCTATTTTTCTCATCTTAATTACATTTCATATTGTTTGCAGATATGAGATCACTTAAAATTGGTTAAATTAGTCTTTTAGCATTTAAACCACAGATAAACTTAACATTAGAAGTAAAAAAACTATATGGAAACACTTAACATGCTTTCTCTACTTAGTCTGGCTTTGTTTTTTTCTAACGGAGAAATGAAAGTTTAATTTGCTTTCTTGGTCAGAAGTCTGTTCATTTTAAGTTAACCAGAATGCTGAGATGGGAAATCTTAACAATAAGGTTTTTATAGAGGAATGAAGTGTATATTTCGATAAATTACAAGAGGGTACAGAAGAAACACAAAGTTTTGAGAGTATTGTGAGTTTTTAATGTTGTATTTTTTAGGGGAATATATGAAAATTACCACAGCAGTGTGGATATCTAGACATATATAGAAATTGTGAGAGCAAGAATTTTAAAATCGGAAAAATACTAAGAGGTTGTGAGTAATCCCAGAAAATTGTAGGCTACATAATCCTACTTGTACTATTATTTTATCTTTATGTTATGATAGAATTTTATCACAATTCTCTAAAGCAGTGGTTCTTAACTGGAAATATTTGGTTTCCCAGGAAACTTTAGGCGATGTTTGAAGAGATTTTTGGTTATCACGAATGTTGGATAGGGGATGAGCTACTGACATGTAACGAATATAAACCAGGGTGCTACTAAATATCCTCTAATGCCCAGGACAGTACTGCCCGACAGAGAAGTATCTGGTTCAAAATGTCAGTAGTGCTGAGTTAAGAAACTCTGCTCTTACGTATTATATGTTAAATTCTTACTCTGTACTGCTTTAAATGTTTGCTTTTCTGCTGTATAATATCTGTTCAAAAAAAGGATTTTAGGCCTGATTACACAAATGGAAGCTACAAATTAGGAAAGGAAAGGTCTGGGTGATAGGGCTTATTCTCAAATGTGCTTATCCCAGTTTCAGTTTTGGCATGTGAGTAATAGGGCTATTCAGTCAGCAAGACAGCGTATCTACACTCTTAGCAAATTCTCGAGTCAAGTTATCTAGTGCCTTGATACATATGTGCAAACCCTGAAAAAACATGAGTCATACCATCCTCTACATTTTATTTTTTTTGAGACAAGGTCTCACTCTGTTGCCCAGGCTGGAGTACAATGGTGCGGTCTTGGGCCACTGCATCCTCCTCCTCCTGCGCTCAAGTGATCCACCCACTCCAGCCTCCCAAGTAACTGAGGCTACAAGTACATGCCACCACATCTGACTAATTTTTGCTTTTTTTTTTTTCAGAGACAGGGTTTTGCCATGTTGCAAAGGCTGGTCTTGAACTCCTGGGCTCAAGTGATCCGCCTGCCTCGGCCTCCCAAAGTGTTGGGGTTACAGGTGTGAGCCGTTGTGCCTGGCCTCATCCTCTACCTTTTTAGGTCCTATTACTTTTAAGAGCAATAGAAAAGTTTCTTACCTAAATTCCTTTCCTGTTTTTCTCTTTTTGGGGGCTGGGGGCGCAAAGTCTTGCTCTGTCACCCAGGCTTGAGTGCAATGGCACCGTCATAGTTCACTGCAGCCTTGAATTCCAGGGCTCAAGCCATCCTTCTGCCTCTGCCTCCTGAGTAGCTGGGACCACAGGCATGTGCCACCACACTGAGCTAATTCATTAAACTTTTTTTTGTAGAGACGAGGTCTTGCTTCAAGACTGGCCTCTGAACTCCTGGCCTCAAGTGATCCTACTGCCTAGGCCTCCCAAAATGCTGCCATTATAGACATGAGCCACTGCACCTGGCCCCTAAATGCTTTTCTTGAATAACCTTCCTTCCTTCCTTCCTTCCTTCCTTCCTCCC
>NC_045455.1:75705373-75724825 GCF_002776525.5 Piliocolobus tephrosceles
CACCCCGCCGCCCCCCCTCCCCTTCCCCTCCCCTTCCCCTCCCCTTCCCTTCCCTTCCCTTCCCTTCCCTTCTTGGAGTCTCACTCTGTCACCCAGGCTGGAGTGCAATGGCGCAATCTTGGCTCACTGCAACCTCTGCCTCCTGGGTGCAAGTGATCCTCCAGCCTCAGCCTCCTGAGTAGCTGGGATTACAGGTGCACGGCACCACACCCAGCTAATTTTTTGTATCTTTAGTAGAGACGAGGTTTCACCATGTTAGCCAGGCTGGTCTCAAACTCCTGACCTCGTGATCTGCCCGCCTCAGCCTCCCAAAGTACTGGGATTATGGACATGAGCCACTGCGCTCAGGCGAATAACATCTTAATATCATGCCATTGACATTTATTCTCTAATTATTTCAGAGGTGGCCTTCAGAAGAAGGCCTCCTTGGTAAAATTGCTATTGAGGATATTTCACTGAAAAGCAAATCTATCTATAAATTTAAATCCAGGAAAAATGTAAGTTAAACTTTTATGCTTCTATTTTTATAAGACAGGGTAAAAAATTCATAACTCAGAATATTACCTTTTCCCCTCTCTGTGTGATAGATTGCTTGGTTTTAGTTACTGATTATTTAAAATAATAAGTTATTCAAAGCTAGGATTTGAATGGAATAGTTCTTCTCTAGAATATAGTGTGTGTGTGAGAATGTATTTAAAATTTTTATTAAGGCCCATGTAGTTGTATTTCTTTTATAAATTAGTAAATTGGAAAATTTTGTTTTAAGAAATTTTTAATTTAAAATTTCCAGATTGCTTTTGCCTGCAGTTATCTTGAATTAGTAAGCTTTTATTTAGAGTACTTTCAATATTTTTAACTTATCTTACTATGCACTGTGTGTTTTTTTTTTTTTTTTGAGACGGAGTCTTGCTCTGTCGCCCAGGCTGGAGTGCAGTGGCCAGATCTCAGCTCACTGCAAGTTCCGCCTCCTGGGTTTACGCCATTCTCCAGCCTCAGCCTCCCGAGTAGCTGGGACTACAGGCGCCCGCCACCTCGCCCGGCTAGTTTTTTGTATTTTTAGTAGAGACGGGGTTTCACTGTGTTAGCCAGGATGGTCTCGATCTCCTGACCTCGTGATCCACCTGTCTCAGCCTCCCAAAGTGCTGGGATTACAGGCTTGAGCCACCGCGCCCGGCCTGCACTGTGTTTAAATGTAATTATTGTTCTGTGTCCCCAGAGATGAAAAATGTGTTTATGGATACATTTACACTATTATCTGTAAGTATATAATTTATCACCTATAGCCTCTCGACTGCCATGTAACTTGGAGATATGACAAAACCTTACAGAATTTAAAGATGCTTCTCATTGTTGGTAGGAAAGGCATGGTAACAGATAAAGCCACTAAGAGAACAGTAGACTGAATAGGTAGCTACATTGAAGAGCAAGCTGGGGCTGGGAAAGGCTTATGGGCCTCAACTCAGCTCCCAGTTACGAAGCCTCCTCCCCAACCTAACTAATGGCATATTGGGAGTCTGATTTAGTTCTGACTTTGTTGTGTGTATGAGGAAGCTTCTGTAAGGGCAGAGGGGTTGAGGGAAATGTACATTATTTATATCTGTGAAATTAGTAAGGTTGACTGTAGTTAAAATTAATTTAAAAAATCTAAGTGTTTCAGTATGAACAATTAAATGTTAAACTATGGGTATATTTATAGCTATAACAGTTTGCCATTAACTTCTGTTAAGACAGGTTTTATTCACTGCTGACTCCCCAGTGCCAAGAACAGTGCCTGGGATGCAGTAAGTATTTAATAATTATTTGCTGATTAATAGGTTGTGCAGATGAGTGATGTGATAGTTTTTTTCTTTCTAGGTGCAGATTTTAATGTCAGTGACTGAATTAAAAGTTGTTGAGAAGCTCAGAATGGTATGTAGGTCTCCCATGGTATTTCAATTTAAAAAGAAGTAAACACTTGACATTTTTTGTTTTAAACAAATTTGTTTTTACCTTTATAATTTATTTTAAATAATACATGTTTCCTTAAATATAGACTTCCAAAATTACACTAGTTTTGCCTAGCTTCTTATGTTGAAAAGAAGGTTTGGGTGGATTTACTTGTATGGGCAACAGGGCGAGACTCCATCTTAAAAAAAAAAAAAAAGTACAAACTACTATTAAGATGAATCTGCTTCTGTGTTTTGTTTTTTAATTAAGCTGAATTTTATGTTACTTTATTATGAGGGAACAGTGAATAATTTAAATTACAGTTTAAGTAACTAAGTTTTAGATTCCTTTATATTTTCAAAAAGAAATAAAGATATACAATAGAATTAATATTCTTAGTAAGAAATTACTAAGGAGTCTAGGCTGGGCACAGTGGCTCACACCTGTAATTCCAGCACTTTGGGAGGTTGAGGCAGGTGGATCACGAGGTCAGGAAGTCAAGACCATCCTGGCCAACATGGTAAAAACCCATCTCTACTAAAAAAAATACAAAAATTAGCTGGGTATGGTGGTGCGTGCCTATAGTCCCAGGTACATGGGAGGCTGAGGCTGAGGCAGGAGAATGGCTTTAACCTGGAAGGCAGAGGCTGCAGTGAGCCAAGATCATGCCACTGCACTCCAGCCTGGGTGACAGAACGAGACTCCAGCTTAAAAAAAGAAATTACTAAGGAGTCTAAAATGAATTCAGGAGGCAAAATGAAACTACTTTTCTTTTCTTTTTTTTCTTTTTTTTGGGAACAAAAAGAGGTTTAATTGGACTTACAGTGCCACATCCTGGAAAGGCCTCAGAATCATGACAGAAGGCAAAAGGGACAGAGTCTTACTCTGTCGCCCAGGAAATTTAATACCCTTCTGAAATTTGCTCAGTGGTGCAGCCAGCACTTAAACCCTAGATCAGCAGACTCCAAAAGTGAAATACTTTCCTCAGTATATCCTAAGAATAGCTTTGAAGAAGAATTATATGGATAATCTGGAGTAAAAGGAATACGACTTTCTTCATTTAGGTCAGCGAGATGTGCTGACAAGATGACCACAAATGCAGGAATGTTGGATGGTAATTAATATTTAGATAAGAAATCATTGAAGAGTGGAATCACAATGCGAGTTTCTGGGGCTACTTCAGTAGGGCTGTTTGGAACTGATTGAGGGGACAAAAATTAAAGCCAGAAAGCTCAGTGGAGCAAATGTCACAGTGGCCACAGAGAAACACAGATTTTCAAAATGAGATGCTAAGTGAAAAACAGCAACTGAGGAGAGAAGTAATGTTTCCAGCATCACAATGGGCATAAGGAGAATTGACCTTTTATACTCAAGGTGAGCTTGTAGTAATGCAAGGACTGGTGATTTAGGCCACTGAGTTCTGGCTCTGAGCACATGTCTAATCCCTAAACCTTCACTAAGAGGGAGGTGAAGGGAGTCAGGTGTGCCACATGTCTGCTACTGAAAACTGCCTAGATGGGAAAGGCATTTGAAATATTGTCCTAAAATGAAGTTTCTGAGTTAGATGGGCTAAATTTCACCTGTGTTCACTGTTATTACTGTGTATAAAATCAAGAGATTTAAATGAGATTAAGATCGTTAATTAGCTTTCTGAGATATTGAAACCTAAGAACCTGGCCAGGTGTGGTGGCTCACACCTGTCATCTCAGCACTTTGGGAGGCTGAGGCGGGTGGATCACCTGAGGTCAGGAGTTCAAGACCAGCCTGGCTAACATGGTGAAACTCTGTCTCTACCAAAAATATAAAAATTAGCCAGGCGTGGTGGCGCATGCCTGTAATCCTGGCTACTTGGGAGGCTGAGGCAGGAGAATCACTTGAAGCGGAGGCAGAAGATGCAGTGAGCCAAGATCGTGCCACTGCACTCCAGCCTGGGTGGCAGAGTGAGACTGTGTCTCAAAAAGAAAAAAAGAAAACTAAGAACCAAATTACCTCTGCCACATACATTGACTGTCTTTGGTTAATGAGCTGGTCTTGAACTCCTCCTGCCACAGCCTCCCAAAATGCCAGAATGAGTTGTGTGAGCCATGCTTATACCACTGGGCATGATGGTGTTTTTTTGTTTTTTGTTTTGATCACAGTGTGCTTCAAGGTAAATACTACTTCAGCATGATACCCATTTTTATAAAGCTTAAAAATAAATATGACAAAATAATATATTTTTAGATATATGTATATTTATACCTACACCTCCTCTCTCTATACATAGATATATATGTAGACTATAAAGAAAAGCACAGGGGTTATGAATATAACCTTCAGAAGAGTGGTCACCTCTGTGGTGAAGCAAGTGGACTGAATCAGAGAAGAAATTCCAGCAGTCCCGTAGCTTCGACAGGACTAGAAATATTTCATTATGCATGAGGTGATGGGTGTATGGATGTTATTTAATTGTTATGCTTCATAACGTAGATGCACATCCCACTTTGAGAATATCTCCTATAGAAACAAAGGACTTGTATTTAAGAATGTAAGAAAAAAGAGAAAAAGAAATATAATTACTATATTGAGGCGGGAAATTAAAGAAAGAAAAATAAAATTAAAAAGAAAAAGAAATAAGCTTTCCTGTATTAGGCTGACTTATCCCAGAGGCAGCAACAGGCACAGCGCAGAACCGGGAAAAGTCTTGATAATACTATCTAAGAAGCCAGGACACAAAGGAATGTTCTCTGGAGACTCTCCCAGCATTCCCTTAACATAGGGAGAAGAAAAACAAATTTTCCTTTCTCTTATGGTATGAGTTTATAGATTCCTGTTCTCTGCAACTAGTGACTTCAAGTATTGTTTTATCTAATCAGGGGAGTGAAGGTCATGAGAAGCCTGAGAAGGCCCGAACTACAGCCGTCTGGGCACCACAGCGAAGATTATGAGAGAAATCAGTGCAAGGCTCTTGAGCAAAACCTAGGTAATGGCCATGTGGGTTGCTTGGCAATGGTCATGTGTAATCCTGAGTGATTCACCTGTCACAAATTGATTAACTGCTGTTGTTCTGCCTCTCTATCCTTGCTTTCACGCCACTGTAAGCCTGGTTCAAGCTAGCACACCCCCTTTTTGAAGTGTATATAAAAGCCAAGACCTGTCTTTGTTTTAGGCTCAGTTTTTGGATGTTAATCCACTGGGTCTGAGTGCACTCAATAAAGATCCTTCTGCTTTTCCCTGAGGTCTCTCATCCTCCTGATTCCCACAACAATGTAAGCTCCATGTATGTTCTACTTATATATGCTTATCTAAGTGTGATACTTTTTTTATATAAAAGCCAAATTTAATAATTAAATACTATGGGCATGATATAATATACTTCAATAAAAATGATTTATGTTTTAAAACTAGTTTTTTAAAAAACTTTTTATCTGAGATGGAGTTTCGCTCTTGTCACCCAGGCTGAAGTACAATAGCGTGATCTCTGCTCACTGCAACCTCTGCCTCTGGGTTCAAGTGATTCTCCTGCGTCAGTCTTCTGAGTCGCTGGTACTACAGGCACATGCCACCATGCCCAAGTTTTGTATTTTTAGTAGAGACGGTGTTTTACCATGTTGGCCAGGCTGGTTTCGAACTCCTGACCTCAAGTAATCTGCCCACCACCGCTAGAATACAGGTGTGAGACACTGTGCCCAGCCCCTCCCTTTTATTTTGAAAGAGGTGTCCCTCTAGGAGATTTTCCTTGTCATTTCCTTTCTTCATTCCAGCAGTTTTCACACTGTATAGTGACTTTTGCTGGCTTATCTGTCTTCTTGGAGGTCAGAGTCCCTGTGTATCAGCTCACTGTCTGTCCCCAGTTCAGCATGTACTTGATGCTCACTAACCATTTAGCAGAATGAAGGAACCACAGGAGAGACTTCTGGGAGGAGGTGCTGCCCAGTGAGCCTGACACCAAGAGCAGGGCCTGGCGGGAGCTCTGCTCAGGCTTCAGCGTGGCCGTTTTGGTTGCCTTTGCTGGTTGAAACTGAATTTCCACCTCCATGGTTTCCCCAGGATATGAGTTGGGGTCCAACCTCACTGGTGAGGGTCAGGTGAACTTTCTGGATGCCCGAGGGACCTTTCAGCCTGCACAGCCTGAGGAGCTTGCTCCAATGCCCTGCCATTTTTGTGAGGGCCCACAAGACCCGGGAAGAGCCTCAGAGCCCCCGCGGGCCCTTGTGCCACTGCCTCAAGTGGGTGCTCGAAGCCCTGCTCAGGAACTGGTCCCCAAAAAGATGCGGAACCCCTCCTTGCTGGAATTTCACAGAGAGAGTAGTAATAAGATAGTAATAATACTGACTGCTGTTTATTGAACCTCCACTAGGCACTTGGGCAAGGGGTGGAATCTAAGGCCCAGATTTCCTCTATTATAGCCATGGAGAGCCATTAATACTTGCCTAATAGAGTTGTGGTGAGACATGGAATGGGCAAGAAAGGCACTTTATTTTTATTTATTTATTTTTAAAATTACTATTGTTATTAGTATTTTTGAGATGGAGTCTTGCTCTGGCGCCTAGGCTGGAGTGTACTGGTGCAGTCTCGGCTCACTACAACCTCTGCCTCCCAGTTTCAAGCGATTCTCCTGCATCAACCTCCCAAGTAGCTAGGATTACAAGCACGTGCCAACACACCCAGCTAATTTTTGTATTTTTAGTAGAGACAGGGTTTCACCATGTTGGCCAGGCTAGTCTTGAACTCCTAACCTCCAGTAATTCACCCACCGTAGCCACCCAAAGTGCTGGGATTACAGGCATGAGACACTGCACCTGGTCAAGAAAGGTGCTTTAGACAGTGCCAGAGTTGAGGATTTGGCCTGTGACTTGCTGCAGTTGCCACACTGCAGTTGCCACACTGTGGCCTTAGAACAGTCTTATCCTGTCCTGAAAACCCCAATACCTTGAAAAGATCAGGACTGGTCAGAAGGACATTAAGTCCTCATGGTGCCAGCCCCTGCTCCTCCCCCAAGATTGAGGGGTAAGTATTCCAAACTCTCTACAGGAGCCATATCCTGGATGTGGACACCCAGTCCTACTAGGACCTGCTTCGAGAAGTTTTTCCCAGCCATGAAACTGCCTGATGCCTTCAGCGAAGCAAGCAGGAAAGGCTCAAGTGATCCTCTTATATCAGCCTCGTAAGTAGCCAGTAGCTGGGACCGCAGGCGTGCACCGCCACGCCTGCCTAATTATTTTTTGTAGAGACGAGTTTCATCAAGTTACCCAGGCTGGTCTGGAACTCCTGAGCTCAAGCAATGCGCCTGCCTCAGTCTCCCAAAGTGCTGAGATTACAGGTGTAAGCTACCATGCTCAACCCGATATGTGATCTTTTATGCATTGTTTCTTTCATGTAGCATGTTTTCAAGATTCGTCTAACTTGCAGTGTATTAATGCTGAATAATATTCCATTGTGTAGAGATACTGTATTTTTATTTTTTTAATTTTGTTTATTTTTAATTGGTACACAACAAATATTTGTACATATTTATGGGGTACACATGGTATGTTGTTACATGCATAGAATGTATAATCAGTCAAGGTATTTAATGCATCTGTCACTTTAAGTGTTTGTCATTTCTATATGTTGGGAACATTTCAAGTCTTCTCTTGTAGCTATTTTGAAATACACAATACATTGTTAACTGTAGGCATCCTACTCTGCTATAGAACATTAGAACTTATTTCTTCGATCTAACTGCATTAACCAACCACTCTTCCATACCACCCCACACACCCTTCCCAGCCTCTGGTATCTCTGTATCCATCATCAACCTTTTCAGCTCCTACATATGTGATAACATGCAATATTTGTCTGTCTGTGCCAGGCTTACTTCACATAACAATGACTTCCAGTTCCATCCATGTTGTTGCAAATGACGTGATTGCATTCTTTTTTATGGCTGAATAGTACTTGATTGTGTGTGTGTGTGTGTGTACACACCGCATTTCGTTTTCTTTTGCTTTTCTTAAAGACAGAGTCTCACTCGCTGTGTTGGCCAGGGTGGAGTGCAGTGGTGCGATCTCGGCTCACTGCAACCTCTGCCTCCCAGGTTCAAGCAATTCTCTGCCTCAGCCTCCTGAGTACCCAAAGTGCTGGGATTACAGGGGTGAGCCACCATACCCAGCCCACATTTTCTTTATTTATTTGTCTGTTGATGGACATTAAGTTGATTCTATATTTTTGCTATTGTGAATAGTGCTGTGGTAAACATGGAAGCACAGGTATCCCTCTGATATACTAGTTTTCTTTCCTTTGGATAAACACCCAGTAGTGGCATTGCTGGAATGTATGGTAGTTCTATTTTCATTTTCCTGAGAAATCTCCATACTGTTTTCCACAGTGACTGTACTAATTTACATTCCCACCCAACAGTGCATTAGAGTTCCCTTTTCTCTGCATCCTTACCCACATCCATTATTATTTTGTCTTTTTAATCATAGCATTCTCACTGGGTGAAGATGATACCTTATTGTGCATTTCCCTTATGATTAATGACATTGAGCATGTTTTCATATACCTGTATGTCTTCTTTGGAGAAATGTCTATTTATGTCCTTTGCCCACTATTTATGTATTTATTTATTGGAGTCAGGGTTTTGCTCTGTTGCCCAGGCTGGAGTGCAGTGGTGCAATCACGAGTCGTTGCAGCCTCCACTTCCTGGGCTCAGATGATTCTCCTGCCTCAACTCCAGGGTAGTTGAGACCACAGGCATGTGCCACTATGCCCAGCTAAGTTTTTATTTATTTATTTGTGTGTGTGTGTATGTGTGTGTGTGTTTGTGTTTGAGACAGGGGACAGGAGTATAGTGGTGCAATCACTGCTCATTGTAGCCTCAACCTCCTCGGCTCAAGTGATCCTCCCACCTCATTTTTTGATTTTTTGTAGAGGTGAGGTCTCACTATGTTGCCCAGGCTGGTCTTGAACTCTTGGGCTCAAGCGATCATACCATCTTGGCCTCCCCAAGTGCTGAGATTACAGGCATGAACCACCAGACCCAGCCTATTTTTTTTTTTTTTTTTTTTTTGGTAGAGATGGAGTTTTGCTATGTTGCCAGGCTGGTCTCAAACTCCTGGGCTCAAGCAGTCCACCTGCATCAGCCTCCCAAAGAGTCATCATGCCTGACCCTTTGCCCACTTTTAAATGGAATTATTATTTTTTACTGTTGAGGTGTTTGAGTTCTTTGTATATTCTGCATGTTAATTCCTTGTTGGATGAATAGTTTGCAAGTATTTTCTCCCATTCAACAGGTTGTCTCTTCACTGTGTTGTTTCCTCTGATGTGCAGAAGCTTTTTAGTTTAATATAGTTCAGTTTGTCTACTTTTGTTTTTGTTGCCTGTGCTTTTGAAGTCTTAGCCATAAAATCTTTTCCTAGACCAGTGTCCTTAAGTGCTTCCCCTGTTTTTTTCTAGTAGTTTTATGGTTTCAGGCCTTGTGTTTAAGTCTTTAATCCATCTTGAGTTGATTTTTGTATATAGTGGAAGGTAGGAGGTTAGTCATGTTCTTTTACATATGGATATCCAATTTTCCCAGCACCATTTATTGAAGAAGATATCCTTTCCCCAATGAATGTCCTTGACACCTTTGTTGAAAATCAATTGGCTGTAAATGTATGGATCTATTTCTGAGTTTTCTATTCTGTTTCATGTTATACCTGTTTTTATACCAATACCATGCTATTTTGGTCACTAGAGCCTTGTAATATATGTTGAAGTCAGATAGTATAATGTCTCCAGCTTTGTTTTTACTTAGGATTGCTTTGGCTATTTGAGCTATTTTTTTGGTTCCATATGAATTTTAGGATTATTTTTTCTACTTCTGTGAAAAATGACATTGATATTTTGATAGAGATTTTATTTAATCTGTAGATTGCTTTGGGTTGTATGGTCATTTTAACAGTATTAATTTTTTCTGATCCATGAGCATGAATTGTCTTTCCATTTCTTTATGTCTTTTTCAGTTTCTTTCATCAATGTTCTGTAGTTTTCCTTGTAGAGGTTTTCATCTACTTGGTTAAATTTATTTCCTACGTATTTTATTTTCTTTTAGCTCTTATAAGTGGGATTTCCTTCTTGATTTCTTTCTCAGCTAGTTTATTATTGGTGTATAGAAATGCGACTGATTTTTGTATGTTGATTTTGCATACTAAAACTTTTTTCTTTTTTCTTTTTTTTTTTTTGAGACAGAGTCTTGCTGTGTAGCCCAGGCTGGAGTGCAGTGGAGCAGTCTTGGCTCACTGCAACCTCCGCCTCCTGGGTTCAAGTACTTCTCCTGTCTCAGCCTCCTGAGTAGCTGAGACTACAAATGCATGCTACCATGCCTGCCTAATTTTTACGTTTTTAGTTAAGACGGGGTTTCACTGTATTGGTCAGGCTTGAACTCCTGACCTTAGGTGATCTTTCTGCCTCGGACTCCCAAAGTGCTGGGATTACAGGCGTGAACCACCACACCCGGCTGTATCCTACAACTTTACTGAACTTATTTATCAGATCTAGGAGTTTTTGGTGGAGTCTTTAGGTTTTTCTAGATACAAGATCATGTCTTCTGCAAAGAGGGACAGTTCTACTTCCTCTTTTCCAATTTGGATGTCTTTTACTTGTTTCTATTGCCTGATTGCTCTGGCTAAGACTTCCAGTACTGTGTTGAGTATGAGTGGTAAAAATAGACATCCTTGCCTTGTTCCAGTTCCTAGAGGAAAAGCTGAAAGCTATGATAGTATGATGTTAACTGTGGGTTTGTCATATGTAGCCTTTATTATGTTGAGGTATTAATATGCTCCTTCAATGCCTAGTTTGTTGAGAGTTTTTATCATGAAGAGATTTTGAATTTTATCAAATGCTTTTTCTAGATCTCTTGAAATGATGATATGGTTTTTGTCCTTCATTCAGTTGATGTGATGTGTCATCTTTGTGGATTTGTGTATGTTGAACTACCTTTGCATTTCTGGGACAAATCCCACTTGATCCTGCTATCTTATCTTTTTGATATGCTTTTGGATTCAATTGGTTAGTATTTTGCTGAGGATTTTTAAATTATTATTATACTTTTTAAGTTCTAGGGTACATGTGCACAACGTGCAGGTTTGTTACATATGTATACATGTGCCATGTTGTACTGCTGCACCCATTAACTCGTCATTTACATTAGGTATATCTCCTAATGCTATCCCTCCCCTCTCCCCCCTCACCACAATAGGCCCTGGTGTGTGATGTTCCCCTTCCTGTGTCCAAGTGATCTCATTGTTCAATTTCCACCTATGAGTGAGAACATGCAGTGTTTGGTTTTTTGTTCTTGCGATACTTTGCTGAGAATGATGGTTTCCAGCTGCATCCACGTCCTTACAAAGGACACGAACTCATCCATTTTTATGGCTGCATAGTATTCCATGGTGTATATGTGCCACATTTTCCTAATCCAGTCTGTCACTGATGGACATTTGGGTTGATTCCAAGTCTTTGCTATTGTGAATAGTACTGCAATAAACATACGTGTGCATGTGTCTTTATAGCAGCATGGTTTATAATCCTTTGGGTATATACCCAGTAGTGGGATGGCTGGGTCTATTTCTAGTTTTAGATCCTTGAGGAATCGCCACACTATGTTCCACAGTGGTTGAACTAATTTACAGTCCCGCCAACAGTGTAAAAGTGTTCCTATTTCTCCACATCCTCTCCAGCACCTGTTGTTTCCGGATTTTTTAATGATTGCCATTCTAACTGGTGTGAGATGGTATCTCATTGTGGTTTTGATTTGCATTTCTCTGATGGCGAGTGGTGATGAGCATTTTTTTCATGTGTCTGTTGGCTGTATGAATGTCTTCTTTTGAGAAGTGTCTGTTCATATCCTTTGCCCACTTTATGATGGGGTTGTTTGTTTTTTTCTTGTAAATTTGATTGAGTTCTTTATAGGTTCTGGATATTAGCCCTTTGTGAGATGAGTAGATTGCAAAAATTTTCTCCCATTCTGTAGGTTGCCTGTTCACTCTGATGGTAGTTTCTTTTGCTATGCAGAAGCTCTTTAGTTTAATTAGATCCCATTTGTCAATTTTGGCTTTTGTTGCCATTGCTTTTGGTGTTTTAGACATGAAGTCCTTGCCCATGCCTAAGTCTTGAATGGTATTACCTAGGTTTTCTTCTAGGGTTTTTATGGTTTTAGGTCTAACATTTAAGTCTGTAATCCATCTTGAATTAATTTTCGTATTAGGAGTAAGGAAAGGATCCAGTTTCAGCTTTCTACTTATGGCTAGCCAATTTACCCAGCACCATTTCTTAAATAGGGAATCCTTTCCCCATTTCTTGTTTTTCTCAGGTTTGTCAAAGATCAGATGGTTGTAGATGTGTGGTATTATTTCTGAGGGCTCTGTTCTGTTCCATTGGTCTGTATCTTTGTTTTGGTACCAGTACCATCCTGTTTTTGTTACTGTAGCCTTGTAGTATAGTTTGAAGTCAGGTAGCATGATGCCTCCAGCTTTGTTCTTTTGGCTTAGGATTGTCTTGGCAATGTGGGGTCTTTTATGGTTCCATATGAACTTTAAAGCAGTTTTTTCAAATTCTGTGAAGAAAGTCATTGGTAGCTTAATGGAGACGGCATTGAATCTATAAATGACCTTGGGCAGTATGGCCATTTTCACGATATTGATTCTTCCTATCCATGAGCATGGTATGTTCTTCCATTTGTTCGTGTCCTCTTTTATTTCACTGGGCAGTGGTTTGTAAGTTCTCCTTGAAGAGGTCCTTTACATCCCTTGTAAGTTGGATTCCTAGGTATTTTATTCTCTTTGAAGCTATTGTGAATGGGAGTTCACTCATGATTTGGCTCTCTGTTTGTCTGTTACTGGTGTATAAGAATGCTTGTGATTTTTGCACATCGAGTTTGTATCCTGAGACTTTGCTGAAGTTGCTTATCAGCTTGAGATTTTGGGCTGAGACAATGGGGTTTTCTAAATATACAATCATGTCATCTACAAACAGGGACAATTTGACTTCTTCTTTTCCTAACTGAATACCCTTTATGTCTTTCTCTTGCCTGATTGCCCTAGCCAGAACTTCCAACACTATGTTGAATAGGAGTGGTGAGAGAGGGCATCCCTGTCTTGTGTCAGTTTTCAAAGGGAATGCTTCTAGTTTTTGCCCATTCAGTATGATATTGGCTGTGGCTTTGTCATAAATAGCTCTTATTATTTTGAGATACATTCCATCAATACCTAATTTATTGAAGGTTTTTAGCATGAAGGGCTGTTGAATTTTGTCAGAGGCCTTTTCTGCATCTATTGAGATAATCATGTGGTTTTTGTCTTTGGTTCTGTTTATATGCTGGATTATATTTATTGATTTGCGTATGTTGAACCAGCCTTGCATCCCAGGTATGAAGCCCACTTGATCATGGTGGATAAGCTTTTTGATGTGCTGCTGGATTCGGTTCTTTCAGTATTTTATTGAGGATTTTCTCATCGATGTTCATCTGGGATATTGGTCTAAAATTCTCTTTTTTTTGTTGTGTCTCTGTCAGGCTTTGGTGTCAGTATGATGCTGGCCTCATAAAATGAGTTAGGGAGGATTTCCTCTTTTTCTATTGATTAGAATAGTTTCAGAAGGAATGGTACCAGCTCCTCTTTGTCCCTCTTGAGAATTCGGCTGTGAATCCGTCTGGTCCTGAACTTTTTTTGGTTGGTAAGCTATTAATTATTGCCTCAATTTCAGTGCCTGTTATTGGTCTATTCAGGAATTCGACGTCTTCCTGTTTAGTCTTGGAAGGTGTATGTGTCCAGGAATTTATCCATTTCTTCTAGATTTTCTAGTTTATTTGCATAGAGGTGTTTATAGTATTTTCTGATGATAGTTTGTATTTCTGTGGGGTCGGTGGTGGTATCCCCTTTATCATTTTTTATTGCATCTATTTGATTCTTCTCTCTTTTCTTCTTTATTAGTCTTGGTAGTGGTCTATCAATTTTGTTGATCTTTTCAAAAAACCAGCTCCTGGATTCATTGATTTTTTGAAGGGTTTTTTGTGTCTCTATCTCCTTCAGTTTTGCTTTGATCTTAGTTATTTCTTCCCTTCTGCCAGCTTTTGAATGTGTTTGCTCTTGCTTCTGTAGTTCTTTTAATTGTGATGTTAGGGTATCGATTTTATATCTTTCCTGCTTTCTCTTGTGGGCATTTAGTCCTATAAATTTCCCTCTACATGCTGCTTTAAATGTGTCCCAGAGATTCTGGTATGTTGTGTCTTTGTTCTCATTGGTTTCAAAGACCATTGGTATTTCTGCCTTCATTTCATTATTTACCCGGTAGTCATTCAGGAGCAGGTTGTTCAGTTTCCATGTAGTTGTGCAGTTTTGAGTGAGTTTCTTAACCCTGCGTTCTAATTTGATTGCACTGTGGTCTGAGAGACAGTTCATTGTGATTTCTGTTCTTTTACATTTGCTGAGGAGTGCTTTACTTGCAACTATGTGGTCAGTTTTGGAATAAGTGCGCTGTGCTGAGAAGAATGTATATTCTGTTGATTTGGAGGGGTGGAGAGTTCTGTAGATGTCTATTAAGTCTGCTTGGTTCAGAGCTGAGTTCAAGTTCTGGATATCCTTATTAACCTTCTGTCTCACTGATGTGTCTAATATTGACAGTGGGATGTTAAATTCTCCCATTATTATTGTGTGGGAGTCTAAGTCTCTTTGTAGATCTCTAAGGACTTGCTTTATGAATCTGGGTGCTCCTGTATTGGGTGCATATGTATTTAGGATAGTTAGCTCTTCTTGTTGAATTGATCCCTTTCCCATTATGTAATGCCCTTCTTTGTCTCTTTTGATCTTTGTTAGTTTAAAGTCTGTTTTATCAGAGACTAGGATTGCAACCCCTGCTTTTTTTTTCTTTTCCATTTGCTTGGTAGATCTTCCTTCACCCCTTTATTTTGAGCCTATGTGCGTCTCTGCATGTGAGATGGGTCTCCTGAATACAGCACACTATGGGTCTTGACTCTTTATCCAGTTTGTCAATCTGTGTCTTTTAATTGGGGCATTTAACCCATTTACATTTAAGGTTAATATTGTTATGTGTGAATTTTATCCTGTCATTATGACGTTACCTGATTATTTTGCCCATTAGTTGATGCAGTTTCTTCCTAGCATTGATGGTCTTTACAATTTGGCATGTTTTTGTAGTGGCTGGTACCAGTTGTTCCTTTCCGTGTTTAGTGCTTCCTCCAGGAGCTCTTATAAGGCAGGCCTGATGGTGACAAAATCTGTCAGCATTTGCTTGTCTGTAAAGGATTTTATCTCTCCTTCACTTATGAAGCTTAGTTTGGCTGGATGTGAAATTCTGGGTTGAAAATTCTTTTCTTTAAGAATGTTGAATATTGCCCCCCCCTCTCTTCTGGCTTATAGAGTTTCTGCCAAGCAATCTGCTGCTAGTCTGATGGGCTTCCCTTTGTGGGTAACCTGACCTTTCTCTCTGGCTGCCCTTAACATTTTTTCCCTCATTTCAACCTTGGTGAATCTGACAATCATATTTCTTTGGGTTGCTCTTCTCGAGGAATATCTTTGTGGTGTTCTCTGTATTTCCTGAATTTGAATGTTGGCCTGCCTTGCTAGTTGGGGAAGTTCTCCTGGATAATATCCTGAATTGTTTTCTAACTTGGTTCCATTCTCCCTTTCACTTTCAGGTGCACCAATCAAACGTAGATTTTGTCTTTTCACATAGTCCCATATTTCTTGGAGGCTTTGTTCATTTCTTTTTACTCTTTTTTCTCTAAACTTCTCTTCATTCATTTGATCTTCAATCACTGATACCCTTTCTTCCACTTGATCGAATTGGCTGCTGAAGCTTGTGCATGCATCACGTAGTTCTTGCACCATGGTTTTCAGCTCCATCAGGTCATTTAAGGTCTTCTCTACACTGTTTATTCTAGTTAGCCATTCATCTAATCTTTTTTTAAGGTTTTTAGCTTCCTTGCAATGGGTGTGAAGATATTCCTTTACTTTGGAGAACTTTGTTATTACCAACGTTCTGAAGCCTACTTCTGTCAATTCATCAAAGTCATTTTCCATCCAGCTTTGTTCCATTGCTGGTGAGGAGCTGCGATCCTTTGGAGGAGAAGGGGTGCTCTGGTTTTTAGAATTTTCGGCTTTTCTGCTCTTGATTCTCCTCATCTTTGTGGTTTTAGCTACCTTTGGTCTTTGATGATGGTGACCTACAGATGGGGTTTTGGTGTGGATGTCCTTTTTGTTGATATTGATGCTATTCCTTTCTGTTTGTTAGTCTTCCTCATAACAGTCAGGTCCCGCAGCTGCAGGTCTGTTGGAGTTTGCTGGATGTCCACTCCAGACCCTGTTTGCCTGGGTATCACCAGTGGAGGCTGCAGAACAGCAAATATTGCAGAACAGCAAATATTGCTGCCTGATCCTTCCTCTGGAAGCTTCATCTCAGAGGGGCACCCAGCTGTATGAGGTGTCAGTTCACCCCTACTGGGAGGTGTCTCCAAGTTAGGCTACACAGGGGTCAGGGACCCCCTTGAGGAGGCAGTTTGTTCATTCTCAGAGCTTAAACACTGTTCTGGGAGAACCACTCCTGTCTTCAGAGCTGTCAGATAGGGACATTTAAGTCTGCAGAAGTTTCTGCTGCCTTTTATTCAGCTATGCCCTGCCCCCAGAGGTCAAGTCTACAGAGGCAGGTGGTCCTCCTTGAGCTGCAGTGGGTTCCACCCAGTCAAGCTTCCCATCTGCTTTGTTTACCTACTCAATCCTTAGCAATGGTGGATGCCCCTCCCCAAGCCAGGCATACTGCCTCACAGTTCAATCTTGGACTACTGCGCTAGCAGTGAGCAAGTCTCTGTGGGCATGGGACCCACTGAGCCAGGCGCGGGATATAATCTCCTGGTGTGCCATTTGCCAAAACCACTGGAAAAGTGCAAGCAGTATTTAGGTGGCAGTGTCCTGATTTTCCCAGTACAGTCTGTCACAGCTTCCCTTGGCTAGGAAAGGGAAATCCCCCAACCCCTTGTGCTTCCCGGGTGAGGTGATGTCCAACCCTGTTTCGGCTCACCCTCTGTGGGCTGCACTCACTGTCTGACAAGTCCCAGTGAGATGAACCATGTACCTCAGTTAGAAATGCAGAATTCACCTATCTGCTGCATCAGTCACGCTGGGAGCTGCAGAGTGGAGCTGTTCCTATTCGGTCATCTTAGAACCAACTTCCTCAAAGAATTTTTTTATTTCTGCCTTAATTTTATTGTTTATCCAAAAGTCATTCAGGAGCAAGTTGTTTAATTTCCACAAAATTGTGTGGTTTTTAGAGATCTTCTTGGTATTGGTTTCTATTTTTATTCAACTGTGGTCCAAAAGAATGATTGGTATGATTTCAATATTTTTTTAATTTATTGAGTCCTGCTTCATGGCGGAACATGTGGTTGATCTTGAAATATGTTTGGTATGCAAACGAGAAGAATGTATATTCTGTGGTTGATGGGTGGAGTGTTCTTTAGGTTTCTATTAGGTGCAATTGGTCAAGTATTGAATTTAAGTCCAAAGTTAATTTCTTTTTTTAGTTTTCTGCCTTAATGATCTGTGTAAAGTTATCAGTAGGTGTTGAAGTCCCCTAACTATTGTTGTGTGGCTAAGTGTTTTCACAGGTCTAGAAGTGTCTGTTTTATTAACCTGGGTGAGCCAATGTTGGGTGCATATATATTTAGGATAGTTAAGGCTTCTTGTTGAATTGAACTCCTTATCATTATGTAATGCCCTTTTTTGTCCTTTTTTAGTATTGCTGGCTTAAAGCCTGTTTTATCTGTTTTAGGAATAGTGACCCCTGCTCTTTTTTGTGTTTAGTATGTGTGATAGATCTTTCTTTAACCCTTTACTTTGAATGTATTGGTGTTGTTACATGTGAAATGGGTCTCTTGAAGACAGCAGACAGATGGGTTTTGTTTTTTGTTTTTGTTTTTGTAATCCAACTTGCCACTCTGCGACTTTTAAGTGGTGTCTTTAAACCATTTGCCATTCAAGGTTAATATTGACCTGTGAGCTTTTCACCCTATCGTGAACTTGTTAGCTGGTATTTTGTACTTTCTATTGTGTGGTTGTTTTATAGGGTCTGTGAGCTATGTACTTAAGTATGTTATATAGCAGGTATCATTCCTTCATTTCCATGTTTAGAACTCCCTTAGGCATCTCTTGTAAGAGTGGTCTAGTGGTAATGAATTCTCTTGGCACTTGCTTCTCTGGAAAAATGTTTTTGTTTTTTTTTTCTCCTTCACTCCTGAAGCTCAGTTTGGAAGGATATGAATCTTTTGATTATAATTTATTTTCTTTAAGAATTCTGAAAATAGACCCCCCAATCTCTCCTGGCTTGTAAGGTTTCTGCTGAGAAGTCTGCTCTTATCCTGATGGGGCTCCCTTTGTATGTGAACTGGCGTTTTTCTCTAGTGCCTTTAGGATTTTTTCTTTAATGGTGACCTTGGACAGTCTGGTGAGTATATGCCTTGGTAATGTTCATTTTTGTATAGTATCTTGCAGGTGCTCTCTGGCTTTATTGTACCTAGATGTCTACCTTTCTAGCAAGAGTCAATAAATTTTCTTGAATTATTCCATCAAATATGTTTTCCAGGTTGTTTTCTTTTTCTCCTTTTCTCTAGGGAATGCCAGTAATTTGTAGGTTTGATCACTTTACATAATCTCATATCTCTGAAAG
The DNA here is from genome assembly GCF_002776525.5 of Piliocolobus tephrosceles. Lineage (NCBI taxonomy): Eukaryota > Metazoa > Chordata > Mammalia > Primates > Cercopithecidae > Piliocolobus > Piliocolobus tephrosceles. Next base: position 75,723,980 of record NC_045455.1, read on the forward strand.
GCTTTCTTCACTTTTTAAAAATCTTTTTCTTTTTTTTTGTCTGACTGCATTAGTTCAAAAGATCAGTTTTCAGGCTCTGAAATTATGTTTTCTACATGGTCCAGTCTATTGATAAAGCTTTCAATTGTATTTTGAAATTCCTTGAGTTTCTTTAATTCCAGAAGTTCTGATTAATTTCTTATTAAGATGTTTATCTCTTCCTTCATTTCCTGGGTTGATTTAGAAGTTTCTTTTTTTTTTTTTTTTTTTTTTTTGAGGCGGAGTCTCGCTCTGTCGCCCGGACTGGAGTGCAGTGGCCAGATCTCAGCTCACTGCAAGCTCTGCCTCCCGGGTTTACGCCATTCTCCTGCCTCAGCCTCCCCAGTAGCTGAGACTACAGGCGCCCGCCACCTCGCCCGGCTAGTTTTTGTATTTTTAGTAGAGACGGGGTTTCACCGTGTTAGCCAGGATGGTCTCGATCTCCTGACCTCGTGATCCGCCCGTCTCGGCCTCCCAAAGTGCTGGGATTACAGGCTTGAGCCACCGCGCCCGGCCTAGAAGTTTCTTTTTGTTGATTTCAACCTTGAATCTCATTGCGCTTTCTTGCAACCCATGCTTTGAATTCTTTGTCATTTCTGAGTTTTCATTTTCGTAGAAAGCATTGCCAGAGAGCTAGTGTGATCCTTTGGTGGTGTCACTACATTCACATTTCTCATGGTGCCAGAATTCTTGCACTGGTCCTTCTCATCTGGAGATGAGAAGTTTTTGTAATTTTTTTCTTTGAGTAGAATTTTTTTCTTTCCTTTCCTATGATGATCTCCTTCTTCTTCTTCTTCTTCTTCCTTCTTCTTCTTCTTCTTCTTCTTC